>NW_009952990.1:7897691-7933490 GCF_000747805.2 Chaetura pelagica
TGCTGAAGTATCTGTTGCTGTGTGAATCTCAACCAGTTTCTTCAGAGCATGTTGGTTCTTTGCAGGTGCTCTGAGGGTACGACCATATGAGCAAGGTGCCAAGTGTTCTGATGTTTGCCTGATCTGTACACATTTTGGATCTGACACTAACACCCCAGTGTCTGTCTTTATACATACACTTCCAGTGAAGGCCAGAGTAGCTTTCAAGAAGCATATAGACACATGTATGGGGAGTTTGTTCTGGCTTATTCAACATGTACTCTGCACACTGACCTTTCTCCATCAGTGACACTGCCATAGGACTCTTCAGAGCCATAACTCAAGAAAACACTTTATTAAAAAAAACACAACTACTTTTCTTTCTTGTAAGGAAAGCTAGGGTTCTGAAGTGGCAGTAGTGTTCTCAGATAAGTGGAATTTATTGTACAGCTACTTATCAGCTGCTCAAGACTTCCAGGCACATGAACTGATTTTTATTTAGCCATTTCAACTGATAGAGATAGCTATGGCCCACAAAGCCCTCTGAGATACTGTGTCTAACACCAGGTCTTCCAAAGACTACAAACTGACACCAGGTCTTCAAGTCTGGGGCCTTATCCATGGACAGTTTCTGAGTATGTAGCTTCAAAGCATCACAGAGCTGAAGTTTTGGACCAGCCATCCAGGGAGAGCTGTGGTAGATGTCCACACTGACGTCTGGGGGCTAAGAATAGGCATGCCACTTGGTTGATTATGAACAGCAGGTTTCCTCGAGTCAAAAACTTCAGTTCCCTAGACATGTATAAAAGCACTTTTAGGCATGTCAGAACTGAAGCTTGGTTTTATCTGACCCGAACTTCAGTGAATACAAGCAGGTTGTGCTTTCTTAGAATCAGAATGGACTTAACTTTATGAGGAAGAATCTGAAATATAACATTTAAATATCTCCTTCTAAATATATTGTGAAATATTCTAGGAAAACTAAAAACATTATGTTGACTTCTTCCTAACAAATATGAATTGCTTTCTAAAAGCTTTTTTATTTGATCTTCATCCTCAAAAATAATAAGAAACCTTCCACATTCCTTCCCTAAATGACTTTTTTTACCCAGCATTTCTAAAAAACAAAGTGAATAGCTAAATGCATACTAGACATGTCAATCCAGTGGACAGGTTAATGGATCTGCTACTATGGCTTTTTACAAGAACCACACCCAGTAATTTCTGCATCAAAGTAGTAACTTGAAGCTGAACTCTTGCATACCCTTTGCATGTCAGTCTGCATTAAAGATTGCAGATAGGACACCTAGGTATGTTCTTTGACTTCATTCCTAGTATTAAAGACCTATTTGACCTGTTGCCTGAAGTCAGATGCCAATGAATTGCTTGCAATTGTATTCTTCATGTCTGAACTACAGAGAAAGGAGCAGTGCTCAACTCTTTCAGATGAGGTTAAGCTGATGAAATATCCCACTCAAGGTGCATTCCTTTGGCTGCATCCCTTAAACTGCACCTGTACTCTTTGTAAACCACAGCATTTATAATAGCTGTCCTGGTTGCTGTATGGAGCAGCAGGATTTGTAGCTCAGTTTGACCTTAAATACTGGGCATTGACCTGCAACAGATTACTCTGAGCTGGGGAAAGAGAACAGTTTCTGTATCATCATGATCTATATTTTGAACCACAGGAGCATCACATTTTTGTCTAGACTGCAGATACATTTTCATTACAAGGAAAAGGGAGGGAACAGAATCTTTTCCTTTAATGGAAACAGATCTCAAGTAAGGAGAGTAAGGAAGGCCCATAAACTGGTTTTGGATCAGACTGTGGTTCTGTAGCAAGGAGCTTTGTTGTACAT
Source organism: Chaetura pelagica (assembly GCF_000747805.2). Lineage (NCBI taxonomy): Eukaryota > Metazoa > Chordata > Aves > Apodiformes > Apodidae > Chaetura > Chaetura pelagica. Next base: position 7,899,530 of record NW_009952990.1, read on the forward strand.
CTGCAATCTATATAGAATCCCAGCTAAGAAAAACAACCAACCAACTGAGAAAAAAACCTTTATTCAGAAAGTTCAACACTGACAATAGCTTTCAGAAGTCCAAATAACCTTTTGGAAAGCTAACCAGTCTTCTGAGAAAAGCTAGTGTATCAAAGTGAAAAAGCACATATTATTATTTCTTAGCTTCAGAAGGCCAAGGAAAAGAAATAGAAGTGCAAAACCCTTAGAGCATAGGCTGAGAGAAAATCTCTGTGTTTTTGTGTGTTCTCTTAGCTTGTTAGGCTATGTCTTCGATACACAAGAGACTGCATCTGTCAAATATTTTACTTTCCTCCTTGCTTTTTCTATGCCAGATTTCACTACTGTGTTCCCACTCAAAGGGAGTTCTGAAGCCAAATATCAGCCAGTGTTTGTTTTTTTTCCCCATGAGTCAACACCTGAAGGCAGGTCAACCTTCCGCAGATGGCTGTATCCTTGTAAATAATGGAACTTTTAGCCTCTGCCTCTTGGCCTTAGACCAGGACCATGGAGGAGGAGAGACTATTCCAGATGGCAAAAAGGTCACAGACAAAATCAAAGATAAAACCTGCAAAACACAAATGCAAAAAGCAAGTTTCCCCAGCAGACTTCAGTGATTTTAAACTTCTGGACTGGATCTTCCAGTGAAAGAGAAGTTGTTTTATCCCTTTTGGTTTACTAGGTACACAATTGTTTGCTCCCACAAGGCCCACTTTCCACATTTCAGACAAGTCTGGGAGGTTCCCTGGAGCCAGCTTAGCAGGAGACAGGAAGGCAAGCCAGTCTGCAGGAGCCACAGTGCAGGCAGCAGCATGACAGCCCCAGTGTGCAAACCAGTTGACCCAATACAGATGAGCCAGGGTGGAATCCTGCTGAGTCCCTTGGCACCAGCACCTACACCACATCCATGCAGAAGTTTCAAGCTTGAAATGTTGCAGAGTGCATCATTTTTGTGAGCGGTTTCGGTGGCCCTGTTGGCTGCCACTCTGAGAACAAATCTGATTTCTTGCTTTTGAGGGGATCTCTCTCTAGGACTTGTTTATGTTTCTGTGCAGGCTTGTGAAACGGGTCAGTGCTCAGGCAGTTTCTGATGACCTGCCACGGCATTCAGGGTTGTTATTGTCATTCTCACCAGGAAGTGACAGATTTTTATGTAAGGTGCCAGGTCATTAAGTAACTCTGTCTTGGTTCAGTACCTTCATTTTTATGCTGTAGTGGCTGGCTACTGTTACAGGAAAAAGGTTTCTTATGAATTAATGACATTGAAACAGAACCTTATAAAGGAACTGTAATCCACTGCACGACAGCATGTTTTCTTTTTTTTCAGTCCTGCTGATCCTTCCACACTTCAGGTTTTGTTCAAGCTTACATTAGTTACTACATGTACGACTATAAACTACAAATGGTGATATTTGAACCTAATGTCTCTATTTAAATAGCCAAAATAATTAAAAGATTTTTATTCAAGGCTCATATCTTTCCAGATAAGAGAATATATTCTGACTGTGGAATTTGAAGTATAACAATAGAAGTTATTCTGCTTTGTAGATGCTTCTTTTTCAGGAATATCAGTGAGATCATTCCAAAGAGTCTGTATGATATTAAAAGCCTGCCAATTTTAAAACACAGGTCAGGCTCTGGGTTGATCAAGCTGAGCCATTCTTGCATCTGGTTGCTGAAGTGAGAGCAGCAACAGTCTTGAGCATGTTCAGACCGAGGAAGAGTTAGGAGATGAAACAGGAGCTGTCATAGATTTTTTAGGCTGGTGTGGAAAAAGCTCACCTAGCAAGGTTTTAATGAAGGCAAAAATCCACCTCTGCATTTGGTAGGACTAGTCTTAACATTTCATCTCATGCTTATGGTAGACTGGGTTCAGTCAGCCTCTTTGGGTGCAGACATTGCCACTGCTCCTTTTCATTCAGAGGTGACTTCAGTTTATACCCTATGTAACCTTCAGCTTCTCAAAATGTGAAATTAAATGGTGCTTGTCTCTCTCCCAGAGGCCTCATAAAGATCAAGAAGAAGATAGTCACTGAATCCATTGTAACAAAAATTATATTAAAAAAATTATAATAAAGGGAAATAAGTTTTTTCTCTTAACATTTTATTGCTTTTTCAAAATAAGCGAGTGGGATAATAGTCTACTGGCATGATACAAAATATAAAAAAGTTTATCTGAGCAGTTACAATCACTGAAATAGGAGTAGGTGTGTCTAGTGGTACCATATCTTGGCTTTTTAAAAAAATACGTTGTTAATTTGAAAATTTGCATAATTCAAGGGAAGATAATAGATTTTACATCTATTTGTTGGGTTAGAGAGTAGCAAATTTTTCATATATACAAATCAGTTTCATAACTTGCTTTGAAATCATAATAAACTGCTTTAGTTCCAAATTTTTTCAAACAAACATTTGATTTTGGCAATTGAAATAACTGCTTTGAAAGTCCCACCTCCTCCCCTATTTTAAAATTGCAAACCATAAGAATAAAAATGAGATATAGAAGCTTTGTAAAAATAAATGTTTAAAGGAACTTAAATTATCATAAAAATATCTGACTTACTTTCCTTACAGATTATAATGTTATCTTGAGAAATATGAAAGAGCCATGAACTGGAAAGAAATCGTTTCATTACCAGCTTTGCTGTTCCACACTGTGCTGTTTCTAGAGCCCCTTGATAGTGCTAGTGCACTGCTTATCATCCATTTGAGCAAACATTTTTCAACTCACATGTAGCTGATGCCACTGCTTTTGTTTCTGCTTTCACTGGGTGGATGAAAAGATTTAAAACTTGTAACTACTGTATTAGAAAGGTACTGGAGTATTGTGAGGACTGCTCACTCAGAGCAAGAAGTTCAGCTAATGTAGTTCAGAATGCTTGAGCTGGAAATCATGACACACATTTACACCCCTTGAAGATTTGACCATCAGATCCAGTCATTGAACAGGTCTTAACATATTTATCCTGCTTGGGTTAGAACTTGAATTGAAAATCACTTTGGCTAAATTGAACTAGTAAATTTTTTTCTGTTGCCAAAGCTGCTTTGGTTTAGTACCAGGTGTTTAAAAAAAGTATACCTAGAGCAGTCATCCACTCTGAAGCCTGACTTGATGGAAATTACATGATGGGGGCTTCCATCATGATGTTGATTCACAGATTTCCAGATCAGATGTACTGACTTGAAGATTAAAACTAGATAGTTTGGGCTTATTTTCTTCACTTATCATCCCTTTATTTGCCAGCCTAAGAAACTCAGAAAAAGTCTGAAAATCTGGCTGGATTGTTCTGCACTAATCTCATTGTAAATCTGGGATACAAATTATTGACTCTCAAATGGGAATTTGGAAGAGGCAAGATATGAATCTTGCTGCTATCTGTACTGACTTCTTAAAATTAATGGGATCAAAAAGCAGAACAAAATTTGGTGAAGGTTGTTCCATGAGAAGTAGAAATAAGTAGAGTTTGCTTTATGATTTATGTATGTCCTTCGTACTTTCCTTCTTCCCATTCCTCTGTTTTATGCTCTGTGGCCTACCCAAAGACTGAAAAAACATATAGGAAAACTGAAGATATAATCTGAAGGTTCTGCCATCCCAGTATGTTCTATTGTAGCTGGTCAGCAGGTTCCGAACTTATCAGAGAGAGTTAATGAAGCTTAAAACTCACAGGGATATCAGACAGAACTGCAGTTGTGAAGGTTAAATGTGCTTATCATGGCATTAGAAGACTAATATGATGCAAGTAGAATAAAAAAATTCAACCCGAATTCTTAATACCAGAGACAAGATTGTGCATATTCTGCCAGCTGCAGAATGTCCCTCAGTGCATGAACAGTCCCACCTGCAATCAGTAGGGCTGAAGTGCTAGTTTATTATCTGACTTCAGATTACATGGCAGAATACTATTTCACAAATTATTAATGAGGACTTTCACATTACTCCTTAAATGTTTGGCATTTTTACTAGGCTTATAGCATTTCTAACACACATATGATGCCTTTAATCATAATGTGTTCCTTCAAACAGAAGTAGTATTTAAAATAGTTCATGTGTCTTCATGCCCCTGAAGCTCACAGTTGAAATGGTTTCCTCTCAAAATGATGAAGATTTTGTATTTAGTGTTTATGCTTATGCAAGCCTTAGTTAACTCTGCTGTAAAATGGTTAAGAGAAGATCCTTGTATGTTGATCTTCTCATTCCCATTACTGTCCTTTCTGGATCTCTGCAGGTTTTTTTCACATCCATGAACATCTGAAACATCCTTGAGTTTTGCTTTTTTTTTCTAGCAAGTATCCTTCTCCTCAATCAAATCCATTAGTTCATTTCCCTTGAGCTGCTCTTTCAAATGCAGAAAGATAATGTTTGATTTTAGGTTGAAAGTATTTCAAGCAGAACTGGTTTCACAATTCATAAAATAGTTTTTGTTGAAGGGTTTTTTTGTAAAAATATTTCCGACGTGACTGAATCACTGGGCTGTTATTAAAATGTTGTATTTTGGAAGCAGTGACATTTCCATACTGTCTCTTACACAGGCTCTGTATTTGTAATCAGTTGCTGCTTTTACAAAAGGCATGCAATGCACAGGAGAGTGAGTTCACACATCCTTTTCTGTTCATGCATGCTGGCCTGTGGACTATAAATGGAACAAAAGGATGAACTTCACTGGGCACTTGCCACTTTGCAAGATAAATATGTGTTGATGACTTAGAAATTTGTTGATATGCCTGAAGTAGTTTAAATAAAGACTGTGCCACATCTATTTTTCTTGTTATTTTTAGAAGTCCAGCTCCAGTGCGACCAGAAACTACGCCATCAACTGGCCCTACAGAAAAGCAGGAGATTAAAGTTTCTCGTGTGAGGAAGTTAACGAGGCAGTACAGTTTGTGAGTAACTTATAGCCCTATCTTTATGTTTTTGCCTACTGCAGCTGAAAATGAGGGGGGATGCTAATTATTGCTCTAGCTATGCCTTCTGAAAGGCATGGGTGCAATTACATTATAATGATCATACACTGATACCATTCCTTGCATTGCTGAGAATCTCTAAGCTTTTAATAAGAAATGAATTTGCCACCCCTGTGCAGTTGCTTAGCCTCAGAACTGCAGGCCCTCTGCCTTTTTCTGAGCTTACAGGTTAGGAATTAAAAAACCTCTATTCCACACAAAATGTCAAAGACCTGGTGTGAGCTGCAACAAGGCTGCTGTCTACTTCCATATGAGCCCATTTGTAAAATCAGGAAAACAGTCCTTACTTGTTGGGTAGTCAAGCTGTGCTCTCAACCACTCCCTCTCAGAAAGCACACCCTCTCTCTTTTCCTCTCTCTCCGTGATGTTGTCACATGCAGAAATTGCTGAGCCCGATACAGCCACAGCCAAAGAGGTAGGTCTCTTAGCCCTGGAAAGAGTAATCTGTGCCTATAGGGCTTTGGCATCCCGTTTACATGTAATTAATCTGATTTGAGAATCTCTAGAAATGTGAGGTACTAAAGCATAAACTTATTAGAACAAGCACACGGATGCCATAGTGATGAGAAAAAAATGCATGCTTTCTACATGAAATGGCAACTGTTGCTCCCTCCAGCAATTTACCATCCTAGTGTCACTAAATACATAGCAACATTAGCAAGTTTTCCTTCTCTCTGAAAGGATTCTAATAAATAGCAGTGTGTACTTATTTTCTGTCTTGCTATTAAGAACACTGGCTTTTGTTATGGAAAAGAAGTAACAATCTACATTGCCAAAACTGAAAAATTACTTAGGAGCGGAAACAAGAAGAATGAATCAAATTTAAACTAGGAAGATTAAGAACAATGAGCCAAGTTGGTGTTTGTCCAAGAGACCAAGGCTGACATATGGGAACACACAGCCACAGCTTGGTCAGGAGGCCACATAGCATGCTCTCTTTTACTGTGATGCGTCTACCAGTATGGTCTGGAAATGAGATAGGAGATGGGAAGTGACAAGTCAAGCTGGGAAGAGAACCCAACCTCCCTTACTGCTTGCTAATCCTCAAGGTAATGTGTGACAGGGAACTTGGAAGCATTTGGTAGGAGCAGTTTCCCAAGGCCTGAAGGAAGCCTGCTCACTCACTCTGCCCAGCATAGCTCAGACAGCAGTGTGCTTTTCTTGAATGAGGCACCACTTCTACTGCCTCATTTCCTACAGGAAGGAAATCTCCTACATATTTCAAGATGCATCTGATTTTTCAGATTTTTATATAATGCAGGCACATGTATATAGCAGACAGCAAAGGAAAAGGCTGTGACACTGAGAAGACCGGTGACTGGATGCTCTCCTTATGGTGTGTAATGAACAAGGTGCAGTGGTTGATCCTATTCTTTGAGCACACTGATGTGTAAGGACAGGCAAGAAATTAATGCCCAATTGCAGTTATAGTCATAGATTTTATACACACACTTGGAAAAGTTTTTGATTTAAGTTTTAGCATGAACAAGTTGCTAAACTTGGTCCTCAAATACTGCTACATGGCAGACAAAGAGAACAGGTCTATGCTGTGTAGACAACTTATATGTAAGGGTGATGTTATGTATGCAGAAGCAGAAAATTTCCCATGGGACCATCGAAGTAGGGTAGTAGGATAAGTTGGTGTTGAAGATAGCAAGGCTAGAAAGAAATCAGTTTTTAAAATCCAAATGCAAAAAAAACTGCTCTAGGGTAGTTTAAGGCTGTGGAGGGTCTGTTTACCAATGAACAGGATAGAATAAGTAGAAGGTGACAACAAAAGGAGAGATATAGGTACTAGGACACAGAATAATGAAAATAGGTACATCAAGGAGTCATCCCTGAAGCAGAATTAGCTATTCCTAGATCATTCTTGTCTGAGAAAATGTTTAGCCTACCTGTTCTTAAAGGACAAAGTGAAAATCTTTGTGCTAGAGACTGAGCACCTCCCTTTTCTGTATGTGAACAATCAGGCAATACCCTGAAGTTGCTGAGCACCTGCAGAACGCTTGGCCCCACACTTGAGAATGATACTTAGGAAAGGAGGAGAGGGTAAATAAAACTGAATGAGAAGTTGTCTTAGAGAGAAGGGAAGGATGCCAGGGGTCATTGGGAGTAACAGTGCAACAGAGAATTCAGTGTTGTCTGGGAAGAGCCTAACTTGTGAAGGCAGGAGCTGAAGTAATGAGTAGTGCAGCGGGGGCAAGAGAAGGAAGAATGGAAAGGAGACGAGAGGCAGGGTTATGCTGTAGAAAAGATAATGGTGTTGTTACACACATAGAGAAAAGCAACAATTAAATAATTTCTTTTTATTTATTTATTCAGGAGTTAATTCTCAATTTTTGGTTGGTGAGTTTTTGAGGAACCAGCTTTAAGCATGTCTTTGCCCCATGTGGATTTTCAGTTGTCCAGAGTTAGGCATGAGGAACAGCACCTCAAGTGCACATTAACACATGTAACCACAGGTGTCATCTGTGCTATGGCCCTGAAGATTCCACAATTAAAAATATAGGCCTTTATTTATTTATTTTTTTCTGTAGACCCGAATTCTATTAAATTTGAATGATCTTGTGTTTGGACTACAAATAAGGGAAATGCAAAGAAATAGTGAAGAAGTATTGTGAAAGGAATGCAGTGAAGAAGGCCAATTATCAGACTTGAAGCTCTCATGTCAATAGCTCAATGACTGATAAGACTGGACCCTAACCCTTAGCTTTGGTTCCCAGACACTAAGAAGCCTTTCTGAACTGGCAAGTTCTCAACAATTTTCCATTACCTTGTCCACAACTGAGCAGCTTTACCCAGCAAGGATGGGGAGGGTGCCAGTGTATTCTTGCTGAGAGTGGGGAGCAAGGACTGAGAAAATGTCAGCTACGTGTTTCTGGGAGAGACATTAACTAGTTCAAGAGTCCAGCTTGCTGCATTAAGACAACATCTATTGAACAGGACTGAAAGATTTTACATTTTTTTTCCAGCATAAAAAGCGTGTATTGTACATGCACTAGCACTGAATTCTATCCTTACTTAGCCAGATGAAATAAATAAATAAAAAAGCATTGGAAAAGATAACAGTAATCAGCACAGCTTTATATTGTAATAAAAAAATAGTGCTATCATCCAAACACTCCACCATAAGTCTGTGTACCCTGTAAGCCATGTAGTTTTGAAGTGCTGTGTTGCCCAGGCGTGCTGCCTTCAAGTAGCTCTGAGCCAAGTACAGGTCTGTTCTGGAAGTGTCTGTGAAACTGGCATTGCAGGCATCTGTGCACTGTGACTACCTAATTGGTAGTTAAAATTAGTGTCATTTTATGAACAGAACTCATTCTTCTCATAATTTTTCCATGGGCTTTAAACTGTCGGGCTGTAGTCTTCTGTTCTCACACATTATTCCCAGCATAAAGGTAGGCCAAATTGTGACTCCGTTTACCTCTGTGCAACTGCAATTAGCAATTAGAAATGTCCTGACTCAGGGCTGACTGATCCAAGTGATTTGTAGTCAATAGGGCTCTATATAATGAAGGTATAATATTCTCTAGTGCCTTTCATTTAGAGTTTACAGTAGGTGATAATGAAAGAGCTCAGCTTGATGGCCTAGAGTCCAAGGGAAGCATGCAATTGGTTTCAAATAAAAGTGTTTTCTCTGTGAACAGAATAAATGGGACAGGAAAAAGGTACCCTCACAAGTATTTTTCTAAAGAGCTCCTTCTTGGAGTATTTTTAAAAGTTTGAAAACACTAGCACAGACTAGCTGCATAATGGATGTCAAACATCACTCTAAAGCCCACACAGGGATGGATTTAGCCAGATCCATTCTTATCAATACAGCCAGCCTCTGTAGAAATGAAAAAAATGTTCAAGCAGAGTCATATCAAATCAGTTCATTTATTCTTATGTACATGCTCCATAGAAGCACTACTTGCAGGTCATACCCATCAGATTTCTGTTTGCAGAGGAGAGTTTCCTGGCCAATCAGGTTTTAAGGAACCTTTCAAGCTTAAAAAAAATCTGATTTACTTGCACTACAAATGAAAGTGTAGAAAGAACTTCACTGCAAGGCACTGCAGCTGACATACAGATTCCCATTGCCTCCTCCAGCACAAGTGTGGTCCAAGTCTGTACAAAGTGACATTTCTAATGAGAAGATCTGTCTGCTTTTATTAATTGCAGTGATGAAGACGACCTTCCCCCAGCACTGGCAGCAGCAGCGGCGGCATCAACACCCGTGTCTTCAGCATCTCCTGTGTCACAGAAAACATGTACACCACAGACGTCAGAAGGACAAACACAGGTTTCACCTGGTGGCAAGGTAATATGCGAAGAGATGAGTGTGTGTCGGCTTGGAGAGTGCTGAGGAAGGGTGGGAAGGAGCTGCAGATAGCATGTTTTCCTTGGATGGAGTTAACTCTATGCTTAGGAGTAGTATTTAATGGAGAGTTGTAGTAATATATTTAACCTGTTGTGTAAGAAAATATTTGGAGCCTGCTCCAAGACCCAATTTAGAATCAATAATAGTATTTTGTCAATGTTAGGAGGCAGTGGGTAAGGGTTAAATTAATATTTACCTTTAGTTCAAAGGTGCATAATTTTTTTGTCTGACTTTCCGGAGTAATCATACTTTAAAACCATGATGTGAAATTTTAAATCCATTTGGCAATCGGTGCTTTATGGAATTAAAAAAATAATAGTAACTAAAAAAATAGAACAACTAACAGAACTATGGAAATTAATATATTTTTCAATGCTGGTTTTCTTCTTTGCCTTTAGAGTTCCACAGATGCTGGAAGTACATTTGCTTTGGAGCCAGGTGACCTTCTGATGGATTTTACAGAAGCCACACCTATGGTAAATAGTTTCAGTTTGCAACCAGGAGAATGTGAAAGTTTTCAGTAATTTGTCTGCAGCTAAAATGAATGGGATACTATGCAGTGTGTTGGATAGTGCACAGGAACAAAGTAGGTTTCTTTGATGTTCAGTGATCCTGGGCATCCATCAAACTCAGCTCAGCATCTCTGAAAACCATTCCACACCAACAAATATCATGGCTGAGCTTCTGAGTGCAATACTTTATTGTTGGATGACATCTCTTTTCTCTCCTCTACCTGGGTATCTTGACACTGTGCTGGACTGGTTTCACCAGCTGCTTTGTCCCTTCAATGTAGATTCTGAATGTGATCAGAGATTTGTTTTGGGGAGTTTTCTGGAATGTCCCTTCTCCCCACAGGCTTTGCAAAGACCTTACCCAATAGCCAATCCAAAGACGTGTACCTGCACTTTCATGTTTCACTAGCAGAGTGCTTTGCTTCACTGTAAGGCAAAAGTCTCTAATGTGTTGATTAATAACTTCTGTTTTTAGAGGTATATGCCTTGTTTTTTTGCTTAAATGTCAAGGAGACATGTTGGTCCCATTGAAGTCAAAATGCATCTTGACCTCAGTGATCTCAGGCTTTCACCTCAGATTCCCAGCAGATTACTTGAAGGATCACAGTATGATCCTTAACTTTCTTCAATTCATCCTGCATTGCAAATAGCTCTAATGCCAAATAGCTTCTCTGCTGTCTAAAGCCATTTTTGCTGTTTTCTAGGAACCATGATTAAAGGATATAAAAAGCACAACAGGGACAGCCCTTTGTTTCTGGCACATACATTTTTGTATTAAAGTGCTTCTGTTCTGGATATTCACTATATAGTTAGGTCCTTGTTTACAGTATTGGAATAGGTGCTGTGGGGATGTGCATTTTTGTCTCAGAGACAGTATAGTACCTGTCTGCAAATAACTGCTTATGTCATGTTATTGCTGGATGAAAGAGCAGCTGAAACTGTCGCTGATGTGCTGCAGTTTGGGAATGGAGAATGGCCCAAGAAGGACAGAGAAAGTTGCATAGCTGTTCTCTCTCATGCAGTTTCAAGCCTGTGGGATTGTTTCTTCACAAAGTCCTTGAGGGCACTTGACAGTTCCTCCATACTTTCAGGAGGTTCGATAAGAATATTCTTCAGCCTGGCTCAGCTGAACAGTCCTTGTTCCCCAGAACTTTTGCAGAGCAGATACTGAATCTCTCAACTGCAGCAAATTAAGATTTATGGCATGCTCTTGCTCCTTGAGCTGCTAGGTCTCCTTGGTGGGAGAATTGTTCCAGCACTAGTACCTGCAAGGAGAGCACAGTGCTTTTGGCTCTGACATTCACTCTATTGGAGGGACCTGCTTTTTCTCATGAAAATACCATTGCAGACTGAGGAGTCTATGGAAAGGAAAAGGATCACATGAAACCTCCTTGAAATGCTGAATGATGAAACTATCCCATTCCAGAAGGTGACAGGAAGAGATGTATTTAAACTGAGCACTTACCCCCATCCTCCCTCTCCTTCATACATTTCTGGGGGGAAAGGAAAAGGGAGCAAAGGAAAGAGAGAAAAAGGTGCAGCCTTTGTCTGTAGTTTGGGTTGACAAGACACGGGTAGACTGAAACTGAAGCTACCTAAAACAAGTTTGTGCAGGGTGGGTGCTGGTCTCTTCTCCCAAGTATCAAGTGATAGTATGAGAGGAAACAGCCTCAGGTTGCTCCAGGGGAGGCTTATATTGGATATTAGGAAAAATTTCTTCACCAAAAGGGTTGTCAGACACTGGAACAGGCTGCCCAGGGAAGTGGTAGAGTCACCATCCCTGCAGGTATTTAAAATACACATAGATGTGGTGCTTAGGGACGTTGTTACTGGTGGACGTGGCAGTGCTGGGTTAACAGTTAGACTCAGTGATCTTAAAGGTCTTTTCCAACGTAAATTATTCTATAATTCTATGTAAGTTAGGTTGTTCTTGTAGGTATTAATACCATGTTTGTGGCTAAACTGTCGGCAATTATCCTTTGGAGTTCACTAATAGATTTCTTGTTCTAAAAAACATTAGGTAATATCTAACTGTATTAATCAGAATTTTAAAAAACTAGTCATGGAGACTTTAGCAACTGACCTGCTCTAGCTTTCATTTAATAGATACCAGCATTACAGACTTTTCTTTTTCCAGTTGAGGATACAAGCTTTTTTCCCTAAATATTTTACCCAGTCATGCTTTCCCCTTTCCTATCCCACCATCCACTGACATAATGTATCACACTATAATATTCATAAACAAACCTTCCATTATTTTATTGGTTATAATATTTCAGAGAACATGTACTGCACAGCATCAATCAACCCTTTTTGTTTTGTTTAACATCTATAAAGGTCAGCTTGTTCTCTACAGAGCAGTTATTGTTTACAGACCTTTCTCTGCAGTTTCACTGGCTACAGGCTGCTCTCAATTGAGGTTTGAATGAAAAGTTTACTCTTCAGGGGAAGAGGCTCCAAACAAAAGCCAGCTAAGGGGAAATGCATAACTCTGAGCTAGTCTGATTATTTAATAATTCTGTTGTGATAACATGTGCTGTCATTTGAGGGTCAGGATCAGGTACAGCTTAGCATCGTGTTACTGTCAAGTTAGTGGTACTGCACTGGTTCTGCATGCTATGACCTGGCCCTTGGGAAATTGCTTGTTAATTGCACCCATTTTTTCACATTCAGTGACAGGTACAGTATCTCAAGGAGTCATTTGTGCTGCCTGATTTGGGACATTTGCCTGAGGTGACAGGGTTGGTTGTTCAGATTCCTCTATAGTCAGGGAGTTTCCTGCAAACAAGCTCTCTTCTCTTTGTCACCTGAACTAGAGAATAAGGCACCTAAAATCAACTTCTGAAAATTGTGGTCGTGATATGTGCTTCCTCTGTTCACTAGAAAGCTGTTAATTTGAAGCAGTTTCCAACATCCTCTTTTCCCTTCTGTAACATTACTGGTAGAGAGTGATTAATAGTCACTGACTCAGCTGCATCATCTTTGTTGTTCAGTGTCTAACCATTGATGCTCCTTGATGGCCTTGGGTTTTATCCACATTTTGCTGCTCTTGCCCATACAATGGAAGCTTGAATGCATGCTGGGAATTACAGTTAGAAGTGGAGCTCACAAAACCAAATTAACTTATAAAAATGAATGTGAATGGATTGGATTAATAGAATTCATCCAGGTTGCCATGCAGGGATTCAAAGCAGTCAAATTTGTCTAGTCAGTCAGCCTGGAGGAGTTCCTGTGATATATGCAGGAACCAGATGAGCTCTAATGGTAACTTAGCCATCAGTACTCAGGCTGACAGTAATAGCAGGGCAATTGCAAGGCAGACTGATTTCAGGAAATCAATTTGCAGGAGAACTTATGTACATTTACTAATGCAGATAGCCTAGAAGGAAAGGTATCCTTTTATACTCTGCTCTCCTCAAACCATGAGGTTTATGCATCCTTCTGTTCATTTTTCAAGAAAATCCTACAACTGATTGACTACAACACATTACTTCTTGTCCTTAAAATTAATATAAAATATGCAGAAGAAAATATCGGTCTTTTTATAGCACTGCATTATGACTTTAAGCACTGTACCTGGCTTATTTCTAAGCAAGATTCAATCCCTGCTGCTTTCCTGTTTCAGAAAGAACTGGATTGGAAAAAAAAAAAAAAGGAAGGAAAAAAAAAAGAAGAAGAATTAGAGTAGAATTATATGAAGAGTTAGAGTATCACATTATGAGCATCCTTATTGTGGTTTAATAATCTTTGCTTTACCAGTGAAGTAGGCTCTTTCTGCCACTAGTCCCTCTCACTCCCCTCCTCCACTTCATGTTTTTAGCTTTTATGGAACTGAAAATTAAAGCTTGAGCTTCAAGCTGTTCTGCTCCAGTTTACAATCAGTATGATTTGTGGCATGAGTATGATTGCAAAGCTTTCTTGTTTAATTACAGAAAGCTCAGTCCTAAGACCCTGAATGAATCTAACAGCTGCTCAAATAACTGCTTAACCAAGAACAACAATGTGCACAAAATTCAGTTTGACCTAATGGAGTAGGACAAAAGAAATATAGAAAGAATGAATAAATAGAATATAGAAAAAGAATGGATTAAAAATAAACTGATCTATAAAAAGAATGAATAATTTTATACACAAAATGGAACCATTCCTGAACTTGGACTACATTTTATAGTGTAAGGTGGATGGGCTAGGACTAAATCATTATTACATCTGAAGAGATATCAGAGAGCACTGACTCACAGCTGGCTATATACTTGCAAACTATGTGTGTTCTTATTTTATGTTAAATCAGGTGAATATATTTTTAGAGCTTCATCTGCCATCTATTGGTGGGAAACAGGAAGTAAAAAATCATTTGCATCTTCAAAACTTGAGACACAGCATTTAAGAAATATAAATTATCAGTATGACAGTTTAAAAATGAAAACTAAGTGGGTTTTATTAGATACATATTAGATATTAGATATTTTTATTTGGGAAAAATTGGTAACAAATATTTATATTCAGTAATAACACTACTAGAGCAGGCAATGTAATTCCTTGAAAGCAATCTCACCGAGTCTGAAAGAGTACAGAATTTAATGCATTAGCACCTGCCACTTGGGGAAAGAAACGCAAGTAACGAGGTGAAAAGCCAGTCATCTCAGGGTGAAGTTGTGAGAAGTATTAGTATCTTGATGGAGATGATAACATATCCTTGCAAACTCTCAGTAGATGGTTACAGTGAGCAAGGGATAGTGAATAGAGGAGAATAAGTAAAGAATCTTTTCATTCCACTCCCCTTTAACATTTGCTATATTGATAAAGAAGAGTTTGTTGGATTTTTCGGTGCTAAATTTTAATGACAATTTTACAAGATTGCAATAAACCACACAACAGAGTGGGAAATGAATTCAGTGTTTCTTGTCCTCGTTTTGCAGAACTTTTCACTTACTGTGCAGGTCAGTCTTTCGCTGGAAGTAAGGTAAACATACAAATTCTGATACCTCCATAGCCAGCCCTTTTGGTATTGAACTCTAAGCAAATGTGGCTATAATGTAACTCAAAACTAGTATTTGATAAGAGGCTTAGATAGTATGTATCATCTACCTGGCTGAAAGTATAGATGAAGTATCATCTACCTGGCTGAAAGTATAGTTGAAGTACCTCTGCACGCCCCAGAGATCTTTAAAACATCTAAATCAGAGACAAATTTATACATGATTTATTTGTGGTGAACTACATCCAGATTATAAAATAGGTCTTCTTTAAAAAACTTAAGAAGGCTGTGTGATTGATTTCTGAATAAGAAGCTTTCTACTTTTACATTTTCACAGCAACAACAGGAAAAGATTTTCTTAGAACATGATAAATTAGAAGCAATAACTATGGACTGGATTCAAAGCAGAATGCTGAAAAATGCTATTTTCCAAACCAGTTTCTCAATTAACAGTATTTACACGTTCTATTTTACATGCAATGGCCAATTATGAGCAAATGAATTTGCACAAAGAAGCAGCTTGTCTGTTATAGGTAAGAACCAAAAGCAGTATGTCAAACATACATTTATTCCCAGTTTCAAGTTCATGCCCTTTAACTCCATATTAAACCAAGAAAAAGCAAAGAGCAGCAATTGCTAAAGCAAACAACTTTAATACAAAAAAACTTGTAGCAGCAGGCAATAAATCTAGTTCTGTATGGACTCAGGGAACACTCTACATTTATTGATGTTGCCAAGGCCCGTTTTCCCTGCGGCGGGAAAAGGGCATCGATCGGATAAGAACCCAGTTCGAAGGGTCGCTCTGTAAGGCCCGGTCACATGGAGTAGGAGACATTTGGCTGGGGCTTTGCAGAAAGTGCTCGGTGCTGCAGGCAGTGCAAGGCCCCTGGGAGCAAAAAGTCTGAATCACACAAATGCAAATTACCTGAGCACCATTTAGGTTAGGTAAAGGATGCTAATAACTACAGAGGGGACTTAGGACATTTAAAAGCAATCATGGCCCTTGGGCAGCGAGAATAATGGGTGAATACATTTTAGAGTGGACTTCCACACTACCTGATAGGTACTGCTTCTAGTCTGGACACATAAGGCATTATAAATAGGACTTGTAACTAATATGTAGCACTGCATGTTCAAGCACAGGGCTTGTTTCTTGCTTTCAGTCTCAAAAGCAGTCAATTTAATTACTAATACACAAGATAACTGAGAATCAGGCTCAGAGACTGCCTCTTGATTCTTAGTTTCCCATTCACTAAAAAGTCTAAAACTTAGAATGCAACTCAGCTATCTGGGCATTTGCTGCAACTCATCCATTAGAGAAGTACACAGAGAGTCAGTGAAGAAACAAAATGAGAAATGGCTAAAAGATGAACTGTAAACATCTATATTTACTTTTTATTTTACCTCTACTTTAAATGATTTAAATTCATCGGCTCAATGAATGTTTTTTTCCCCATTATCTATATGCTGAGCAGAACAACTTGATGTTATAGGACAAGAGGAAATGGGGTTAAGCTGCACCAGGGGAGGTTCAGATTAGGTATTAGGAAAAATTTCTTCACAGAAAAAGTGGTGAGGCATTGGAACAGGCTTCCCAAGGAGGTGGTGAAGGCACTGTCCCTGGAAGTGTTCAAAAAATGAGTGGACATGGTGCTTCAGGAGATGGTTTAGTGGTTAGGGGTTGTAAGGCACATGGTTGGACTTGATCTTGAAGGTCTTTTCCAACCTTGAAGAGTCTGTGATTCTGTGTGTTCTCTTTAAATGTGTGACAGATGATTCAACACTTCCCTATTTCTTCAACTAATTGTAAGTGAATTCTGCAAGAAATAAAAAGTTCTGCAAGGTGAAATCCATTGCTGACTTTGAACCAGTGAACACTGTGATAAATTGGATGTGATGTGTACATGAGCAAGAAAGGTACCAGAAAGAGGAGAAGGTGTTAAGTGGAAAAAAGTGTAGGCATGCTGTCCTGTACCTACTATGGATCTTCTAATTCACTGCTTTTAAATAATGAAGGGACTACAGGATAACTTTTTATAAAACTTGAGATGAAAGTAAGGGTGAAATGTCAGAAGGCAGTTTTATCAACAGGATATAGACTTTTCATAGAATCATAGAATCATTAAGGTTGGAAGGGTTAAAGTTCATCCAGTTCCAACCCCCCTGCCACAAGCAGGGAACCCTACCACTAGATCAGGTTGCACAAAACCTCGTCCAGCCTGGCCTTAAAAACCTCCAGGGATGGGGCATCAACAACCTCCCTTACAGTGAAGAACGTCTTTCTAACATCTAACCTAAATCTCCCCTCTCTCAGTTCAAAACCATCACCTCTTGTCCTATCACTGTCCTCTTCGGTAAAAATCCCTCCCCAGCTTTCCTGTAGCCCCTTCAGGCACTGGAAGGTGCTATAAGGTCTCCCTAGAGCCTTCTCTTCTCCAGGCTGAACACCCCAACTCTCTCAGCCTTTCTTCATAGCAGAGGTGCACCAAGCCTTTGATCATCTTGGCCCTTCTCTGGACCCTCTCCAACAGGTCTATATCTATATTTTCCCTGGAAAGGTGATAAATTCTGCCACATACAACTGTCTTTAGTCACCTCTATATATTTTAAGATGTTGTCTTAACCATCTTCTGGCATTCTGTGTGCCTGCCCTATGTCCCATGCATGTCATACAAGCAGAGCTGGTCCTGGAACTTAAAACGTTGTCTAGACTCCATCACAGGCCTGCCTATGATGACATTTACAGCAGAAGACTGGTGGGTCTTCCACCAGCTGTGTGCCTGCAGGGAGATACAGTCGGGAAACAGCTTAGAGCTCTGTAACTAAAACTTGCAAGGTTGGTTTGCAAGGCTGTGATGCTGTGGCAGGATGTTTGCTGTGCCTGTACAGTGGGTGGTTTGATGGCCATTTACAGAGTTGCTTACGGAGCTCAGGGACTGAGGTTGTGGTGTCATAACTGTACACATAGGTCTTTCTGTAGATGGATGCTGGTTACCTTCCTCTGTCCCAGGTTCCTTGGAGGGGCCGTGACAGGTGTTGGATCACTGATCCAGCTGAACACTAAGCCCACTAACAAAGTACTTAACCTTAGGTCAAATCAACTGGAAAATCCTGTGGTTTCACAGAGGCTTCTCCTGGGGACCATGGAAGTCATAAAGTACATTTGCAAGCAGCAGAGTTTCTGGAGTAGTACTCCAAATGGGATTACTGTGTCTGTTGAAGTAACTAAAAAATGAAGTTTGCTAAATTTGTGAGAGGTAGTCCAGGCTGTGCTTGACTGCAATAACAGAGATCTGAGGCCACCTGACAGGTGAGATCCTAGGGACACCACGCCCTAGCACTCCAGAGCATCTGAAACTGTCAAACACCACACACAGGGCAGTGCAAAATTCTCTGTGTGCTTCTCTTTTTGGGTAATCAGTGCAACAACCATTTTTAGTCCAAAGCTTTTCTAAGTGCTCCTGAAATGACATAATTGCCACCACTTCAGCTGTAGTTAGGAGAGTCAGAAAACTTGAGCATCATAAATGTGATTGTAGCTTTAAAAAGGAAGAAGAAAATGCTGCCTGCAATCCCTTTCTCCTGCCTCCTCATCAAAACTGAGATGGTTCCATGACAGTAACTGATTTCTCTTTTGCTTGAAATCAACATCAGTGTAAGTGAATGTGATCAAGTAAATGCAAGTAAAGAGATTTTGAACTGACATCTATCTCCTGCTGCAAGCAGAGAAGGAACATTTTTAGCTAAACTTTTAGAACCCTCATATTGTTGTACATTAGGTCTGATACATTCAATCACACTTTTGCTCAATATCTTCTTTTTTCAATTTCAGATTATTACTTTACTTTTTGAGTGAATGTGTTTGATGTCCCTAGCAGCAGAAAGCAGATGTAACATCTGCCTAAGGAGAAGAAAAGTGAATGATAGAGACACAGCTTTTCAGACACAGAGCATAAACTTTTGGTTACAGTGACTGAGTCACCTTTTCCACTCTACCGTAATCTATGTAATAGAAAAACATTCAGCTTCTGTGCAAATCCTACTTGAAACTAAGTGTATCTTTGTGTTTGCTCTCAATGGGACAAATATAGTGATGAAACTATCATGCCTCAAAGTCTTTTGATGAAGGCATATTAATCACCTTCCCTTTGGCCTGAGAAGTACACAATTCCTTTTATCTCAGCAGTTGTGAAGTTTATAATCTGTCTTACTCACTGTGATTAGTGACAAATGCTTTTAGTCTCCAGTAACTAATGTGTGTTTGTTTTCTTTCCAACTCACTAATTAATTGATACATGTGTAATTCTAATTCACATTTTTCCAGTGTGATAGCAAATGTGATTTTAACTGCTTGGCTGTTCTGTGGAATTTCAATTGACTGCCTCCAAGTTCCAACAAAAAAAAAAAAATGGAAGCATCTCCTTTTCAAGCTGTTTTTTGACTGTCTGGATGACTCAACTTATAAAACAAGCATAAAAAAAGAGGAAGTAAACTTTCTTTTTATTTGTGGTTCAATTCCATAATCAGAACTGATAGGGAATCTTTTTTCTTCTTTGATTAAAGTAAAATCAGGTTGCCTAATAAATTTTATTTTAAAAGCCTGTATTTTGAAAAACATCCCGAAGCAAATGTCAGTGTGGTAAGAAGTATAGAGAGAAGGATCAGGCCAGATTGAAATGTTTTGATGTTAGTACTTTTGAAGTGTTTCCAACCAAAACTTCAGTTCTAAATTAGGCACTAAAAACTCCTCTGACAAAATACTGAGTACAAAAATTTAAAAGATAATTTTTTTAAGTATAGAGAAAATTGAATCAGCCCTGATTCTTTTGTACCACATTTGGTTTAAAAAGATAGGCATTTTCTGATGATAATTACTAAGCAGTTTTAGTAGCAGCCTTTTCTGATGAACCACAAGTGGTACGAAAGTGACCAGAGATTTTCTCTCACGATGTGTCTATGGATTTGTCTGCTGCTTTTACTGTTCTTCTCAACAGTGGCAAAATCCCCTACCAAGGCATGATGTCTATTTAATTTGTTGCAGTCTGTCTACTAGCAAGCAGAACCAAAGCAGAGGCTCATTGTCTATGAGGTTTACATCAGGGCAGATCTTTTGCTTTGACGTTGTACAGAGCCCAGTACTAACCCAGAGGAATGGCAATAGTAGGAATAACCAGTAAGTTGAATTGATAAATTGAAGTTTGCATAAATCTCAACATGTCTGTAGTAATTTTACAGCTTCTGTGCCTTGTCCCAAATATTGTAGATCATAGAGGAAAACTGAAATTTAATTATGGAAGGAAGAAAACAGGAGCTGCTTCATTCCAGCTAATCAACTAATGGTAACTGGATTAAAAACCACTGAACTCAGTAGTAAGGGTCCTCTTCTGTTTACTGTATCACCCTCTGAAAAACAAAATGTTAGGCTGT
Source organism: Chaetura pelagica (assembly GCF_000747805.2). Classification (NCBI taxonomy): domain Eukaryota; kingdom Metazoa; phylum Chordata; class Aves; order Apodiformes; family Apodidae; genus Chaetura; species Chaetura pelagica. Next base: position 7,919,793 of record NW_009952990.1, read on the forward strand.
TTTGGGCTGAGGAGGAAAAGTTCTACAAAGACAAATGTCCTGTACATCCAATTTAAGCTTGATGACTAGAAAAAGTTCTTGCATACTCCTTAGATTTATTCCATGGAACTTAAACACAAAACCATCACTATGGAAGAAGTGTGGTTTTATGGCTTGCTTTATGGCATGGCATTCATCTCATGCTCAGCAACCCAAGACCAACCCTTGGGTGGGGAAATTTGGTCAGGAAAATGAACCTCTACAAAACTCATTTAGCAAGTTAATGTCAGTTATTGTGCCTCTGACAAAAAGCTGGCTAGAGTCCTGCAAGTGCTCTGATGCTGTGGAATGTCACATAGCCACTTCTGGCAAAGTGGCAGATATTACCAGGATGGATTTTGATGAAGGAGCTGCCCATGCAGTCTGGCACACAGCAAGCCACATGCACATGATCTGCTGAGAACCCTGTTGGCAGTGCTGGAGATTAGAAGTCGTGTGCCAGGTTCAGTGAGCTTCTGACCACCTGAATTTGTGCACAATTTGGCACTCATCTTGTGTTGCATCTGAATTGAGCAAACTGTCAAAATCAATAAACATGAAGCTCGAATGTTCACATCCAGATAGAGTCCATGTGTTTGCATCAGTGGCTGAGCAGATCAGGCTTCAGACAAAGCTTGTTTTCTTCAAAATGTCTGTGCTCAGCAGAGCCCACGTTCCTGTGTGCCTCTAAAGCAATTTGGTCCTTCAGATCTGTCCTGTCTTGCTTCTAGTGGTTTGGAAAAACAGTTGAAGAAGCTGTGATTTCTACTTTTTCCCTCACCAAGAACAGCAGCACTGAGGCAGTGTGGGTAGAGTATTTTCTTCACATCTACAGTGTGGCTGTAGAGGGCATATTCCTGCACCAGGAACAGTTAGTTCCCAATCTCATAGAGAGTGCACTTGAAAAGCAGCAGACATAGGATTAAAACAAACAAACAAATAAACAAAAGCAACAAAAACCCCTCACACTAACAACAAACAAAAACCCAGCAACATATCAGAATGACCCACCCCCAAAAAACCAGAGCATCTTGTGTCTTAGCCTCTTGGGGAGAAAGTTAAAAGCAATTGCTGTGAGCCCCCTCATTGTTCTCTAGTTACCAAGCTGACAGGACCAGTTTCTGTTCCTCTTACAAATTAGAAAGACCTCAGGGTTCCTCTGAATAGAATGAGTTAATTATAATCTTTGCAGGGACCATAACATCAGCAGAGGTTGCCAGACAACAGTGTGTTTTGGCCTCCTCCATCACCACATGGTGCTGGGAAGGGGCCTTGGAAGCAGTGGTGCTGGAATTATGCCTTGCAAGAAATCCTCTGCACCCTCTTTGGCTTCCCTGTGAGCTCCTGCTGGGATGGACAGGAAGTCACTGACTGAGGACCAGGATCTGCCTGTGACATTTTATTCCTAATGTATTTCTTCCCCTGAAGTGCCACAAACAGACCTCCAGGGAGAGGACTGACATTGTTTGGCCTCTCTCCCATTTCCCTTTTCTTTTCCCTTCACTGCAGCATTATAATCTCCTTCAGTCACTTTCACTGAGTTGTCTTTTATAATGGATCCCATGGATCCTTTGCCCAATAAACAAAATATGGGGAAGCAGAACTCTGCTGAAATGATAGAGCAGCCTTCTGGCACTGAAACTGCTGTAATTCCTGGGCCAAGCAAAAGACTTCTGGACTTTTCCTCTCCATCCAAAGGAGAAATTTATTCTGTCATTAAGGATGGGCAAGAGTGAGCTATGTGCTAATAGCCCTAATTGATTTGTATTATCTCTTGGCCAGGGCTAATCTTTTTAGCTATGGAACAGTACAGGGTCTCAGACTAAGAGACTGGCTCTTATGGTAGCATCACAATTTTTTCTTGAAAAGTTGGAAATAAGATGAAACAGGGAACAATGCATTTACTTTCATACTGCATTCCTTTAATGAGGGACTCGATAGACACAGGCATCTGATGTGTTTCATGGCACTGAATCAGCAAAGTATTACAATGCAGGTGTTTAAATCTGTAATATCTGCCTAAGCAGCTGTTAACCCAACAAGATTGTACTTGCAGTCAAGACAGAATCTTTGTGTTTTTTCAATGCCTGGTGGCTGGCAATATGAATGATTTCTTAGCTGAGGGCACAAGGTTATGAATAAATAGGGTTTTTTCATACAGAACATTTATCACAAAAGATTTACCAGATATGGGATTGCTTGTTCATAATCTTAAACCAAGTAAAACATTTTTCCTAATAGAATTCTGGCTTCTGCTCATGTTGGTCTTACTGATAGGATCAAATAGTTTTTTTATCCACTACTTTTGAAGAAGCAATGCTCTGTTTCCACAATGTGTGTTGGAATAGGTGGCATATTGTGATGGGAAAGGAGTATTGTCATATAGAACCTAAATTCAGAGCAGACTTTTAGAGTAGTGAGATTGATAAACTGCAGCACAGCACAGCAGTCAGCACTCCTGTGTGTATTTGAGGAGGTCCTAATCCATGAGAGGTCACCAGAATTTATAGGCACAGGCATAGATTAAGGCTGCTGTAGTCACTGGGGCTTGTCACATGCTGAGAGTTGAAAATACTCTCAAGTGGCCCTCTGGGTAGATATGTAAGTAGTGCACCAGTTTGTAATTTTAACACTTTTTCTACAGCTCCACTGACTTTAATCTACCTGTGTTATTCTTTTCCTTTAGAATAATGAATTCTATAAACTCTTGGGGATTTTGGCCGATCTCAACAGCCTAGAAAAATAGGACACAAAAATAATGCAAAGTATTTCTTACTATCCTGACATTCAAGGAGACCATGACTGGTTGAATTTCTGGACACTTACAGACTTTCAGTCAGCTTTTGCCTTTACACAAGTAGAGATTGATTACAGTAGAAAGCTGAACTATTTGTTTGTGTTGGACAAGGGTCAGGAAGTGCACTCTTTGCATCCATCTATCATAACTTTTCAATAGAAGAACATGATCCAGATGCTTTTGAAAAAGTGCAGGAATGTTACATGGTGAGTAGTTAACCTTGGTTGAAATGTCTCTGGGTTTGATGTCTCCATGTTAATAAGGCATGGTGAACCAACAGTTATTGGATGATGAGCTTTCAGTGTCTATGCTTAGAAATAATCAGCTGTGGCCAGTGGTGCATTTCCATCTGGTACAAAATGCATGTGCAATTGGCTTGTTGGCAGAGAAACTGGGAATTATATGGCTTACCTGGGGTACTCTCAGCTGGCAGGAATCACAATACTCGTTTCCTCCTCTTCATGTTATCCATCTTTAGTGACTGTCTTCTATGACAAAAGCCTCCATCCGCAGAAGATGACACTTGATTTTGTTGGCTGTGCACATGGTCTAGGCATCGGGCACTGGATCATCATTTATTTCATTGGTAAAGAACAAGGGGAAAAAAAGGTAACTTTGCATTAGCTGTCCTAGCAATGCAGCTAACTTTTTCTGCAGCAATGTTGGAGAGCAACTGCATCCAGCAATGATACCTACTGCTTTTTGTTTGCTTTGTTTCTATGTTCTGAACAAAGACCAAGCAAATGCTGCAATCTCTAGTCTACTCATTTAGCCAACACATCAAGACTGTGACATCATTTTGCCTTGCCACGTTTTCCTCAGGGATTGGTGACTGGGTTGACAGACTAGGCTGAAGTTATGATCTGCATAAGCTTGCTCACCTTCTCAGCATCAGCAAAAGAGTACTGAAAATTCTGAAGACTGTGAGAGCATGGACACTGTCTTGCTTTTGTCACATCTTAATTGTTCTTATTCTCTGTTCTTTTGAAGAATGTCTTCTCAAAAACAGTTTCAAGGCAAGCTACATTGTAAAAGTGATCCAGGACATGCATTCCATTCCAATGTGCTGTAGAGATGCTGGGCTGACTTAATAACATTACTACCATTATCCTCCATCCCCTCCCAATACCCTGAAATCACTTTGGTAACAACCTATAATTACAGTCTTTAGAGTGAAGATCAACAGAGTACTCCATCTTTAAAGACTGCATAAGAGGGACTCCAGCACCAACACGATTTGCAAGGTTACCCTTGAAAATTAGTACAAAATTTGGCATGAAGATTTAGGATTTTATCTAGGGCATCTGCAGCATTGTGGTTTAGGTAGACCTGCTTATAAATAATGCATAGCATATACTGCAGCCACAAACAACTATATGTTAAGTATCTGTGAAATGCTATAGCTGCATCAAAGCCAAGCTTCAGCAGACTGAACATTGTATATCACTCTCATAAACCTCGCTTGAGCATCCGTTTGGAAGCCAGAAGTCACTGGAGCACAGCCATGGAGCCATGCAGCCACCTCCTGACACCTGCTTGCACAAAGTCACTCCAAGAGGGAGAAAAATATTTGATGGAGAGGAAAGTATTAGCCCTGTTGTACAAGTATCCAGTCAGACATCAAGAACATGGTGTGTGCTTCTGAGGCACATTCCATGACAGGTGGACTGAGCCTGCAGTGAGGACTAGAGAAGTCCTGGCATAAGTCAGTGAGCAGAGGAATGGCAAGTTCACCATTTGAGAGAACCCTCAAAAGCTTGACTCAGCAAGGACGCCGTGGCATGAATGTGACTTTCAAGATGAAGTTTTCTGAGTTTACCAAAGGGAATTAAGTGGAACCTGTGGGAAGGGGGACTCTCTACAGCAGTCCTATTGAAACCTGCACCAAGCAGCTAAGTCAGATGAGTCAGACAGTTGAATTCACTTACGTAGGTTCTTGGGTGTCAATGAATGTTGTACAAAGCATTACCTTGAGCTCCAGTCTGCTAGTTATTTACAAGATGAGCAAGGGAGACCCAAAGACCAGATGGAGCTAGGAGGGGGATTTCACAGTGTTGATCTCCCCACAGGCAATGACAGTAGGCAGGGAGGTTCTGAACATGTAGTGTCTGCCTGGCTTAGTAGCTTGCTTCTCTTCAGAAACTTCATGTTTGGTGCCTTAGGGTGTTTTCAATTGTAAATTTCTGCAAAACTGCCCCTCCTCCATATGTGTGAATGAAATCTGTTGGCTGACACTGACACTTGGATACCATTTCAAGAAGTGGAACAAATCCTGCATGCCATAAGAAGGTGGCCTGTGATGCAGTGCACATGGGATTCACACAAAGTGTGGTTCATCACAGCATTTAGTTCACACAGCCTTTTCCAAGACTGATTATCCAATGGTATTGCTGATTTGCATCTCCATCCTGTTACAAATGTATTGGACTGCATTGGTTTAGTCTGATTTTTGCCCTGTGCGTCCAGGCAGTGATTATGCCTGCCTACTTATCACACTAGTTTTGTTGCCACATACAAAAAGAATGAAATGGAGCTGACATTACCTGAGTGATCGATCAATGGAGCCAGGAACTACACCCACTCAAAAGAATTTGTTTGGCCGTGAGGGTATTGCAGAGTGAAAAATACAAGAAACTCTTTGGTTTTACATTTTCTGCCTCATTATTCATTTCAGCCACTGAAACAATATGACAGCAGGCAAGGAGCTTTGCTGAACAATTGCAGAGTCCAGAATCATATCACTGGTTTTGGAAACCAGGTCTAATGGTTAACTGGTGTTTTTAAAGTCATATCATATGTCAGGACTGGGAAATGCTAATGCAATGTACTCCAGAAGTACTGATCTTTTCTAATTTGAGGAGCAGAAACAAGTCTCTGTGCTGTATAGATGTGATGGTATTCAACTTATAGCATATATTTTGAAATAAAGCACCACAGAATACTCCTCTGGCTGTATGTGTTTACTGAGGTCTGCATTTATGACACTGATTCAGGTGTTAGCAGCTCTGCTTCTGCAGCCATGCACAGGAATCTAGTGAAGTGTTTGGCCTAAAGTTTGTCTTCCATCTGGCCAATATACAGAGTGACAGTGCGAGCCCACTGAGATCACACATTTTTTCCTCCATCCTGTTATAAACGCCCCCAGTCATGGTGCAGGGAATAGTACTGAAGCCAAGTGTCAGCAGCAGAAAATGTGACTGGGCATTTGTAGAGGGAAAGGAAGTTGTAGCAGGCCATTGAATATACTGCCTACCCCAAATGTAAGAGACTGTATCCAAATTAAACCCACTTCTCCCAAATGTGATATATTTGTGTCACAGCAAGGACATTTGTAATATTCCCTTCTGTTAGAAATACAAAAAATAGCTAATTTTATATCAATTAACTTGATAGAAGTAATCTTCCATTGTCTCCCTCCACTTGCATTTGCTTTCATGAGAAAGCTACATTTGTTTTCTCCTAACCCATTAAAAGATGTTTCAGGGAAGTACAATTGTTTTTACTGATATTTTTAATTCTGTCCAGAAGAACTCTTTGCACAAATGCAAAGTAAAGAGGGAGCTTCTTTTCTTCTTGTCCCTTTTCTCCCTTCATCCTCCTTCTTTCTCCCTTGCAGTATAAATATCAAGGAAAATTAGTGCTGTTAATTCTTCCTGGTTGTGGTAAAGATACCTTCAAAATATGTCACTCCAATGGACAGCTAATAATGCAACAAGAATCCTTGAGTACTAGCAGAAAATTATCCACAGAGGAATAAAATTATACTCCCCACAAAATCAATGTAACTGTTATATTAACTGATTTTCAGATTTTTCTTCTTAAAGATTATTCAACCTCTGGAGTTTCCCTGAGTGTGCTGATCCTTTTTGTATTATTCTTTTTTTTTTTTCTTTCATTTTGTTAAGAGTCAACTGTTCTTTTAAGTTCAGTAAATTCTTGGCTTGCCAAGCTAAATATTCCAGACAAGGAGCTACTTGTCCAAAGTAGCTCTGCTATGGTAATTCACCCTGACCTTTCAAGCAAGGGCCATTTGAGGTTGTGAAACAAGCCCTGCAGAATGCCTTCACCCCCACTTTTGTGCCATGCCCCTGTGACGTGACAGTTATTTATAGGACCTCTCATAAAGGTTGTTTTATGGTTGTGGCTTAGGCTACAAGACTGTTTTCATTCCTGCAGAGAGAGAAGTTTTAGATTTAAGTCTGTCTGTGCTGCTATCAAGAGCACAGCTCCAACCTCTTGTTATTCATGGTATTTCTGTAGCCCCTCTGACACCACTTAGTCCCTTTTGGTCCTCTGGAAGAGCCAGAACGTGCTCATCTGAGCAGCTCTGTGATGTGGACACAATTGCTGCTCCATCTGCCACCACAGGACTTTCTGTGCTCAGCTGTAAACTTCAAAGCTGTTATTTCTCTTGTTTTGTCTTACATCAAAGTGGGCAGAATGCCTCAGCAGCTTGTCTACAGGCAGCTATTGTGTTTTGCTAGTCTGAACAGCTACTGTTCAGCTTCATGAGACTGTCCTGCACACAGACCTACCCACCTTCTTCCTTCTTCCTTTTCACCTCATGTTTGCAGTCCTGGGTGAAGCTGGGAAGCTGCTGAAGGTCTCCCAGGTTCACAGCCTGTGGGAACTGGCAGCAGCCCCATATCAAGGCCTTGGCCAACTCAATAAACTCTCTTTTACCATTTTTGTAAGAGTGGTCTCTTCTCACAGGGAAAAAAGATTAGAGGAAGAAAGAGTAAATCCTAAAGGCTGAGCAGGATAGTTTCTGTTTGTCACTCTTAAAATGAACACAAGTATGTTGTTGTTGTTTTCCTTCTGTTCAGTTTCTTTAAAATGGTGGATATTGATGGGTTTAGAACCTAGGGAACCTTTCATTTGTTGAGATTGTCTTATTCCCAAGATAAAATAAGCGCAGCTCCCTGAGAGAGAAACTCACACTGATAACTAAGCAAGATTAACCATTTTTTGTCATGTTTTGATATGTAGACTGGCCTCAGGCACATCCACAGATCACAGTAGTGATTTTGGAAGAGAGTATTCTGCATGGCTGTGTGCTGACTCCTCTTATATGCATCTGGTCTCAAATCACAGTGGGTTCTGGAGTATAGTTCTTTGTCATTTTTCTCTTCTGTTTTCAGTAACTGCACTTTGTTTCCTTAATGAGACCAACCTGCAAAATTAGATTGTTGCTGTAGAATATCAGTTGCATACTAGCAACCAATTTTCCATCCCTGTTTGCCTTTGGCTCAGGGATTGTATTTGTAATGGACAGCACTTGTATTTTTGTGCTGTAACATCATCTTGTAAACCCTTTATAACCTGAGAATGACAGCCTGGGCTCATGATTTGCTGTCTCTCAAAAGAGTGAGACATTCTACAGCTCTCCATGCTTCATGTTGACAGTCTTGGCTCTGGGTGTGAGGTAACAGTCGCTTCAATCCAGTTAGTAGGTTCAATTGGCAATGTCGTACACACACTTAGATAACAGACATGAATATAGAACTATAAAGAGAGTGTGAAATTTTCTTTTAATATGTTTGCATAGAAAATTGTGATTTAAATTAATTTCTCCCTTGCACAGTTGTTTGTTCATTTACATCTTTGTAATTGCCTTATAAACACCTTTATTCTGTTAAAAATATATTTACATGCTTAACTGTATCTTTGCTACCCGTAGTCTTCTGTGTAAGAAGCCTGACAATTAATGCCAACATTAATTCCAAGTGTTTGGAGAAGTGGGCCCACAGATGGCTGTTAATTTCCCTTGGCATCCTTATAAGCCAGTATGTTTCTGTTATTTTATTTGCAAAATAAACACTATATATTTACTTAATCATATTTGACGTCATAATTTCAGGTTTTGCTTTGGCCTGCAAGGGCTCGGGGCCTTTGGGGTAGCTTTCCTCATTATTAAATAACAGTTATGTAGCTGCAGTCAGTGGATTATGCTTGAAGACAGGCACAGCAAAGAATGCACAGCAGCTTCTATAAGAAAGGGAAAACCACACCTTTCCAGTGAAAAATGTGGTTTCCCAAATGGAAGCCTGAAGTGCAAAATCAGTACCTTTCTTTGATATTTTCTCCTTTCTTTGAATGAATGAATAATGCCTGCATTCTAAAGAGGAAAATTATGAGAAACAGCATTCACAGTGAAGTGGGACAGAGACTCTTGCTGCTTTAAACGTGCAGTTAATATCTGAAATTATTTCAAGGGTAGAAGTGACTTCCAGCAGGGCCTGGTCACACCAGTGACCATACGCTCATGGACCAAGTCCTGGGAGCTCTCAGGCTTCTCAGCACATGGATGTATTCATCTCTCACCTCTACATCTCAAGGTGCTTTTCAAAAAAACCTCCTAAGGTCATCCTTTATTCACAGCCCTCCTCTCAACACAAGGGCCTTGTAGCTGCCTGAAACTATCAGCTGTCCCAGTGCTTTTTATATATATGGTTTCCTTTCAGTCCCACCTCACATGATTGTCTTTGGCCGCAACTGTGAACCTGAAACTTTGCAAGTCTGAAATATGTAAAGTACGAGTTATTTAGCCAGAGTTCCTGCACTGCAGAATTTGCTCCTGAACTTCATATGATGTGTTTTAAAATGTAGTGCTGGCTGAAGGAAGCAGGTAATGATCCCATGGCTATTGACAGAATTGGAAGATACATTGTACACAATCAGCTCCAGATTTGCACAACAGTTTTAATTACATGGTAAAATCAATTTATCAAGTTTTCATATTTATGCTTTGACTGTTCATCATCAGGTTCCTGTCTGCATTTTTGAAGGGGTCTTTTTTGGTCTGGTCCAAGCTCTGCTGAACTTGTCTGATTTGTTGGCTATGTCACTGTAGTTGCAATGCTTTGCTGCTTTCTTTTTTCTTTTGCGTTTTTATGCTCTGAAAGTAACATCTTTTTCTTTATCTTTTTTTAAAGATAAAGACATTCCCTGCTGATACATCTAATCCTTTTTTCGATCCTTTTACAACAGTACCACAGTTTTCTGTAAGTAGAACATGCAACTAAAAAGCTGTGTATTTAACACAATTCCAACTGATTTTTTTCAACAGTGTCAGAAACTTCTGCGCTAAGCAATCAAAAAAAAAAAAAAAAAAAGATTACTTCCAAGCAGAAATTAGATTGAGAATCAGTTGAATATTCCCATTGTGCAATAATTAACTTGCCTACAATCAGACTTTGCTGCTTAGTAGACAGAGGACTAAGAGTTAAATGTCAAGGCTCACCACTAATGTGTTTGGTCCCAAAGTGCTTTTCAGTTCAGGATTGTAGAGGCCATCTGTGAAGCTCCATAGCATCTTTCCAAGGAGCAATAAGGGAATGGGAAGACTTAGTCCTCTGTCTAGCAGTTGCATGGCCTCCTGCCTGAAACCGCCTGCTGTGCCATCACAAAAAGATATTCATTGAATTTACATCTGAATCTTAAGGAAGAATTACACTTGGTGTGCTGATGACTACAATGGTATCCTTGTATAAACTCCTATGTTTACTTAATAACTTGAATCAAGTATTGAACTTGATTCTTGTTAAACTTTCATGGAAGTGGAGATGTAAGGGTTTGGGTAAGGTAAACTACATTCAAACAGGAAACAATTATTTGACAAGCTAAAAACTAAATCCAATCCAAGTCCTACTTTAAGGGCAGATGCATTCTGCAATATGTATGACAAAATTATGTACTCTATAAGAAACATTCTTTGATTATTTTTCTAAGCTTACAGTTTTTGAATTGCATTCACAAAATGAAGCATTTCAGACTTCAGTCTTGACTTTTACTGGAAGCAGCAATCTGTTTCTGGCATATAATTAGAGATAAGTAACTTCAATGACTGTTGGGCCATGTGCAGCAACTACCTGCATTTAATGTTTTAAAGAAAGAGACTTTCATTCACAATAAACCTGATTATGCACTTTCATCTAAATGTTGTTTTTCTCCAAATAGGTATTTTAAAGCCAGACTTAGTTAGGCTCCCCAAGCTGTATCAGTGCCACTAGTGAGCTCTAATTAATGGTATAAAAAAATACACAAAATAGATCACAGCAACTTTTCACTAGCTTAGCCAATTTCAGATAGTACAATTGTGGTAAAAGCGAAGCCAAAGTTACAGTGTTTGTGTCTTTCATCGTGCTACTTCATATAAGCAGAAAATATGCCCAGAATAGCTTTCCCACAAATCAGTGATGATTGTCAGGAAATAATTTTTCTGCCTGTGACAGTTATGATGACAGCAAAATTTAGGAGGGCTATAAAAATATTTTTTATCATTGTGCAGAGACAGAACTTTAAAATCTAAACAGGAATTTCTCCGACATACTTACTCACAGAAATTTCCATTGTGCCTAAAATGGCTGTTTTGTGGAAAATTCAAATGTTGAGATTTTTGTTATGCTCTGTCAGGAGAGAAGCAGCAAAGTCAAATTCAAACTAATCTTTCTGAAATCCCCTCTTCTCCCATCAAGTCCCATTTCCCTAGGCAGACTGGAGCACAGAATCCAGATCGGAAATATTTAAATACAATACATTACAATACCTGTGTAGTGGTGTGTGACCCATCATAAGACTCCATACATTCCTTTTAGTGAGTTACATTTGAGCATTTGTGGTAAACAAGCAGCTACCTAGAGGACTGCCTGAACATAGGGAAACAATTTGGAAGGTTAATTAGACTTGGTCCTGTGTTTCACTGTCCTCCATCCCAGCCCAAAGAGATGTACTTCAGCCCAGCAGCATTTCAGTCCATCCTGATGCTCTGCCAAGGCCTTGAAGGGCACCACAGGTGGGAGCTGTGAGGGAAAGGTCTAGGTCAGTGCTAGGACTTGCAGGCAGATGTAACACTGAACGTTCTCCCATCGCACACAGTTCCAGATGGTGTGGTATCTGTTAATCTTTTTCCTTGTTTGTTTGGTCTTTTTTCCTTTTCTTTTCCTTCCTTCCTTCCCCTTCCCTTTCACTTTTATTTTGGTTTTGTTTTGCTTGGAACAAAACATTGAGGGGAAAACAGTTGTCAATAGTGACATTTGAAAGGCTTTGCCTTATATATAGGGGTTCTAATTTGGTGGTGTATATGCAATTGTGTTAATTTTATCAGAGGAAAAATTAGAGAGCTTGGTTACCTGGAATGTTTAAAAATAATCTTCATGCCAGGAACCCCTTTGAATTTCAGAGATTCCTGTAGAGAAATGGGAAGCTTGATGACCATATTCTCAGGCTGATATGAGTCATATAGATTTAAATTAATGACATCATATCTGTTTAGATCAGCTAAATATTTGGCTCAAACATGCTGTGCAAGCATATATATATGTGTATATATATAAACATGCTTTGGATACATACTGTAAAAACATTATCCAGAGCAAATATACCTTAGGACTCAGGGCAAACCTTCAGCAAGTATAATTTGTCATTGCTGTGCTGGTTTTAGTAAGGCTGGGAGAATTTACATAAGCCTCACAGAATGGTGCTTCCTTCTCATGCCATAAAGATCTGGAAGTCCTCAGAGGACAGGGATGCTGTATGATGAACACCAAATTTGATACTTCTGCACCTTGTAAGGTTGAGTTTTAAAAGCTGAATGACAGAGAAGTTTGAACAGGTTGTATTAGCTAGTATTTACAAACATTATCCATCAGAACTAGAGGGAGAGTTTCTTAATTTGGTTTTATGTTTTCCATTTTACAAATTTCGTGGAATTCGTAACATTTCCTTTTACTTCAGAGGTTGTTTTGGAGCATATCAGATGTGTTTAGCTGAAATATGAGCAGATACATGTTAAAAAGTGACAATAAGCAAGCAAACCTAACAGAGACATTTTTTTCCTGGCCTGAAATAATTGTCCCACTGATTAAACCAAGTTGTTTAGGTTTGGCATTGATCCTGTGTGGCTTGCAGAATTTAAGAAATCATTAAGACAATAAAAAAAAATAAAATAAAAAAGTTGCTATTCAAATAGTTGCTTCCTTATGATGGTGACTTTTCTACCTCCCTGCCTTAAAGTCTGAACCAAGTTCAGAAAAAGAAGTTGTCAAGAGAGAAATGAAGCTGATACCAGTAGGAGCATCTCATATGGTCCTGATGCACTGACAAACTGCATTTGCTTTATGCTGTTCCCAGGCCAGGGTCATACGTGTCCCACAGCCACTGGTTTGGCATGAGAAATAGTCCATACCAAAAAGCAAGAGAGGGCTGGTTTATTTTCATGGATCCTCCCCCTCCACTTGTATAGGTTGGCCTCATCTCTGCTTGTAACACTACAGCCACGATACCCCTCACCTGAAAGGCAGGAGATGGTTGCTTGCTTTTTATCTTAAACTGGCACTTCCAATGTTGCTTTAACATTGCCTGTCACTTGATACTGCAACAATATTTCTCTTGAGGCTTGTTCCAGTTAGCAAATGTGGGAAAGGGGTGCACACTGTGAAACCTGGACTTTTACAAGCCTGGACTCCTGGCTGTTAAAAAACACAGGGTAGCCAGAAGACCCAGCAGCAAATAGTATAGGATTTCTAAAGAACAGTCCAGAAATCACATGTGGTCAGTGTTCGGTATTATTTTTAAGGAAAGCACAATAATGGTAAGCAGCATTCTCCAAGTTTATTATGTATTTTATCCAAATGCTGCCAGGCCTGTATGTGGAGTTTCATCTCACATAGTGCATGTTGCCATCAAGCTTGTCCCTCAGGCACAGCTCTGAAAGAGCTATCAAAAGAGGTGCCTGTTCAACATCTACCGAGGTTGCGCTGAGCAGCTGTAGCTACAGCCTCCCTTTTGTTCCTGTTAGTAGTTGTTGTTACTGAGTGGCAATGAATTGAAGCATGAAAGGTACTAACAGCACTAGAAGTTAATCTACTTCCCCCCCCCCCCCC
>NW_009952990.1:7933877-7953774 GCF_000747805.2 Chaetura pelagica
CCCCCCCTTTCTGTGTCTGTATATATATTTTTGTAGGCAGAATTTACAGACAGCAAATTACAATGCTGCGTGGTGCAGTCGTCTCCTAAGATAACACCGCTGACTCCATCGCCTGTGCTGAGATCTTTGGCAGAGACTCTACCAACTCCAACAGTCCAGACAGTGTATACGTCGCATAAACCAGTTTCACTGGCAGACAGGTACTGTGCAGTTCTTTCACAGAAATACCATGATGCTTTCTACATTAAGGGAATCAGCTTGGTTTCTCTTTTTCTACCATAATTGCCATAAAGTGCCATTTCCTTTGATACCGAAAGATTTCTCATTGCTGCTTGACACCTACTTCAGAATAGATGGGTTGTGTAAAGAAATAGCTGTAACTCGTATCTGCTCAGATTGAAAAAACAGCAACTACCTTCATTAACTGCTGCAGCCAGCAGCATCTCATTTCTGTGCCCAATGGCCTGGAGAGAAAAGGTTGTGCAGATTTTTCTCAGGCAACTTATTTTGTCTGAACCACAAAAGTTTTCTTTTAATAATTGCTGTTTCAATTTGTTTTCTGAAATTAAATATCCATGGGGGAAAGCTGAGGTTGAGAAATGTCTGCTCTTCTCAATGAGAAGCAGGCACTGGTTTTCTTTCATTTTCCTCTTTTTTTTTTTTTTTTCTTTTTTTTTTTTTCTCTTTTTTGTGTGATGTCAAGCTACAGTGCTCTTTCTTGGAGTCTCTCAGAGAAACAAGCCATCCCATCTTTCCACAGGCAGCCTGCTTTCATTTTTCTGTTCTTCCATCCTACCATTTTTCATGCTGGCTTCTTATTGTAGAAATTAATAGAAGCTGAATTTCCCATGCTGATAATATACCAAGTACAACTGTAGGAGTGGATATACTCAATGCTTCTGGAGCACAAAGAGTCCTAGGCTTATGTTGAAGAGAAAAATATTTCTTTGGCATCATAACAAATGAGCTTTTTTTACTTTTACTCACAGTCAATTCCTGTTTTCATTTCCTAATTACTTTTTGCAGATGTTGGTTTAACTGCACCTGCACACTTGTTCAATGTTGCTAACTCATCTAAAAATGTATTGGTCCAGTGAAAGTGGAATTCTGAAGCTGTAGTGTTGAACTCAGCTTCTGTAGGATGTCTCGAGCACAAGAAGGTGATTCCAGCCCTGCTTGTCCATGAATGAGCTGCAAGATTTCTGCACTGCAGTTTAAATCTTCAAACTGTTTCACAAGCATTAGATACTTAACTCTCAGAACAACACAGTAAAAGTTTAATTTTTTTTCCCCACACTGTTTATTAAGAAATGGAATCCCTAACCCAGGTAATTCCCAATGTTGCAGAGCCTGCAAGCTCTGAAATTATTTGGTGTGTGAAAGCAAGGACTTTGGGCTCTGCTTCCCACACCTTGTTGTGTGCAGGACTGTCCCCCAATATCAGACCATGCTGAGGAGCAGAAGGCTGTAACACCAGTGTTTTGCGATGGCATTTACTGTAGCCATTTCATTTTTAGAGTCCTAGTCCAGCATCATTTGAAGTCAGTAGCCTTTAACAGGAGTGACATTACATCCCAAAACTGCTTTGCCATGTGGTTCTTTTATGTCCTTTTCCTGCCTCTGTTTGCTCTTCAAAAATATCAGGCAGTACTTGTTTTTGGATCAGCCATCAGTTATCAGCCATTGCACTGAATCAAGTTTGACCTTTTTCCCCCTCCTTTGGTATTTTGAAAATGTTAATTATTTTAAATTGAAATCTGAGACTTGTTGTTCCCATAATTGGCTGTTTGTGCATTCATTACACAGCGCTGAGACTCTGAGGCGTGAACTTGAGAGAGAGAAAATGATGAAAAGACTCTTGATGACAGAATTATGAAATTCGCACTTCTATCAGATGGAGAATGGATTGGGGCCTTTCATGTGCCTTCTGTCTGTTTACATTCCTCTGCTTCTGTGTACTCAACATAATGCATCGGGAAAATGTGTGATATTCCTGACTCGCCTGGATTCACCACGGTTGGTTAAAATTGAGTCTCAGCTAGACTTTAACTTGAAGGAGTTCCTTTATTCGTTTGCTGCTGGGAAATAAACCTTCAATCCTTTATCTCTCCTGAGATTTTATACTATTAACACAATTAATTTCAGGTTTGGTTCTGGTAAATCTAGGGCAAGAAGGATCAGCAAGGAGCATACTGATTTCTATTGGGAAACACTGTTCTGTACATATGTTAATAAGTGCACAGAAATTAATGTTATGCAGAATATTTTGATAGTAACATAGAAAATACGTCATTTTGTACAACTGAAAATTGCAATGAGCTACTGCTATTTGTTAAAGAACCATTTTTAAGGCAGAAGAATGATTATTACATCCTAACCCCAGGACTGTTAGTCTCCATAGAAGAATAAATGGCTGTCTTATTAAATTCCTAACCTTAATCTTCACTCAGAGATATAAATAGCTGCAAGGGGGAAAGACACCCCACCATACAGGTATTTACACCAAACACTCCCTATAGTTTGTCATCTTGACCTAAACCTTCAAGTAAACCTTACTGTATTTCCATTAATGAAAAAAATCCGTTGTTTAAAGTAATTTGCTACTGACTTTCTAGCTTGATACTGACTTTTTTTAAATAAGGGACAAGTTTTACCTTCTTCAGATTGCCTAGGTATTTGGGCTCGCCCACACTCAGGCAGCTTCTGCTCTATCACTGAAGGTTGCAGAGCTTCAGCTGTGTGGACGTAGCTCATCCAGGGAAGATTTTTTCCTCCCTGGGTAGATAAACCACCTTCCTGACTGACATGGATTGACCGATCACTTTAAATAATAGTAACGATGATAGTTTATAGCATAGTTGTGTCTATACTCATTTCTTCACTCTACTAACCAGCACGTGTGTACTGGCAAACCTGTGGAGGTTGTGCTTGGCCACACGTCCTGCTCACCTCCAGCACACAAGCAGCCTCTGCGTTCAGTGGAGCTATCTCAGGCATCAGGTGGGGTGGGAGGTCCAGCACTAGCAAAACCATAGCCCGAGGGAGGGTGTTTATTGTATACAGGTAATGCTACCAACCATTTCCTAGGGAAAAAAAAAAAAAAAAAGAAGAAGAAAGAAGTTCTCCATTTCCCCTGGTTCAGTAGTCCACGGTCATCTAGAAAGCTACCAACAATTGACTGTTAGCTACAAGGTACTCTTCCAACAGGAAAGCTTTTGTGCTTTTTGTATGGCTGAAGATGTCTATTTTTCTGTTACTCTGTACACTTTGTTCTCTTGTTTGTATTAAGATAAAAGATCTGCTCTTCATTTGGTACTGATTATGATGGCTTTATGTCAGCTTAAGCAGTCCGTCTGTGTGGAGGCTGGGAAGTGACTGTTGTGAGACTGGGTTTCCTTCAGAGTCGGGTTGTGTTCTTTTTCTGAAATGAGAATTCTTGAGAGCACCATAGGACTGTGGATTGCAATATGGGGGTATAAAATGACTTGTCTATTTTATATTTACTAGGACAAGAAACTAGTATTAGGCTCACCAGTTAAATTCACCAAACCCAAACCTGTCTGGTTGCCATAAATTGGAGCAAAATAAACAACACAAGTTTTGGGTAGAAACTCGCAATACAAAATGCAATGAAGTAGCTCAATAAAAGCAATGGGCACAAGGAGCCAGAGAAGCACACCTGGAATGCAGGTTCCAGAGTCCTCAGGTGACCCTACTGGGTAACCAGATACGACCTGTACACTGCCCACCTTTTAGTTACAGTGCCAGGACATTTCTGTTCCTTATGTTTTGATGTACCACTTCATCAATCCAAGGTTATTAAAACTGGACTAGAAACATTAAATCCCTGTGAAGAAATAAGAAAGGAGAGGAAAATGCAACAGACACAAAGGGCTGCATCTTCTATGTCCTCTTTCCTCACCACTTCCCAGAAGGTATTGGGGGAAGGGAGAAGCAGCAGCACATTTTGTCTGCACCCAAGTAAAAGTGAGCATTGTGAAGAACAAATAAAAAAACAGACAAACAAATGAACAGAACAAAATAAAAGAGAAATAAAAGTAATTTTTAGTTAGAGGTGCTGTTTTGGGAGCAGAAAGCAAAGTAAGGTTGAGAATGGCATGAAACTCTAGCTGAATCTGGTCTTCTGACTGCTGTTAGGCAACCCCCACTTGTATGTGAACTGGTGGAAGTTTCATAAAATCATTGTCAAGGAAAAACAGAAAAACCAGATCTGAATGCACACTTCAGTTGTACCGATTACCATGGAGTGGACTTTGGGAACCCCACAATATGTCTTCAGACTTGGGGGCAAAGAGATCCAATTACCCACATTAGGGCAGTCTGGTCATATAAGCAAAAGCCTTTAGCAAAACCAAATGCCTGACTCAGACCAGCCCATCAGATGTTCTGGTTCATAAACAAGCTATTAGTTTATTTAAAATGCAATGTTTTGCTCCTGTTGTATAAAAATTCTTTAGCTGAAATAGCCAGAACTGGAAAACATGAGACTTGAACCAAGGATACTTTACAGTGCCCAAGTCTGTATAAATAAGGCATGCCCTGACATAGTTGAGGAAGAGCAGAGACTCTTCCCTCCTTGACTCCCACCAGGAGCAGATGGAAAGGCTTGTGTTCCCACTTAGTTCCTGTGGGATGTTTTCCAAGTACCTTGCCTTGTCTTGTTTTAGTGTCTTATCCACTGGCTGCCACTGTTCCCTATTCTGCAGTCTAATGGGCCTTTATTAAAACTGTTTTACTGATATCAAACTAAGCTTTTAACTGCAGAATGTCATCACCTTGCTCTTTCTTACTACGTACCTTCTTCAGCCATGCTTAAGCATCTCAGTTTTCACATCCTGTGAATAAACACTCCTGCCTCACCTCTGGTTGGGAATCACAGTGTTAGGACACCTGTTACCCAAAACTACTTTAAACAAGACAATGTCAACATGAACATATGCTGAGGGGCAGATAGTTGAAATTTGCCCCTAGACTTTACTTGTACAGGTGTTAAAGGATACTCTGCCCGAGGGTATGTCTATACAATAGCGCAGAAGTATCTGAGCTAGCTTTAATGAGCTTGCGTGTGTAGTTGTGGCAGCATGGAGCCCAGCACAGCCTATCATTATCATGTACATTGAGACATGTAAAGACAATGCATCTGAACAGCAGCCTTCTGAAGCATGGTGTCCAGAGCTGGTAATAGGAACAGGCGACTGAAAGGAGCTTGCCTCTTCAGCTTTCCTGAGAAGGGGTTCACCTCACTTAAGGTTAAGATGCCCAGCTCTCACCTGAAGCGAGACCAAAGGAACTGCCTTCTGGAGGTGCCTCTGACTTCAATGTCTACCTTCATAATGCTTAAAGTTAAGTGAGATGAATCCTGCTCTCCATCCCTCTGGTTAGGTCTGCATTGCAAACCCTTGCTGACATGGCTACATCATCTTGGGGTGCTCGGAGGTATCGACATAGCACTGCCAGCAAAAGCCTTGCACATTAGGTGTACGTTTACTGCCAGAAACACCCTGTTGTCAGAACAGCTGTTAGTCCTCTTGGGGTGCGCGGAGAGCTGGGGTAACTTACTGTGGCACAAGCACAGAGGCTTCCCTGTAGTTGTGCCCAGTTTGGGAGCAGCTGGTTGATGAAACCTCCACTGTAGCCCCAGCGGCAGTGCCTATCAGGGTGATGCTGTGATCTGGGTCAGCAGATCCCAGCTTTCCAATGTGAAGTCTGTAAGCACCAGAACGCAATGTTGTCCTGTTTGGGTGATTCCAGCAAAGTTTATTGGCCATTTAAATAGCTATGCAAGGAGTTAAATATTTTCTCTTACTGCAGTCTCTCATGACAGCCAACCAATTGTGCTTCATTTCTGTGTGATTCTGATGTTTTCACTATTTTGTTTTAAAAGGAGAAACCCGATTTTCTTTAGAAATGTTGTTTGAGATCCCACATCTCTATCAGATCCCACAGTGTGTGCAGACTTTTCATGTTGCAAACATACATAGCCCCTGAAAGTGCAATGTTTGAAAACTAACTCCTCCAAAGTTTCAGTTTGTGGCTTCACAACTCTCTTGCAACAGAAGGCCTATGTGCCCATTTGAAACAGAGCTGGCAATGCAGTGAAGTGTTTCATTGGAGGCAGCACCATGTTTTGTTTGAACTGTTTACAAATATCCTTTGTTTTTATTTCTTTTCTTCTTATTTTTTTTTCTGAATAAATTTCTTGTTCATTGGCTACAAAAATCTTCTCTTAATTACGCAATAGAATATTGTTTCTTTTTTTCTTTTCTTTTTTAAATGTCCTGATGTTCAAGGAGTTTGCAATAAATATACTGAGGGTGATCTGTAATTGCATGTAAGATCAGCCTTGCAACTGTGTTTTGTAAAGTTAAGTGCCGTAAAAGAACCTGCAGATGACGTGGAGAAGGAGGGAAGGGAGAGAGCAGGTGGAGGAGAAGGCTTCTTTGGCAGCTGCAGCTTGGACTGGTGGGTAGCAGCTTTGAAGTAAGATTGCTCGCACCATTATGTTTCATTGGAGTAGCAGCGTGTATCATCAGGCAGTGTATGATGGCATTTTGTTGAAAACACACCTAGAGAGAAACTTTTACGGCTCAGCTGTTTACCTGTTCCTGTATTCATGCCTGCAATAAATGAGATGAAAAATAAATCACAGAGTCTGAGCAATTTGTAGTCAAAGCAGTCATTTAGGAGGCATGGGCCCATATGTCGATTAAAGGAAACGTTTGGTTGCTAATAAAGTGGATCCACCTTCATTAAAAATAAATAAATAAATAAATAAATAAGCATCCTAAGTTAAAACCAGATAATTTCTTCAAAAAGCCCAGATGGTTTTCTCCAACTTAAAGTTACAGACCATCATTGTAGGGTCAGTCATCTGTTGGGTCCTGAGTTGGGGCACACTTTGCTGAATACTAGAGCTGGAAAAACACTGGCAGGATCAAGGTAGAGACACATGAAATGTGTTGAGTTGCTGGTCTTTCATCTGGGGCTCAAAAGGTGGCTAAAAGCATAACTGGAGTAGAATGAGGGGGAGAAATCTTCCTTTTCACAGAAAGCTGAGAGACCCCAAGTCGTTAAACTGCTCCATGAAGGAAAACTTTAAAATAAACCCCCCCCAAAAAATGAACCAACCAAACAACCAAAAAAGCAAACAAATCCTGTTCATTGTAAATATTTTTTTTTGCTTTAACACAATTAAAACATTTGACTTTTGCCCTTGATTTTGCCATTCTTTAAATGTCTAAATGAAAAGTTGCTTCAGAATGAAGCATTTCCATTTTCCTTTGTTGAAAGATCACTAAATCAGGACGTTTTCAATATTAACTTTCCCAGAGCACCAATTAAATGAAATCCCAGTAACATTCACCCCATTTTCTGAGGTTGCAAAACACTATACTCAGAAGGAACACGACCTCATCCCAATTTCTCCAGCTGGGTATTCATCTATTTTTAATCTCTATGTGGGGAAAGCAAAGGAAGCAACAGAACAAAATTCTTTCATCAGTACTCAATTTATACCAAGAAAATTGATTATCCACCCAGCAAACCTAGGTAATTAATTCCCCTTAATACACTGCTTTGCTAAAGAAATTGTGTTCTGGGATGTTGAGAAATGAGAAGCTGTGTGCTGAAAGGCCAGCAAATACTCTAGTAACTTGACTGCACTGAGAAACGTGGGCACCACAGAGGTGTAAATCTGCACAGTTTTGAGGTTTATGATCAGATGGCTGATCTATGGGACTGGGCAAGAGGTGACTGAGGTAAATGCTGCTTCTCATGGGACATGCTTTCTAGAGCTGAGAGCAGACTTTGTGCGCAGGCACTATTAATTTGGGGCAGGGGTGGAGATGAGGCAATGGTTACCAACCTGGCTGTATTGCACAAGTCCTGCTGCAGCAATGGGGCAGGAAGGTGCCTTCATGGGTGCAGATGCAGGCTGGTGCGACAAACTCCAGCCCCCATGAAAGGCCACGGCCATGCTCTTGCCAGCTACAGTGAAGACTTTGGGGCTGGACAGCACTGGGATTCCCATGCCTAAGTGCAACTTGCCCTGAAGGGCAACAGTACAGCAAACCCAGCCTCAGGGCTGGCTGTCATCCAACCTGCTGGACAACACAAGGAATGAGGGAAATAAAAGACCAGTCATGGCCCTTCCCCAGCCACCCCAGCACAGGTTCATGGGAGCATCCCCAGCTCCTTAAGTTGGATGAGGAGAGCAGGCTTGCACTTTTTTTGTGAGAAACTGGGCATGAGATGGACTTAGCTGTGGCATCAGATGTGCTTGACAAGCCTGAACATTGCAGCTGTATCTTCTGTGCTGCCAGTAGCACATATGGTATGTGAGGTGTCTTCTCACCAGGCTTTAGGGTGTGTTATGGTCAGGGAGAGAGGAGGAAATGAAAAGGGAGAAAGAGCAGCAAACAACCCACACCAGCACCTGCAGAGCTGCCTGATGGCAAACTGTCTAAAGCAGTTTTTGTCTTTTCAGTTTATTTTAAAACTACGTATATACTAATGCATTTTTACATAGGTCATATGCAATTGATACTAATTATATATACATTTAATGGATATTTCTGCAGTGCATGCGCTGTACAATGCCAGTGAATGCACAGCTCTGCCATCAGAGTACCTGGCACAGCAGTGAGGTGTAAAACCCACACAGATCTTGACTGCTTCATGCACTGGTTGTTCAGCTTTCCAAGCAGAGAGACACTTACACTCCTGCATCATTCCTCCTCAGCCTTTCATTAGCAAACTCTTGTGGAAACCCAAA
This sequence comes from Chaetura pelagica, assembly GCF_000747805.2. NCBI lineage: Eukaryota > Metazoa > Chordata > Aves > Apodiformes > Apodidae > Chaetura > Chaetura pelagica. Next base: position 7,942,672 of record NW_009952990.1, read on the forward strand.
TAAAACACAACATAAATTCTTTTATTTGAGGATATTTAGTCAGTGATGCTTAGCATCACAGGGCTCCAGTGATGGGCAGAACTCAAGTATCTTCTTAAAAAAAAACAACAAAACAATCAATTTCCCTTGCTGCTTTTGAAAACAACAACCAAAAAAAAAAAAAACAAAACTGGTTTCTGTGCTGCCTCCTGCTCTGCTCTGGCTGCTGGCCCCCTCCAGCAATGCCAGGCTTGGCAAGAGCACAGGGTGACTTAGAAGGAGGGGAACAAGGATTGTTTGGGTTTTTTTCTGGAGGGTGGACTGCCAACACCCCCCAGCACCTCCTCCCTCCTGTGGTACACTTCTTGCCACTGCTGATACAAGTGCTGCATTCTCCAAGGTGGGTCCTTCACTGCTGTGCTGGGAAGTGGGGAGATGTTTGCAGCTCCAGAGTCACCCAGGGAGAGTTTGGGTCCAGGGAGGAGGCTGAGAGCTGTGGCTCTTGTGTGTGTAAGAGGCACTTGTAAGAGCTGGGGCTCTGGAGATTTTGGAGGCCGTGGTGCTGTCGGGTCCCACTGGCATGAGGAGACGTGCGAGGCTTTGGGGCGGGAGGTCAGTGTGAGCTGCCCTCTACCTGGGTGTGTGAAATTGGGGATTTAATGGCAGGGCCATCACTGTGAGACTGGTCACTTCTCCCTCCTGCAAAGGAGTTTTGAACCTGTGCCCTCCAAAGCCAACTGAACCCTGTGGGGCCAGACTTTGCTCAAGGAGCAAAGCCCATGGCAGGGCTGCAGTCAGTGCCTTTGGCAGTACTAAACGAGACTGGCAGCATCCTCATTGCTCTGGCTCATAGCACTTTTGTAGCAACACAAGGATGACAGCCCCAAGAAGCACTTCCACTGAGACTGCTGGGATACAGAGACGAGGAATGGGAGCACTGGAGCTGACTTAGCTTTGCAGCCCAAGAGCTCTCCCATTTTCTATTTCCAGCCTGAAAAGCGAAGGCTCAGTGTGAGTTCTGGCCAGCTCAATGACTTGCCCTGCTTATCACAAGCCACCAGGAGCAGAAGGTATCTCCTCAAACCACCTGCTCCACAGCCTTTTCATGTCTCTCCATGCCATCCTGCTAATCCTCCTGCTTCCCCTGCTTGGCTCTCACCTCCTGACTGGCTCACAGACGCCCGCTCCCTTCACCTCACTGAGCATCCTTCCCTTCCTGCACAAACACCTCTGGCTTTGTTTGCTTTCCAGATGACAACCTTTTGTATTTCTGAAGTCCCTTGCAGCCCATGCTTTCCCCGACCTTCAACAGGCGCTTCTCCATCCACACTTGTCTTCTACCCTTCCCCTGTATATCACTCATTTCTCCATCTCCCCTCTGACCAGCTCTGCCCATGCTGCAGTTGCCTCCCTGGAAGCACTTGCTCAGTCCTTAAAATGAGTCACATTTTAACAACACGGCATTAGTGAATGAAGATACCCTGAAGAAACATGACAAAAGATACCCTTTCCTTCCGTCTTTCATTCTTTCTTCTTGCTTCAGGTAGCATGTTGCAGCAACCCCCCCCTCCTCCCAGTACTCCTGCAGGGTAGCCATGGCCATCCCCTTGTCCCCCCTACAGTTAGATGAGGTCTTCAGCTATGCAGTTCCATATTGCTGTGCCAAACTTGGAACCATTGGAAAGAGATGGGGAACAGGGTGGAAGAAGGAGAGGCCTCATCTCTTCATAAAGCCAAACTGTCAAATTCAGATGTTCTGAAGTGCTTCCTTCCCAAGGCAACATATCTGGAATTAATCTTGCTACTTATGATGTGGTAATAAGTCATGAGGGCAGCCCAGTCTGGGTGGTTTTCTTCTTCTCTTTTTTCCTCCCTCCCCACCCCCCCACTGCCCCCATCCCCCTTCTTTTTTTCCCCTCTTTTTTTTTCCTTGTTTGGTTTTTTTGTTTGTTGTTGGGTTTTTTGGGGTTTTTTGTTGGGGGTTTTTTTTAGGAGCACAGCTTCTTATCTGCCAAAAGCAAATTACTCCTCTGGCAATTAAGTCAATAATAAAATTCTGGGTTTTCCCACCTGGTCTCACACACCATTAATTTTCAGTGAAACTTCTTTAATTGCTTTTTTTTTCCTTTGTGTGTTCGTGTGGAGAAAAACAACAACAACAAAACCAAAACAAAATAAAACCCATGTCTGATAGAGCAGCATCTAACAAACCAGAGTTGCTAACTACCCTCCTGGAGCAGAAAATCTCTTCTCATAGTCAGAAGGTTGTTTCCAAGCAATTTGCACTCCCTCACCACTTGTGGAAATTCCACCTCCCAACCTCCCCCAGCAACATGGTGCTGGTTCCCTTGAACCCCTGCACTGCTGGTTCTATGTTCCTCCACACAGGAGCTGTCTCCACAGCTGCTGCTCCATGGCAGATCCATACACTGGGAGGTGCAGGTAAGCTGCTGCCTTCACTTCATCTTGATGGAGCCCATTGTAAGACCCTGGGAAGATCAATGAATTCAGCATAGAATAGTCTAGGTTTCATCAGACTAGACTTGAGCAGGACATGTCTCCTATCCATGTGCATTACCTATGCATTGAGTGGCAAAAGCTCCAGGCTTCATTTTCTAGGGGGACCCTACTCCTGAAAGAAATATTTCTGCAACATTAAGATGGCTCTGTTGATCTCCAAGGGTCACCTCTGCCAATCCTGAGCCATTGTCCCCACCAGCCCCTTCACCTCTGCTTGCAGAGCCCTGGCTGCATCACCTTGTCTGCTTGAACAAAGGTCTTGCAGGACAGCTTTCCTTGCCTGAAAACCCCTACAAGGACACTTCACCCAATCCCCTGAGAGAAACTTTAGGACCTGCAGGACTTGTCCCCTGCAGCTGTGGGCCAGCCCCTATCTCCCTGAGCAGCTCTCAAGCATCCCATTCTGGCACTGCTCTTCAGTGGGGAGAGCCTGACACAGCTCTGGTTCTGCTTTGGCAGGTCTAGTCCTAAAGTCCAGTTAGTGCTGTTTATGCTTATATTGTAACTGAAAGAAAAAAAAGTGATGCTTCAGTAGGTCACAGAGTGTGAAGAGATAAAGGTAATTATAATAAATGAAACATATTGAAAGATACTACCATTTAATTAAAAGTATATGAATTATGCATGTATCTCTTCCACAGCCTGGAACTATGTGTGCTGGAGCAGTAACTGAGTACATCCAGCTCTAGCTACCACAGGAAAGAAGCACATGGCTGCTTAATTCCTCCTCACACACCTCACCTGCCAGGTGAGTTTTTCACTAGGAGTAAAGAAGAACACATGCGGAATTTGCATGGAGTTACCTCCGGCTTTTCTGGGCTCTTGGGGACCTAGCAAGAGACACGAAGCTCCTCCCTCTGGTGTGCCCCTCAGGGGGATGAGGACTGACTTCTGGGCAACTTGCACAGTATCAGACACAAAAATCATGCTGATCAGAGGCACAGAGTTGCTGGGAAGGAAAGCAGTGAGGAAAGGAAGGGTCCTGGCGGGTTACTGATACCTTCCCTGCCATAGCCTCCAGTGGTTTCAGGGTGTAAAGTCTTAGTGGGGCCCATGGGCTGACCAAGAACTGCACCAGCCCAGCAGAGAAGGGTCAGGAGGACAGGGCTTGGTGGTAGAAAGCATCTGCAGGTCTCCAGAACATTCCAGGGCTGGCACTGCTGCCTCCACCCAATGATGTATAATGTCAGACACCTGAGGCTCAGCTCAACTTGCAGCAAACTTACTGCAAGCTTTTTCATTAATATGGAAGCGTGTCTTTTTATAAACGCTTTTCTGTTCTTTGGGGTACACAGAAAATCTTCTCTGTCAAGGCAGATGGTTGCTCTTTGTGGCATTGCCGAGCCCATCCTAGCAGATTGCACCCAGGGCTGGGCCATTAATCTTCTGCTAAAGGCTGCTTCCTTCTCATATCTTCATTCACCAAATGTGGTGGAGCAAAATCCCACAAGAGAAAACAGATCCCGTTAGTATTTGTAGAAAATTCAAACTGTCCATTATGAAATTAAAACAGGAAATTAAGCGATGAGGGGAGAGGGAGACTCCTCTCCCTAATCACTCCATAGGTGCCTATACATCTTGTTAGAGGCAGCAATAAATCACACCTCATTATCAGCCAGATGTGCAAGTATATGAAATATGAATCCACGTGTTCATGTCTAGCTAATTTACTGTTGATTTGGTCCTCATTTCCATGCCATATGGAAAAGGAATGGACAAGATTTCCCACCCACACCGTCCCCCCATGCCTGTACAAATTCTGCCTTTTTCTTCTAGGGAAGCTTTGGTCTGGGCTCAGCAAGGCACTGACACACATAACCAGCTTCAGCATGGGACCAGTCTCCCCAGCTTCCCTCCAAAAGAGCTGGGCTAATTCAAACAGTCGCAGTGAAGGTGCTGGCCTGTGCTGCACGAGGTGCCAAGGCTTTAAACCATGACACATTCTTACCAGGCACTTTTGATAAGTTCTGCCTGGCCCTAGATATGGGGTGAGAGGCTTTTAGGGATGCTCTGGGATATCTTTTGAACACAAGGTAGATAGTCAGGCTCAAGGCTTGAGTGTAAAACCTGAATGAGGAAGAGGGGATGTGGAGAGAAAGGAGAAGTGAGGAATGATTGAGAGCTCTCATCAAATGTCTTGCAGAGACTTGAGTTGCTGAAGTTCAAATGCAGAAAGAGGAGCATTTCCCTCTTTGTTGTGTGAGTGTTTCTGAGAGGCGTCAAGAATGGTTGAGCAAAAACCTGGTGGTAGGAGCTGAGCCACCTGAGCAAGGAGAAAGCACTTCCTCAGGTCACCAACTGTCTTTTTAGAGGATGCTCCTCGATACTGTTTGGCTGAACCCCCAGTCAGAGAAGAGTAGATGTTCTTGGCCAGCAGAGAAGCAGGTAGTGGTACACATGTCAATGCCCCTCCTGCAAGTGCTGTGGCACAGGGGCTTCATGGCCTCTGGGAAAAGTACCTCAAAAGCATGGCAGAGGTGTTACCAATCTCCTGCTTTTATAAACTAGGGGAGGGAAAGGAGATGGGAATGAGAGTTGCACCAAAGTCTGTGTAGGCAGTGAAAAACTTCTGGTTGCTTCGCAGGTGATTTTTCTATGTTGGTAGAAACAGATGAGCCCAGCATGCTGTGTTAACTTGTAAGATTATTTCTTTTTATTATTCATTAACGTGATACTTTTAAAGTGTGTGTTGGCAAGTGGAAATGGACTTCAGAGACAGGAGAAATACTTATCTGGGCCTTTTTCCAGTTTGAAAGCAATAAAAAATACCTTGGGCTTACCAAGTTACTCTGCCGTACTCTAATTATTTTTGTGCTTCTGAGTATTTCTTACTTGTGTGTACATGGTTGCAACAGAAGTAGAATTTAAACAATGGGATTTCATCTAAAGCATCTACATGGAAATGGGACCACTTCCAATAGAAGAGCAAAGGACATGTAAATGTCAGCTGGATGTTGAACCCAAAGAAGCTTCAGCTCTCAAAAAAAAAAAAGGCATGAAGGGAAATCTAAAGAAAATCTTGGTACTGGCATTCCTTCAGAGGAAAGACATTGGAAAAATGCAGCAACCACCTCACAACAGTGCAGTTGTGGCCCAGCCTCAAGCAAATTGGACTGCCATCACGGGAGATGGTGTCTAAACAGCTGATCCTGAAAAGTTCTGAGTTGCTGACACTATGAATTTGTCTGAAAGCTGTGAAAATGTGAAAACTGCAGTTGGCTAACAGAATTCCTATTGGGTAAAATAGCAGTGAGATATAAAGAACAACATGCTTGTTCAGTTCTTGTCTGTAGATAGCTCAGCTGCAGGCGTAGCCCCAGTGAGAGATGCATAAATAGGGTGCATTGGTGTTGAGGTGCTGGAGATCCTTCCAAAGGCAAAAGCTGGTGATTAACATGGGATCAAGGCCCCCATAGACAGGGCAGTCCTACTGAATGAGCTTTCCTTTTCTTTAGGCTCTTGAGAGGCAGGAATTGTGCTTATTACTGCAAAACACTCTAAAAAGGACAGAAACTGTTGGTAGAACAGGTAACCACAGAGGTACCTGTAGTTTGCAGGGGGGCGAGGAAGTTACATCCTGGCAGAACTTCCTCGGCTGAGTGGCTCCAGGGGGATGGAGAGTGATATAAATCCTCTTCTTGTGGGCACAAGCTACATTCTGCAGTCATTAGGCTTGTTCAGGAACCTAGAGGAATATAGAGTTGCTTCCACGCTAAAGAAAACCCCCTTTCCAAACTGAAAGAGCTGTCACTCCTCATGACAGAGCAGACTTGAGGGTTGGCACCAGCCAGGGAAGGTCAGACCATGGCACACCCAGTATGATTCAGAAACCCTAAAAGAGAGAAACCAGTAGAAAAACTAAAACCCTAGGATTTAAAAGGACAAAATTAGGATCATTCTCCACACAGGAATAAATGCCCATGTTCACAACTGGGAAGAAACATATACAATACCAATGAGGAATAAACAACTGGGTGCATTTGCTTTGTTGGCTTTTCCAAACTCACTGGAAAAGGCTTTATTTATTGTGACACCTGTATTCCCTAACCTATGGACTTCCTTTCTGCCTGAAGGGTTTACCCTCAGCCTGCTCTGCTTTGTACTTCTCAGAGGTAGCACACCTTTTTTGCAGGCAGAGCTCTCTGTTCCATGTGAAAGCCAGCAAGGTGCAGCTGCTGCAGGTGTAGCTAATTCAAAAGTGGGGATTTGAGGAAAGGTGTTTCCTAATGTTACCCAGGCCTCTGCTTTTGCACTGTTCTGGATGCTCTGTCAGATCCCAGGTTAGGGGAGAAGGAATTCTATGATTCTATGAATGACTGCCAGCTGAACCTCATAGCTGTACTGCTAGAGCAGATCTCTTTCTATCTCCTGTAACAAAGAAACGGAGACAAGTAAATCTGCTCTCTTCAAACTGTCAAAAAAGCTGTTAATCCTTTTTTCTTCTGTGAAAAAGAAAGTGACACTCAGAAGTATTCAGTGTCTCTAAAACATAAACTCAGAGAAAGGGAAGAAATGTGCTAGTGAAATGATTGTCCCACTGTAACCTGTGACAGTTTCAGGCTGCCTGGAGAATTGGTGAATTAAGCTGAGGGCATCACACAAGCTGTCCTGGCCAGCAGACAGAGAAACCAAGGTTGCTTCTACCAGCCTTCTAAATTAGAGCAAGATCAAAACTACGGGCTATGATAAGCTTAAAGGCACCAGCACAAAGTTGAAGGACCAAGCTACAGCTAGATAGTAGCCAGAGTCCATAGCAGGTGACCAAGAAGAATGGGCATCTTGGACACAGAGACAGGTGAGCTCTTCTCATCAAATAAGGCATGTTTTGTTTTGTCTTCTCAGTGCTCTTGGAAAGGCCTATAATAAATGAGAACAGGACAAGGAAAGCTGAAAGGATGGAGAGTCATTTAGTATAGATAATCTTTTCTTCAGGCATTTAGACATGGCCAAGTAATCCAAACTGCCTGTACCCAAAGGATTTAATACTGATTTTCCCAGCATCTGCTGATCAGGTTACATGCAGCATTTCATTTTGCACTGGTGAAAGAAATACAGATTCTAGGAAGCTCTTCTTTCACTATCAAAACAAACACCACAAGCAGTGGTGCTGGCCCTTTCCAATCCAGTATAACCATGACAAATGGGGCAAAGCCATTTGTGTGCAGCCTGCCAGGGAGGGAGGGAGTCACGGCAGCTGTGTGCTACCACACCATATCACAGCAACAAAATCAGATGAGTAGTCTTGGAGCTTGCCTTCAGGCAGCTGTCTGGCTGATCTCTCTCATCTCACTGCAATAAAATGTCAATGTTTTAATACCTTTGACATTTCTCTAGCTTCAAGAGGCAATCTTTTTGGCTACTTAATAGGAGGTGATGATATCAGAAAAAAACAGCTACTTCTTATCTGAAGAGACAATGCTGGAAAGAATATTTTTTTTTCATTCAATTTAAGAGTAACCAGCATCAAATAAAAGTCTGGTTAATTAACTAAAGTCATTGAACAACCCTCAAATGGATTTTGTTTCAAATGGATTTAATGCCTAGGAACCATCCAAACACCTCAGCAAGATCCTGACTTTTCTGTTCCTCCAGAAATGTATGCTCAAGGAAAAGCTGTCTATAATGCACAAAGCAGAACAGGGCAACATTTAAAGCTTAGTGAGCAAGCCTTGCTACAGCTCAGAACAGGGTACAGGCCAGATGCCTGTTGCTGTAAGCTGGCAGAGTTCTATTCAGATCTGTTCAGATCATGGACTGCACAAATACCCTCTAAGAAACGGGAGCAAATACAGCCTGGTGAAAATCAGCATATTTCACCACATTTCTGAAAAAAAATGGTAAATGCTAAAGGTAGCAAAAAGGCAGATGCTGCTCTGTACCCATACAGATCTGTAGGACAAGATATACACATATAATATTTTTTTGTGAGCTCCAGGAAGCAATCCTGCTCTTTAAAGAGCCCTGGCAGGCAGCAATATCAGAATGCAGTTGCCATCTGACACATTCTCCTGCTCAAACAGGGCAGCTCCACCAGGACAAAGTTAATGTGACTATTGCAAGTCAGCAAAGCTGAAATGTTCACTACTTGAAGCTAGCCTTGCAAGGCGTGCCAGGGCTGAGTAGGGTACAAAAGCACCAGGCTGTATGGATGGGTGGGGACATTTCACCTTATCAAGCAGATGCTTGGTTATGCTGCTGCTCCAGTGCTGCTCAGTACAGGTAAGGGGATGCTTGATCACTTTGAGCATCATGAGAAAAGCAAGATCCACCATGACATTGAGCTGCTCAAGACATCATGGAGAACATGGGGCACTTTCAAAGCTATTTTTAGGTTTTCTGCAATCTGACAAAAGGCTTTTTGCAGAAGCTGTCCAACCAAGTCCCAGACCAAAGCAAGGAAGCTGAGTTAGCACATAGCTATGCTTCTTCTGGATCTGCCAGTTTAGTCAGCATCAGTTTGGGAAGGAAGATGGATGCACAGCTGAAACATTACCTAAAAGTGTGAGGAGTTCTAAGCAATAGGAGCTTGAGGAGCAAATGATCCTGCAATGTCTTCAGGTCTAGTAACACAAACAGGGTATGTTCCCATCTTCACCACAGCTGTCCCACTGAGCCACTTCTTAGCTTGTGAGATACGCCTCTTCACGCTGGCAAAGCTCCACCAGATGGTGATGTGTTCCCTGCCTGGGGTTAGATTTCTTAGCTGGCAGGCCTAGCACCGTGTGGTTTCACGCATGTCCCATATGCTGCAGTTTGCCTGTAACCACTCAGGTCTGCAAACCTGGTGGAAATAAAGTGAACAGCAACCCTTGTCCTGCTCAGGACTGCCTACTCCCATCCAGGTGTTTCCTGCTTCTGTGACCATTCTGCAGGGGCTTTTCTGGGCCTATTCAGCTTTCTCTTGTTCTTCATTATTGTGAATTAAATAGTTGATAGCTATTTTGGAAGGAAGAGGGGAGCCCAGTGGCAGGCAGGACTTTGAGGCCCTAACTGAGGGAGGGAGGTGCCTTGGCAGTCCTCTCAGGCTCCTGAAGGACTGTCTTTCCTTTTTGGAGCTGACTTAAAGGCTTTGCTGAATACAAGTGTATGGTAATATTCTGGCTGCTTTGCTTTCTGTGGAATGGACAGGCTCCTTTCTATGTGGTTTGCTTCCAAAAGCAAAGGGTAAAAAAAATAAAATTAAACATTCTGTGAGCTAGCATTGCTTTCTGCAGTTTCTCTGGAGACCCCAGGAAATTTCTGAGAAGAAAAATTTTCCTTATAGGCTGTCTCACTATTGCTTATGATCGGAAAATGAAACACTTGGGAAGCCAAAAAGTAGGTTTTGCCTTGAAATATAAGCACAACAGTTCAAGTTAAAATAGAAAATCTTCTCTCAAAGATATCTTTTAATGATGCAGTGATTCTCTGCAAGAAAAAATGTTTTTACTTTTCTTTAAAAAAAAATATGGAAAAATAAATTAGATTTTGTCTGACTTTCACTTTAATGAGATTGAATAGGGGGATGTGTTTAATTAAGAAAAAAATCTCCATGTTAATAGTCTTGATTAAAGAGCTTTTTTAATAGTTTATCTGCCTGGCTACATTCCATCCTACAGCTCTGCAGAGGAAGATGTCTTTCATGTTGAATTTAAATGCTTATTATCCCTTTGAACTCTGTCAGTCCACTTATTTGAAATCTTATTCTTCCTTTCCAGCCCATGGAGTCAGCCCACCAAGAGATTTTTGGTAATGTCACTCTCTGGGGAACTCCACTGGCTTATTTGAACCTTGAGCTGGCAGCTGGGGGTAGTATTTCAAAGCTCTCTGTGATCTGCTGCCTCATTTCAGTGTCAGCCCTTCAGCAGAGACCTGTGACATCCGTGAGGATGCATCACCTGGAACAATGCAGCCTTCAGCTCATCTGTGGGCCTCATATGACAATAATCACTGATAGATTATAAATAGCAATCTTGGTTCAAGACTAAATTACCCCCATGGTACCTACTGAGCAGAAATACAAGGGAAGGGAAAGGGAGATGGGATGGGCAGGTTCCTGAAAAAACCACTGTTAGATGTGGATGTGAATAATAACTGGAAAAAGAGGTTTTTTTATAAAACCTTCCAGTTTTTTCCACCACCATAAATGTTGTCCTAACTCACTTTCTGCTTTCTTCTATCACATGCTGAAAGCAAGGTAGTGCACAACTGGCATCACTTTCAGTGTCCTCTGGCCCTGGATACCATTGCATCCAGAGGTGCATTCCTTTTTACTTAGTTGCCATACAATTCAGGGATGTGACAAGGTCAGGTTAGGTGAGCAGCTCACCTGAAGGACACACAGCTGTGCAAACACAGACCACAGGTAGATAGATGTGTGTGTTAGGAAACCAGCTGGCCTTCTCACCCATCAGGCCAGAGAAAGCAATGAACCTGCCCAGGGCTAATGAATGGCCTGGTCCTCCGTGATTGAACTGCTCCTTTACTGCCCAGTCATGGAGGTTTGTGGGACTGATCTGTAAACAGGGGCTGACATGAGCAAATGGGAATTGTTATTCCAGAGCACACATAGCCAAAGGTTCAGTCCCTTGAATAATCCCTTCCTGGAAAGTGGAGAAGGGAAAG
>NW_009952990.1:7953960-7962679 GCF_000747805.2 Chaetura pelagica
GGGAAAGAGCTTGATGAATGGATCTAAATGTTTGTGCTCATGTCTGTGCAAGCGTTACATAGCAGAGGCTTCACTGCACATTTCTTTTGCCAGAAGGGTACCCACTCTGCTGTTCCTGCTGGCCGAGCAGCACGCCTGACCAGCCAGGGCAGGCAGCTGGGGGAGCTGCCACCTGCCATGTTCCTGCACAGCCAGAGGAAGATTTCCTGCCTGCAGTAATCTAGCAGCAGGAGGGGGTGCGTGGGCTTGCAGGGGAGAGACAGCCAGGACTGAAGAAGAAATTCTGGGGTAGAGGAACGTACTGAGGGTTTACAGAGAGCACTCAGATTCCATTCAGGCCCTTCAGGGGTCAGGTACCTGTCAAACCCTCTGCGTAAGGGAACAGTTAGAAGGAAAGCAGCAGAAGGAGATGAGACTTCTGATGGCAGAATACAACCTCTGAAGAAAAGAGCAAGTGATGTGAGGGTCAACTGCTCAAACAAGGATCAAGGAAGCACCAGAAATGTTTATCTCTGCAGTCCTGCCTACAGACTTGTTCAGCACTTTGTGCTGTCCATGTGAGAGTCCCTTGGGCCCGTGGCCAGCTGTCCTGCAAAATGTTTTAGATGCAATACCTGTTAACACTGTTCTTCTGCAAAATGGGGCAGGATGGCTCTCTATTAAAACTACAGCGATGTGGAAGAGCTGGAAGAGCTCCCTTTTTTCCCCTGCAGCTGAATTACCAACAATGCATCTCAAGCCCTCACAGGTCTCCCAGTTGCCCTATGAAAAATGCAAAAAGCTAATCAAAAAAGTAAAGCAAAATAGTCTGCTACTAAAAGAGGTGACTGCTTAGCTGTAGTTTTGAAGGTCAATTTGATAAGCTTGGGGCCACTGCTGGAAGGATGCATGCACCTTCTTAAAGGTAAGTGGTTAAATATGTTTTTGGCAGTTGCTCCCAAAGCAGAACTCAAATAGAAGAGAGAAGATAAAAATAAACATTGCTCAACCTTTCATTCATTGCAGGCTGTCAAATGGGACAGTTGCTGCGGAATATCTCATGTATGATTGTGTCATTAGAAGCTGAGTCACCATGCGAGGGCAGGGAACCAGGTGGAGTGGCTGGTGCAACTGCTGGCAACCTTAACTTTAGCACAGACTGATCAGAGAAGGGCTGGTCAGAAGTAGGAGTTCCTTGTGCTTTGAGAACTTCCTTTCAACTGGGAATGAAAAGCCAAAATTTACCATGGATAAAACTTCACAAAGTATTCAAACAGTTTTCTGATGCTGCTAAAACGTTTGAATAATGGCAAAAAAAATTAATAAATTGATATAATAAGAACTGTATTATGTCATGAATTTGAGCAAAATGCTAGAATCAAGCAAAAAAGTCTGGTTCCCTAAATAAGAAAAACAAAAGCCTTTATGTTCACTTTGAAAGTATTATCAATATTGAAACTTCCTCACATATGAGAGTTTTGATGAGTTTGAAGTTTTTTTTCTTTGTGTTGTTTTAGTAAATGTAAGTGCTTCTAAAAGTACTCCAACTAAATGTTGTGACATTTCATGAGAAGAAGCTTTCTTTACTATGGATGGGAAAAGCTGTGCTGCTTTACAAGTGCTATTGCCACACAACTTTAATTCCATCCTTGAGGGGCTACTTGGAGCCAGGACTGTAGCATCCAGTCCCTGCCCAACAGTTGCCACCTTGTCTGGAACCCACACAATTAAATCACAGGGTTCCTCAGCCAGTCCTACAGCCCTGTCCATCTGGGACGCCTTTCTTCAGCCCGTGGCCAACGTCAAGAAGAGCTAAGGGAACAGGCAAACTAATCTCTCCTACGGGATGTTTAGTAAAAAACTCAGAAGGCAGATTTAAAGTGTCTACATCGTGTAGCAAATATTGGCTGAACTGTTTTTCCTGTGTTTGGGTTCAGGGTTTGTGCATGTTTACTTGTATGTAGAAAAACAGCCTGGCCCCAGGGTGGTCACAGGTTGGTGAAGCTTTGGGTGTCAGCCCCGTAACACTGTGACTGCCTGTGAGGAGTGGTGAGAAAGCCTTAGCTCTTTGCTGTTTTTTTGCGAGCCACTGTGACATTTCGGGGGTGTTGACATATGTGAATGTTTAACAACAGCAGGGAGAGGGCTCTGTGCACGTGAACTGGATGTCAGAACAGGGGCGTTTGGATTTCTCTCCAAGTATCAGACCGATGTCTGGATTTTTTCCCCTTGTTTTTTTTTGTCCACCCCCACCGATGAACACTGTTTTCAGTAAGTGCTGTAAAGACTGTTTTCCTGGTTCAAACTCGCATAGCAACAGCATCAGAACCCAACTCAGAAGCATTGACTTAACAACATACTGAAATGGCTTCAGAATTCATAATATGCTCTCATTTATTTGAAGTGTAATGCAAGGGGTTATTACACAGCACACACCTTAAGCTGTTGGAAACCTTTCCTCCTCAGGCTGGCTGCCAATGAAGATAAGCCAGTTAAATACCTGTTCTTTAATTAGGTTTATCCTTGTAAACACTTGTTTGAAAAACACTGCATTTACCTTGTGATATATTATGTAGCTGCACAGCAGAAACAAGGAAAGGTAAGTTTACTATTATTTATTGCTCATGAAGATATCAAGAAAATCCCAACCATTTATCAATGCTACAATCTTTATGGTTAGTAGAAACGAGACACAACTGTGGTTAGAGCACCTCTCTCAAGTAGGCAACTTCTCCCGTAACAACCCTTAGATACGATGTTTTTACCCACACACTGACTGCTGTGTTGCTAATCTTGGCCATTACACAATGTTTTGTTCAATAAGTGTTTTTCATAAAACATTCCTGTATTCTACTATCTCTGGATAAATAAACCATACTGAACTCTGACTTCACTGGCATTGTGTGAAGTACAGTCTGTCTTTGCTAATTTGATTATTAGTAACAACTGGATAAAAATACTGAAAATGTCTCTTTTTTACTTTGCTTACAGACATCTCAAAACAATATATATACATGTTCTCCAAGGCTGCTTGCTGCTCTTTCTCCACTAGCAGCCCAATGGGATCTTTTCTACATCACAGTAAAATGTTTTATGCCTAGTTCATCCCCACACCCAAGGTTCAAAGACCCTTACGAGCTTTGCAGATGCTAACAAAGCCTGCAGCCAGGCTTTTCAGAGGCTCCACTCCCCTTCATTAGTGGACCTCTTTGGAACTCAAAGCCCTCAGTAGAACGAACTTTCAGTTGTTTTAAACTCGAAGAAGAGAACGCGTCATTTTCAAGTCAGCAAAGCTGCCTGTGTCCCTGACTCTCTCTGCCACCAGAAGGAGAGCAGATCCTGAATGTGGACATGCCTGTAGATAACGACACGCAAAGAGAGAAGCCTAAGACAAAGGCCACAATTTGTGCTGCCATTTCCCTTCAGCGCCACGTAGCTCACCCAGCTGCCTGCGAAGCCTTGGCCTTGCTGCTGCATCAAGACAGAGAAGTCTGGCTCTCGCAGCCCCACAGATGCTTTCCAGACACTCGGGTGCACATCTGTCTCCATCCCTTTCTCTAATGGCCAACAGCTTCCATCGAAGCAGTCGATGCCACATTTGCTGTAGCATTCGGCGAGGCTAAGGGATGCACAGGGCTGCCTCAGGCTCCCCCAGAATCTCTGTAAGGGCTGATCCTTCTGCTGCCAGGTGCCCTGCAGGGGGTGGCTGGGACCGCAGGGCTGGGGGGTCTCCCTTCCTCGAAATAAAAAAGCTGTGCTTGTAGGTGCAGCCTAATCTTCATGAGACACCTCATTTGCAGGAAAGAGCGTGTCTTGCAAATCAAGTCCAAAACAGTGTGCAGGAGGCACTGGCTGCAGCTGGGAGGGGGCCAGAAGGCCTGGGGGGCTCCAGCCCAAAGCGAAAATGGGAGCGTGTCCCTGGAGCCTGCCCTTTGCCTGGGCTTCAGCATCCCTGGGAGAAAGTGAAAACTCCCTCTCATCCAGGAGTTTTTCCTCCTGTAGCTTTTACCCAGGTGACAAGGCAATGGCCCCACAGTTCCTTGGCAGGAGCTGCCTCAGTTTGGACATCCAGAAAGCAACTTCACTGCAGAGGAGCAAGCCAGAAGAAGCTTTCTCTACTGATTTCTCCTGCCCACTTACATTCACCTGGAAGGTAAGTGTATTATTATTATTATTATTATTATTTTAATAATAATACTCATAGCAGTATGAGCATGAGCTGGGGAAAGTCTGTTTGAAATCACTGTTTTCCAACAGACAGAACTTCAAAACTTTGATCCTAACTCTTCGGATGTCGCCTCATGAGGAAACAGAATTTCGTATCATTTTTTTTCTGAGTTCTTAACTAATTAGGAAGAAATTACATTGTCACACATGGAATTAATTGAATTCTGCCTGTGCTACTTAAACTCTTAAAAACATTCCTACCTAAATGAGTTCTTTTCTAATAGAAGCTGAATTTTTTCAGCTCTCTGGGCCAATTTTTGCACAATAAGTAAATGGTATTTATGCACAGGGAGGCCTCAAAGTAATGCCCTCTATTGCAAGTTCTAATAAAAGGCTGCTCTGTTTTGGCTCCTTATTAGAATAACACTATAAATAGCCTCTTTGTAACAAGGACTTTTTAAAAATGTGAAAAGTTTCACTCCAAAACCTCCCGGTGCACATTGTGCCACCATCTGGCAGATCTGGCTTTCAGGGTAGATTTACCTCCCAGCACTGCATTCATGCTGGGGTAGGAAAGAGAGCCAGAGAGGTAAAAAATGCAATCTTGGGAGAAAAGACATAAGCTGCCTAATGTAAACCAACACTAAAAAAAGAAAGAAAGAAAAAAAAAGCTGAACAGTTTTAATATACCTTGTGAAGGGTCCATAGTGCTTGCTGAAGCAAAACTCATGCTGATTTAGTGTCTACGATTGCTGGACTTAGTCTTTAGATTGGTGTATATTATGTTTTCAGAAAAGAACTTGGAGACATTGCTTTTTTCCTACATTAAATTAATTTTATAGAAAGAGTGCTGTTGTGAGCAATATTGGCTGCAAAGGCACGATTGCCCTTGGTGCAAGACCAGATACATAACTCAGTGGAGGCAGAAAAGGAAAGATTTAACAGTGTTGTGCAGAAGATGATCTAATGCAGTTCTTATTTGGATGGTAACATATTTAGAGTTTGTTTTCTTGCCTTTCTCCAGAAGACCCGAAGCAGTACCATGCCTCCAAAATGCTCACTCATCTCTTTGTTCAGTAGCACACATCTTTTTTCCTACATAGTGTTTTGTTTTTGCTAAGGCAATCACTTTGGTTTTACTTTTCTCACAGGAGATACACTTAAGGAATTGGCATTTGACATGTTTTCCTTCATCAATCTGTTTTGTACAACACAGTGAAAAAGCTCTGCTTGCAAGAAATTCCTAACATATTTTCTTCCACATCTTAGTCTAAGTAACTAACACAGCAAGCATGTTTCTGAAGTTACAGGTAGTTAACTAGAGCATGTGATGAATGACTATGAACAAAATCAGAGCGATTACTCAGTTTCTAAAATGTGTATTTTTAAATGAAGCAAAGCCCAATATAAACTACTGGTAGAGTAGATACATTCACTGTATTGAACAAGATGGTAATAAGGGTTTGAGAAAAATACATATGAACTACAAATTCTGTTTCAGGTTGTTGCAGAGTTATTGTAGGAAAACTGCTGTCTCAGGAGCCATTTTGTTCATCAGCACTGGTGGATACATGGTGATTCTTCAGTACATGGGGATTTGATGGAAATAACCAGAAGCACTAAACTTGAAGGAGCTGTTCCTGAGGCATGGATATGCTGAGGAAGCAACTGGGAAGCAACAGGGCAGTATGAATGTCCTGGTTTGAGCCAGGATGAAAACAACAATCAGTAAAAAGAAAACTGGCTTCATCCTGGCTCAAACCAGGACAATGAACTTGACCAGCTTCAACTTTCTGGGGTGAATTGGCATGAGCAATAACTCATCAAGAGCTGAGTTAGGAAGTTGAGTCTCTTGTAAGAGGACTACCAACTGGAGAATATCAGCTAGACCATGCAATGAAGCAGAAAAGCAAATAGATTGGGCAGGAATCCAGCCTAACTGGCCACAGCAGTGGGGAGGCGGTGGAACTTGTTTGACACAGAAAGTCCCAAAGAAAGAGTGAACACAGAGGATGCTGTATTAGGGGTAGCCTAATGGTCTGCCAGCATCACTGGCCTTTCTCTACCCCCCTGTTCATTAGTCAGGCCATGCTCTTACACACCTAGTGGCGTTTTACCCTGCTCCTTCTGCCCCATTATGGAAGCTGCAGCCACTCCTGAGTAATGCAGTTAGAGACTGAGGCAAGATTATTTTCCTAGTGTCCATTATGTAAACAATGACTTACTGCTGAAGCTTTAATTTCTAGTCCATATACCACCAACTGTGTGAGTCTCAGCAGAAAGGTGTATGTTGTGTAACAAACTGAGCCAAGTGAGGAGGTAGGACACGCCTCAAGAGATGGCTGGGGATAAACCCAGTCTACAGGTCTGGGAAGAGACCACTTAGCTAAGCACTGCCACCAGAGAATAGCCCAAATTAGGAAACAGCTTTAATTCTGCAGGGAATTTGACTGCTTGATTCCCTAAAGACGGGTGGCCATGGTGCAAGAAATGGTGGAAATGGCTCCATCTCTAATTCACAAAAAACAGAGGAGCTCCCACCGTCAGAGGATGATGATGCCTTCCAACACTCAGTTCATACATGATGTGGCATGTGTATGTCCTGCCTAAGAAAAAAGCATTACCAGCATGGGCAAGCTGCAAAGTACAGCATTCAGAAAGTACAGATATTCAAGGATTAAGGCTGCTCATGCAAATGCAGTTTGGACTCCTTCTGCTTGCACTTTTTTTGATGGCAACCTTAATCACTTGGTCAGGTAAGGAGAACTGATGCCACACAGGCACTGCTATTAGCTGCAGTGTAGACCTTCCTGTTTGCTGAAAAATAAAGGTACTCATTAGTGCTCCACCAGTCTCAGTATGATGTGGCTTCCTACAAGCAACTAACTTCTGCAATGGGAACAACTTTCAGGAAAAATACAAAAGTTTTAGGGGAGGGGGAAAAAAAAAAATGGTGTCTGGAGTTATTTTAAGGATTTACTAGGAGGGAGGCACATGCTGCAGGGTCTGTCTCTCAGCCACATTCTCACCTTACAAAATCAATGTAGCTCCACTGTAATCACAGACAGTTATCTTAGCGGTCAGATTTAGGCTGGTACGTGTCACGTCGGTACACGCAATATCTGATAAACATCCTACGTGTTTACTAGTACTGCGAAGCATCGCCTGCATCGCACTGTGCTGATGCCTCTTTCCAGGCAGGAAAAACCAGCATGGAGCTGACAGCTGTTTCCTTGCTGAGCAAATGCTTCTTCACAGGCATCACAACCCTGGCTAGCTATTTCAGTAAGAAGCCGGGGGGCCTTCATCAGGCTTGGTTATTGCCAGAAACAATAAGCCGCGCTCGTATTTTCCTATTAGCCTGATTTATAAGGGTTTTTCTATTGCTTTCTTGTTTGTTTGTTTTCTACTGGCCTGGTAAAGTTTGCCAGGCTCAGTGAGGTGCGAAGAAGGGACTCATTATCTGCACTTGAGCTTGGTGTTGCTCTCCCCTCACTTTTCCATATGCTACTGTGGAACATGTTGAATTTGCATGCACTCAAAATTGCTTTTGCAACTCATTTTTTAACCTCTATACAGATGTTCCTATATTTGGAGTGAGAAATAGCATGCTACTCCACTGGATTAAAGCATGGAGATGTAAATTAATGTCTTTCACCCAATGCAGCTGGTAACAGCCAGGTATTACAAGCAAGAGCCCAAGAGAATGAACTTATCCCTAACGCAGCCTAGGTCTTGGACAGCCTCAGTGGCCCCATCAAAAAGTAACTCAGTTCAGTCATTGATATTAAAAATGAAAATATTTAAATGGAGGGTTATTTTAGTTTTCAGAATATTGACAACTCTTGTATCTTAGTCTGTCTCCCCTCACTCCCCTGCGACGTTTTGGCCGGGTTTTCTTCCAGGCTCTCAGAGGGAGTGCAACCATGCATAACAATATTTTTAAAATAAGTAAATAAAAAAGAAATGATAACCAGGAGATGGCAATCCGAACCCAAGGAAAGCACCACTTCAGCGAGCGTGGGGCACCAAAGGCCACTGCTCCTCCACCAACCCCCAGATACCGTGGCACGGCAAGTGTGTCCTTCACGCCTACGTGCGAGCTCAGCAACCAGGTACAGGAGTGCAGGCAGGAAGGCTCTGGGAGCACAAGCCAGGTCTGCTTCCAGCTCCGCCGGCACCGCTGCAGCCACACTGCACAGAAGGCAAAGGAAGAAGACGCAACGGGACAGCAAACCCTCGCTGGCCTGGGGGTTTTACCTGCAGTGAGTGTTCAGGTGCGCTGCGCCTTCCGTCCGGTCTCTGAAGTCACTACAAGTCAAATATTAAAAAAATAAGAGAAGGTTTTAAGTTCGCCCGGCAATCACCGAGCAGGATTTATCACGTCCCCTCGAAGCACACGCTGAGAGGTTGTTGCTGAAACGAGGCCACGCGGGTGCCTGGGGACGGCCCGGAGCTGCTGCCCAGGGGTGCGGGAGGAGGTGCCCGGGGGCCGGGCCGGGCTGGGCTGGGCCGGGCTGGGGGGCAGCTCCCGGGGAGCTGGGGGACCGGGGGCAGCTCCCGGCGGGAGGCT
>NW_009952990.1:7963095-7963489 GCF_000747805.2 Chaetura pelagica
TCCCGGCGTGGGGAGGGAGGGAGGGAAGGAGGGAGGGAGGGAGGCCGGGGCCGTTCAGCACGAAGGCCAGCGCCCGGCGCCATCTTCCGCCGGGGCCTCCCGCCCTGCCGAGGCCCGGGGTCCGTGGGGAGTCCCCGCCGCCCTGCCCGCCCCCGGGCAGGAGCCAGGGAGGGCTCCGGGATCCGTCCCGTCCCTTTGCGCGGGGCCTCCCGAGGTGCGGCCCCCGCCTGGGGAGCTTCCGTGGGTGCTGACTTAAAGGGCGTGCGGGTTCTTGCGGGGCTTGAAACGCCCTGCGGTCCCTGAAGGGGCCGGGAGGAGCGGTCGTTGCGTCTGGGTTCTGTGGGGTTTGTGTTGGAAGTGACCGGCGGGCGGGTGGGGAAAAACGCGCTTTTGT
>NW_009952990.1:7963868-7982440 GCF_000747805.2 Chaetura pelagica
GTGACCGGCGGCAGGATGTGAAAACTCCAGTTTTGCGGCCCGGCTGCAGTGCCAACCCGTGGTTCGGTGCCTGTGACGAAAAGGAAGGAGAGGAGATGGGATGTCCCACCGCCGGTGCTGTGGTGATGCGCTGCTACAGGCTGCAGTGCATTTCTTCCAGCTTTGTGTTTGTGCTGGATAATGTACCGAGGCCCCTGGCTGAAGGCTGTAGCTTACAGCAGACTTTCTCCACTGGCACTGTCAGAAATCAAGGAAAGTGAATCAGGGCTCTCAAGTGCCTGAATTTGTGTAGGTTAAACGTTTGGGTTTTTTTGCAGAGGACTTTCTAGTTTCACAATTAGCACTTCATTTTTCAATTGGCTAAATAGAAGAACGTCCTGTTAAAATACCTATGTTCATGTCTAGCTCTTCTAGGTGTTCTTCCACCTGTGATTGCAGGTCATCACTGCAGGCAGTTCCCCGTTTTGATTCTCTCTTGCCCCTCAATTCTACGCACTTCTTAACAGAGGATGTATTACGAGGTCCTTTCAGTATCCATTCCTCCGAGTCTGGTGCCCTGCATTTATACTTCATGCTGCCATTCACAGCTAAGGAATCAGATTTAGTTCCCTTAGCGGATTTCCTGAGGCCACTGAGGGTGCACAAAGAGATAGCTGAGGCGCGATCCCTAATTACTACCTGACTGCTTTATTTCATGTTCCTGCTCCCTTAAGTTAACTTCTGTCCTCATTGTAGCAAACCCGTGCTCCAGCATCCTTCTCCCTTCTTGGCAAATGGAGGAGACTTGGAAAAAATTTTTGTTTCAGTTATTAGTGTTGCTTTGGTACCTGGATGCAGGAGCATCTGAACAAGGGACTGTGCATGTGACATCTGAACAGCTCAGTTATCAGCAGACAAAGTAAATGCTAGTGGAACCCTTTAGCATTACTGCTTTTTATTCCTTCTGTTTTATTTAGTAATGATTTTTCTCATTAAACAGGTTACCCTTTTCCTACTGCTCCTCCTGTGGATCCATTTGCAAAAATCAAAGTGGATGACTGTGGAAAAACCAAGGGATGCTTCAGGTCAGTCTGAGATAAGAGCACAGATACTCTTACATTTGCAAATGCTGTCCAATTGCTTTAGGGACTTTGGAAAATGTTCCATATTCATGTTAATAAATGTTCATTATTTAAGAACATACTTTATAGCTATGTATAATTTATTTTTTTTTTGAGGAAACTAGATTACTTAGGGTTATACATCATAGTTACACGTCGTAGTTATACATCATAGGATTTATTTCATGTTTCTTGCATTTTCATGAAGCTCTTACACAACCAGGGCTAGCAAGATCATCAGAGGAATACTGTGTGTAATTAATTGCTTGTTGTACTGTTCAAATACTATAGGTTCTTACACTAAATGAGTAATAATTGCAAACACTTTGTATGTGTTTAATGTTACTTTGTGCATGGCATAATATAACATGCTTCACTGCCATTATACCAAAATGCATTATTTTAGTATTTTTCTTACAGAAATGTAATAAAGTTCCACAGCAGGAAATTTCAAGGAAAAGTGACATTTATTTCCAATTCCATTTAGGTATGGTAAGCCTGGATGTAATGCGGAGACCTGTGACTACTTCCTGAGTTACCGCAGAATAGGCGCCGATGTCGAGTTTGAGTTGAGTGCTGATACTGATGGCTGGGTGGCAGTGGGATTTTCCTCAGACAAGAAAATGGTAAGACACGTACAGCTCTTCATGTTGGCAGCACGCACACTTTTACATGCTAGGATAGAAGTGGTTCATATTTAATCTGTCAGAGCATATAAGGAGAAACTGAAAACAGAGCACAATTTGGTCACCAAGCCAGGGGGCAGAAGCTGGGCCTACCCAGGAAACGACCTCATCCTTCCTAACATCTCCTTTTCCTTCTTCACTGAGAATTACAACAGTATTTCAGTTCAGCTCTCAATGTCTGAATGTTATTAGCTTTTTGCCTTTCTGTTAGAAAAGCCCTTGGGAGTCAGCCAATTCACATGGAAATGTCCTGTCCTGCGTTAGTGAGTGGTACTTGGACAAAAGGCACATCAGAAACTAAGTAGCACCTAATTTTATTCTTCATTAAATCAGCTGACTTTCAGTGATACAAATATAGATTTCACCACTAAACTTTGGAAATATTTGTTGGTTTTTCACTCCTCTGTATTTGTTCCAGAGGAGCCACAAATGAGTGGCAAAATGACTACTGGTAATTGAAACTCTAGAAAGTAATGTTGTTGAGATTCCTTTTAGCTCCCCTGGATTTATTTTTTTAAAAATTTTATTTTGTGCTCATCCCTGTATTTACTGTTCCATTCAAAAGCTTCATTTTTAATTGTATGTCTATGAGCAAAAGAAGAGCATACACTCTATGGACTTTAAAAAACATGAGCCATACACAACTAATGCAAACGTGTTTTGTCTGTGACCTGTAGTAAAATGTTTAGGATTAAAATGCAGTTCATAATTTAGGTGTTCATGTACAGAAGCACTCCTGAGTATTTAAAAATATACCCAGCCTATGTCATAAAACACAAGTCAGAGGACAGAAGTGTTTCTTGTATAGTTGTAAGCAATAGTCTGAAAAAAAATACAGAATTTAGAATCCTAGGCTGGGACCCACTAAAGTCAGTGGCAAGGCTCACACTGACTTGACACCTTTGTTATTGAACTCAAAATAAGAAATAGAAAGGAAATGTGAGGGCAAGTGGTGTTTTTCATTCATTGCTATGTATGTTTTAATATGACACTGTAAATAAACCAAATAAACCTGGCAGTCTTTTGTGTCATAAAGAACAGTTCATAAGAAACTGTTCGTGTTTAATGTTATGAGGAACAGTTCTTCAGCCAAATTCTGGGACAAGTTTAGGTGCCTGGCAATGCAAGTACTCAACAGGATTTTCAAAGCAGCTCAGCACCTTTAAGTATTTGGCCCCAAGCTGTCAGAGATTTGTAACTCTTGATATACCTGCAGTAGGTCCCAGGGTCCCACCACCTGTACCTCATCAGCCCTTTGGAGATCACCCCTTACATTTCAGCCCAGATACACCAAACAGCATGGTAGGTCTCAACTTACAGTAAGAATAAAGCAAGCACAAAGTAAAAAGTTCTACTTCAAGATTTGCTGTGTATGCAAACTAATGCCTACCAATCAGCTGGGCTAAACCAGCTACCATTTGTCTCTTGTTCCCCTGCTGACTTCATACTCCGTCATAACTTCCAGGATGTTTTTGTGTCCTGGGATACAGAGGCTGTAATGGTAAAATGGCTCTGGAACAAAACAGCTTGGCTGTGAGAAGCGGGCTATGCCAAGGATACACTAATCAAAATGGTGTGGCCTGGATAGCTACAGAAATTAAGGAAAAAACCCTTATTTTGTGTCCTCAATAGGTTTTTTTTGAAGTCCTGTGACCTATTTCTTTGTCTGGAATACCCTTATTTTGTGTCCTCAATAGGGTTTTTTTCGAAGTCCTGTGACCTATTTCTTTGTCTGGAATAACATTTTGCTTTTCCACTTGCAGTCTTTTGTGCCTTGGCAGGATTTTGTAATGTCATTCTATTAACTGAGATTAAGAATGCTTTTTTCCTTCCTTTTAATTTTTTTTTCTATGTGAAAACAGCTTCATTTTTGCCTCTGTACTTAAAAGAATGACAGATTTATATAAAATTAAACTTGGAAAGTAAGTTACACAGAGCAAAGACAGGCTCAAGACAGAAGCTGGAAAGGTTGCCTGCAGCAGCGCCAAGGTTCAGTCATGCATTTTACCTAGTTGTCCCCTTTTCCCATCACTTTCAGCACATCTTTTACAAATCCATGTAGCAGTATTCCCGGAGACCTGAACTGCACCTTTTTTTCTCTCCTTTCACTATAACAAAGTGCTCAGAGATGATCACACTAGCAAGCATTGTGTTTATCACCAGCATGACATACCAGGAAGACTCATACTAGAGAAGCAAGACCTGTGTTTAATGTGGCACGAATACCTGTGGCACTGGTGTTCAAGAAAAATGCCACTCATCCAGCTTGCACAGTGTTTTAATGTTTAAGATGCTGAGACTTTTATGAGATAGTACTCCTAAAATTAATGTTAATCCCTGACTGATGCAGTACCACTTTGGCAGTGACCTTGTGTAACTCTTCTAGCAACTGGTTTAATATTTCTATGAATGACCTCTACAAGCAGTTGTCTCACACTTTGTTCTGTCTGATGTTTCTTTGGCTTGATTGTAGTGCTTGGTGGATGTTTATATTACATGGAGAAGCACATCTTGATTACTCTTTTCTCGTATCTCATATTGTTCTGTTTTCAGTAACTGCCTAAAAAAAGTTTTTATTTTCTCTTAAGAGATACAAGAAGTAATGGTCCCTTAAGTGAATATGAGAAGAGATTAGGAAAAAAACCAAACAACCAGACTGGAATTTATGCTATTGTCTGGCCAGATTTTTTAGATTTATCTCCTGTGTTTTACCAAATTTTACCATGGGTTTCTGTCCATGATCCTATGCAGTGGATTTTGCACTCATCAAGGATTCAAGACCATCAGTTTTTATGAAGCAGAATCCCAGAACTTCACAAATTACAGCAGAAAACAGCCTTCCACTGATCAATTAATTATGTGATGACAGGGTGATATCATCTTACAAATATATATGTTAGGTAAAATAGCTCTTAAAAAGATCCAGCAGAGAATTTGGAGACAGTAAGCATAAGTAAGTATTACTATCCACTTTGTGCTATGTAATCTGACTGAAGACACATGATTAGGAGAACAAATAGTTGGGTATATGTAACTTAGAAAGAAGGAATGAGCACCCCAGGTCTTGATTAATTTTTGATAATTAAAATTATATACATAAATGAGGAGATTATTTGTGGCACTTTTGTTTTCTTTCTACCAATGTGTTTTTACCATGTAGGGAGGAGATGATGTCATGGCTTGTGTTCATGATGATAATGGAAGAGTCCGGATACAGCACTTCTATAATGTCGGCCAGTGGGCTAAAGAAATCCAGAGAAATCCTGCTAGAGATGAAGAAGGGGTTTTTGAAAACAATCGTGTAACGTGTCGATTCAAGCGTCCTGTGTATGTTCCCCGAGAAGAAACCATCGTAGATCTGCACTTGAGTTGGTACTATCTGTTTGCTTGGGGTCCAGCAATTCAGGGTAAGTTGATTTCCATGCTTCTGACAGAACTTGGGTGCCAAAACTGAGCCCTGTCTTTCAACTGCAATATTCTTACTGGACCACCTTTTTTAAAATTAACTAAAATTCTGGCAGTGGGAGGTTTAAAACAGATTAACAGGAAGAAAAAATAAATAATAGCCCTACCTGTCATGTTTTCTTCACTATGTAGATATTATCCCCACTCCCCAAAGATAAATTTAGGTAAGGATAATTTATAACAAGAAGTTCCAAATTCCTTTGAAGGATGTTTGTTGTTTACTTGAATTTAATTTATTTTATTCAGAAGTTTAATTTCAGAAAGCAGAGAAATGACCCTACTCGCTGACAGTGTAATATGGCATGCTTCTGGAGATGTGAAAATTACTTGGCTTTCTACCTGTTTCTTTGGTAGAGTTACAGAAAAAAAATGCATCTGATGCTATTTATTTCTGCCCTTACCTATTATTAAAGGTTCTATAACTCGTCATGATATAGACTCACCACCCGTATCAGAGCGTGTTGTCAGTATTTACAAGTATGAAGATATTTTCATGCCATCAGCTGCCTATCAGACCTTCTCTTCTCCATTCTGCTTGCTCCTCATTGTTGCACTGACCTTCTATTTATTGATGGGGACCCCATGACTGATGGAAAATAGCAAGAATCTGTCAGTGGAAGTTTCTCAGGATGGACTGCTGTACAGATGGACAATGCATTTTTCTCATATATATAATGAATTTATATCACACCACCATCATCATCTAGCTGCTTTTGAACATAGCTTCTCAGAAGAATCAAATAACCATCTCCTTTGAGTCAAAGTGTGGTTGGTGACAAATCATTTAGGAATTTCAGTGAACACACGGGAGCATATTTTCTGTGTTGTGACTACTTGCTTAAAGGAGACTTTTGTAAAATAAGCGTGTGTGTGTGTTTGTATGGGAGGGGTGTCTGTATGAGTGTTTAGTCAAATTTAGTGATGGACATCTTATCAAATAACAAAATTGCCTTCCAAATTGCTCCCAAAAAGCAGATTTGGAAAAACAGTTTCTGAACTGAAGATCAGGATACCAACACAGCAGTATAAAACCTGCTCTTCAGTGTTGGACAGTTTTCTCAGATTTTTTAATATTTATCACTGTTTACTTGCTCTGGTACTTTCCAAAACTAAACTTGCATAATCAAGCATTAACATGTTGGGTTTTTTCAATGGAAAAGAAGTGATGAATGTCTTTATAACAATAATGTTTCAACAGCCTTCTTGAAAGTAATGACTACTTTTATGAGAGAAAGTTATTTAAGCAAGGGGAAGGGAGACTACAGGGAGAATACATAGGAAAAACACATGTAAAACATAAAGAATATAAAAGTTCCCAACAAGCCATAGGACATCCTCCCAGTAGATTGAATCAATTTTCTCTTTCTGTGAAGAAAAAACAGTAATATTACTGACAAGTAAATATGTTTTTAAGCAGTTGTGTAGTAGTACGAAGTAATCTGTTTTTCTGTGTTGTATGCCTGTGTATCCTGTTCTTGTTAAAGATTAATATGGACAGCTGGTGTTAACTTATAAACAAATGGAAATTGAGATTATTTATAAGGAGAGATAGGGATTAGTAAGAAGAGCAGTATCTTCTAGTTCCATGAAACCATTGCTAAAATGTAGTTACTGTAGAAAGAGATGAGCTAAAGAGGAAATACATTTGATTTTTATTACCAATAAATACTACAAAGATAAGTGCTAAATATGACCAAAACAGGAAGTGTCAAAAGGTTTTTATGAGCCACAGAATACTATGAAAAACTTTGATTTCTTGAGAAGAATTTCTATTCTTCACATAATAGGGAGTGCATTACACGTATATATGTAGTAGTCAAATGTGCTTAGATAAGCTTGCTCTTTCATTTCCCAATGTGCACTAAAATTCTGTTTACATAGAATTAAAATTTTAATTGTGCCAAAGTTCTACCTAATGTAGTACGCTTGAGGACTTTGTAACATCTGGTAAAGTATGTGATGGACCTAATTTTTATTTTCATTGCTGCACAGAGTAAAAAGATTAATGGGCTTTGTTGGGTTTGCATCATTATTCGCAGACTGAAGTTTGTAGACTAATTTTTTTAAGCATTCTTCAAGTCTATGCTTAAAATATGTGGATTTAGTATGAAGATTAATTTATCAGAAGCCACTTACCTCTATTTCAGAAGAAAGGTGGCTTAATAATACATCTTTTCATTGATGTCTTTAAGAATTTGTTAATTTAAAATTGCTGGACTGGAGTCCAGGAAGGCAAAAGAGAAATTCAGAATGGAGTGAACTTTTAAAGTGCGTATAGTAGCTTTATTTAGTACACGTTACTCCTCTCAAACAGGATAACCTACTCATCATCTGATAAAATATGTAGTGGAGGCCACCTAGTAAGGAAGGTCTGCCTTGGTCCACAATGGCTGTAAAATTTAGCCTTAAGATTGGCTGAAGCCAAGAGCTGAAGCCTTGGATCATGAGTTTTATGATCAGCAACCAGGTGAAATTAAGAAATTATTAGGGGAGATTCTTTCTCCTTTGTGCAAAACCTGCTGAGAGATCACAGCTATTTAAAGTATCCTCAGGGTTGCTTGAGTTTCTGGCCTTGTATTAGTTTCAGGTATTTACCTGATTACCCCTTAAAGGGCTAATCTAATAATTGAAAGGTACTGAAGTAGGATAGAAACCCATTTTGGCTCCTCATTTCTTTTTTAATACATTGCTGAATAGTCTGGCTGGACCCAGGCACAGGGTTATAATAAAGATGACAATAGTAATACCAAGGTAAACTTGCAACACCTGTAGAGTTGCTTTCTACTTACATGGAGTCAGATATGGTTTAAAGTTTAGGCTCTGAAACAACAGCAAATTCAGAGCCAGAGCTGCTTAATGGTATGTCTGCTGCAAAGCATGAAGTGCTTCAGTCTTCATCTGTACCCACATTCACAAGGAGTGTTAAAAATATTTTATTTTTTGTTGTTGTTGTTTTGTTCTTGTTTTTTTTTTCCTTTTTCAGTTTACTTGTCAGTGTGCTGTCTGGTGCTTTTGTTATCCTATTTTTCTCTTGTTCAAGTATTAGAAGAAATGTGCACTTTTATAAAAACTTTCACCCAAGCTTCAAAGTACCTAATTAGCACTCATTACGTATTTCTAATCAAATGGAAGGAAATAAAAGGCCACAAGACGCAGCAAAACAATCTGTTGTTTGGCATTTCAAGTGATGGTTGAGTTTAGCACCAAGTTTGTTGGCGAATGGCTCTTCTGAGTGGGAAAAGCAGGAATATGAGATTCAAGTTGACAAACAAAGAAGATACAAGTGTTTAGAAAATACTGTTTGGGAAGAATGTAAGGTGAAAAAGGCCATAAGAAAAATGAAAAGGCTTTAATTCAAGTGGCATTTAACTTTATATGATATTTGGTAAGTCTTAACATTTGAGTGGACACAGTCACTTGCCATAGAAGGTATTTTTGTGTTTGTTTGTTGTGTTTTTTTTTCTTATTAATACTGAAAAGCAGGATTGATCCCTGTTATACAAGGATACTTACAAATTATCTTTATTCCAAGTCATTTAAAGTGGTAAGGGCATTTCAAATTTTTAAAACGATATTTTTCTGATTAAGTAACAGGTAACAACCCAAACTAGAGGAAAAAATCTCCTTTGGAAAAGGAGGCAGACATTTCCTTCTCCAAATTAAGTAATTTTTAGTTTTTCTGTGGTGGCTATTGGCAAGCATCTGTTAAAGGACACATATCCAAAGTGCTTTTATTTTGAGAATTACTTGCTGCAGGGTGACCTGGTACAGAGTTCAGAAAGCATATGTTTAGAATATGGTGTCCTTTGGGTATTTAACTTTGTTTCTTAATTAGAAAGATAGGACTGGCAAAGACTGTAAGGCATTAGTTAACATCCTTGAATATGTTCTTCCCATGCAGAACAAAACTCAGTTGTCACAGTTGCTTTTTATGTTAACTGTATCATCCCCCTCTGCTCACTCTTGTCTTATCTACAATGTACCCTGCTACAAACAGTAAGATAGGCCTGAAATGTCAATAATAAGGAGCATAGGAAAGAGAGAGGAATAAATGGAGAGAATGAACTTATGTGAAGTAATTTTTTTCTTCACTGGAATCAAGTATGTATGTATATTTTTATGTATAGGTGAGCTATTCCTAGGTTCTAATTGATTCTCCCTACACCCCTTCTCCCCCCCCAAAAATTAAAAACAAAGCACACTGGATTTGATAAAGTCATTGGATACAGGGTAATGTGTTCTTCAAAATTGTGTTATATGGGAAATGCTTTAGTTTTCAAAGAGAACATGTTGATGAGAAAAGTTTGAAATCCCTCTGTGACCTTCTTGATTGGTTTTGCAATACTTTGATAGGAAGAATGTGAACTCTTGTGTTCTCCCTCATCTGGGGAAACCCTCAAGCTGGGTTAAGTGTTGTCACAGATGTGTTTGGCACTGACTTCTAGTTTTCAACACAGCAATTAGAGAATGCCTGGAGAAACCACCAGGCAGTGGTTTCGAGGCTTGCTTGGGACAGCATATCCTGGGTCTGGACCAACAGGAGGAGCCCTGCAACTGTCTCTATGTACTCAATGGCTACTGCAAAATGGAAATGACAAAGAGCATGACCCATCGTACAGCAAATCCTTCAAATAGGCATATTGTCTTTTGCCAAGCTGTGGATAGTGTTCCTACTGTAAGAGTTAGTGTCTTGTCTTCCTCTGGAAAGTACGGTGCTCCTTGTCGCTATGTCCTGCCCCGGTTCTGCAGATGCCTTACACTGTTTAGCAAGATGATCCTGAGATCTCTTAGCCCAGCTCTGAAGAAGAGTTAGTGGGTAAAGAGGACTGACACGCAGCTGTCTTAATGATCATCCAGATAACCATTACAAATTGGTGTAATTTGATGATACCCCAATTTTCTATAAGCAAGTGACTGCTAAAAATCTAAGGGAAAACACAGGTCTCCCAGTTTTTTGTGTCTTATCCTTACTTTCCCATCCATTTAGTGCATCCCACTTTTACAAAGAAGCAAATTATTCTCTAGTCTTTTTGATGTCTTCTGGGGCCACTAGAAGTTTGGCATGCTCTAGAGGCAGAACTAAACCTTGAACACAAACTTCATAACTTTTATTGGCATTTAAATTGCTTTTTGTGATTCCATGTTTTTGTCTGTTTGCCACACTGATGTGTAAGCAAGAGTCCTTCCCCTCCATCACTGTTTGTTAATTGTTTTTTTTAACATCTCCAAATAGTTTCCCCAAGTAAAACTATTGGATAATAACTTTAGGAGAAGGAAACGTATTTCACAGAATTACAAAAGGTTCTTATATCACTTATTTTGAGAGACAAGTATTGTGAGAATGCTAGTAATTTATACAAAGTTAACTTTGTGTAGAGCCTTAGATTTATGATAGAACTGGAAACAGGTTTGAATAGTGCTGTTGTTGCAGTGTTTTGTGGAGCTGTGCATGTGCATAACTTGCATGAATTGATATCCTCTGTTTCAGCCTGGCCTTCATGGTGTGCAATGAACTGGCAAAGCAGCCTGCTTGAGTGCTGTACACTGAGGTGCTGGTGACCTCACACAGGCTGAGACAGAAAAGTGAAGAGATTGGTAGTAAGGCAGAATGATGACGAAGGGCTAAGGGTGTTGGCATACTTCCTATTTTTGCCTGAGCTTACATGTGGCAGAGCACATCTGGCACTCTAATCACACACAAATATTACTTGATGTGGATAGAAGAAACAGAGTCTGACTTCAGTGAGCATGTAAGTTTTATGCAGGCCCAAGTTGTCTAAGGGCTGATGTTCACATGAGGTCAGACTGTGCCTTGAAATGTGCTCTCCTGTCAAGCTCCAAGGTAAGAACCAGAGGCTTGATCTTGCCTTCAGAGATAAAAAAACCTGCCAAGACCCTGTAGACAGTGATGGCAGTCAGCTGCTGTGTATGGACCTGCTCCCTGGCCATTGCACAAACTACTGCTGCAGCAGTTGGAGTATCAAAAGGTGGAGAATCTACATCTTAGTGGCTTTCATTGTACATTATTTATTTCCCCTAATTAAATTTTTCTTATCAGTATTTCTGTAATGTTGTGTTAGTACCTGACACAGATCTCCCACAGCCTGCCCAGCACAGATACGGATCTAACTGGAAGCATTTTTTTAAAAAAATAATTCATTTTCCAGAGTATAAAAATCAATCAAAAGAAAATAATTTATATTTAGTGACTGTATGTCAACTTTTCACCACATGTCACTTTTTTTTTAGTATGAAATAATTGCTTAATTTAAAAAAATATTTTTACAGTGGGCTCAGTAAAGTTTTCTATGCTTAAATTTGGTTATTATCTAACTTGGGCTCAGATAGTGAGGCAAAACCAGTGTAATTTTGAAATGTCAAGGAGGATGTGTGCAGCTTGTGGAGCTGATAGGTGTGAAAAAGCAGACTGAAAGGATATTATTTTCTTTGGAAATCTGATTTGAATTGGCAATAGCAATTAACCTGCCATAAGGAAAGGGGCAGATTTATTTCTTTTTCCCTTGGATTGTGAAGTAGTTTAAATTGCACTCATAGATTCATAGATTATTTCAAATTGAAGAGCACCCATAAGGATTGTTGAGTCCAACTCCCTTCTCCCTGCAGGACTGCCTAAAATTAAACCATGTGTCTAAGAGTGTTGTCCAAACACTCCTTGAGCTCTGGCAGCCTTGGTTCTGTGACCACAGGCCAGAGGGGCCTTTTCCAGGGACCAACCATCCTCTCAGCAAAGAACCTTGTCCTAATGTCCAGTCTGACCTTCCTGTGACACAGCTTCATGATCATTCACAAGTGTTGCTTTTGCCTGAGTTCTGTCTGTCATCTAAGTAGGAATGTTCTTTCAAACCAGCATGAGGTTGGAATATGTGCAGAACTTCACAGCCTGTAGTTTAGAACAGCTGCTGTTCTATAAGCTAGTTTTGATCAGCAATTAGAATCTTTAGGAATGTTCTTGCAAGGTGAACTTTTATATGCACTCTTAAAAAACTTTCTGTAAAGGTGTTGTGCTCTTTAAAGACTAGCATGTTAGAGAACTACCTGGTAGTGGTACATTTCTGAGATGTTTCTAAATGATACATACAGAAATTCATGTTTACCTATTTAAAGAAGAAATTGAATTATTTTGAAAGTTCCAAGCAGCTGCAAATCTTTTGTGACTCCAATGCTTACTCAGGGCAGTGAACGTTTTATGGCAACTGGTGATTGCAATGTGTTGCCTAATTTAGTTTCACGCTTCTCTCTTAAGCTTGACATTGTTCAGTCCAGTTTCCTAAGATGGTTATTAATAGAAGACTAAAAAAATGGAACAATTCACCTAGGTTGTGTACCAAGGAATACAAAAAAGCTTAGGTTAATGAAAATATTCTTCCCAGAATTAATATTTTAATATTTAGGTAATGTAAATCTGCTGAATGTATTTTTGTGTGTGGGAAGTCTGAGAATTATGCAAGAGTTAAAATCAAAAGCGTAGACTCTGCTTTGGTTATAAAAGAAGACAAAACATAGAATCCTACATATTCCCTGACTCCTAGCTGATTTTTGGGAGGGCAGAGTGATCCAGAAGAACATATAGAAATCTGAGATATTTCCTGCTAGGATATTATGTTTGCAGTTTCTTATATACCAATCTTTAGTTGCCTTCTTCGGTACAAAAATTAGCCTCACATTAGTATTTTTTATAGTAGTATTTAAGTTTTTTTTCCAAATAAGATGAAATGAAGCTAAGTTCAGTAAGTCAAGAAAATATTGTCACATACAGTGTTAGGATAACAACAGGAAAGGAAACACAGATGCCATATTTAATTCTAGGAAGAAAAAAAATCTCATTATTAAATACAGAATATGATATCTGGTTCTTAAATACTGGACTGTTTACATGTAAAGCTATGATTCAATTTTTCAGTTTTTCACAGTTAGTGATAAGAAAGCAGTGATAAAAATTGAAATAGAAAAATATTAGCACAACAGATTTTTTTTAAAGCTGGAAGTATCATTCAAGTCTCAATACAGCCAAAGCTGAGATTCCAAACCTATTAACTCATTAGAAAAATGAAATGTTGGGACCCTGGTATTTGCATGTAATGTCCCCAGCCTTTATTTAGGCAGATATATTTTGTTAGCATATTTGAAGCATCCTGAGTTCTGTTTAGGTTAAAACAGATGACTGGTATGCCTTGGTATTTCTGATTAATATATCCTGAGGTCTGGGTTGTTTTAACCTCTTTGCAAGTAAGTGGGCTGTCATAACTACATTAACCCTTGCCACTTTGTTTTGTATTACATTAAATGTACTAGTTAAATCTAAAATGTCATCTCTACCTTCTGATTTTGTTTGGCGTTCTCAAGACTAATACATAGATAAAAATAAGTATCTTGTAACTATAGTGCTAAGTGGTGTTCTATGTTCTTTTTGCTAGGCTCTGTTCTGTATGCCAATATGCAGCATCCATGAGAAGTCAATGAGCATTTGGTTGGGTAGGAGTGCAAAAATGGGGTTTTGTAGTTCAGAAGCTATCATCAAACTTCTCTATATTTACATACTAGTCTTTTCAGAAGAATAACACTTAATGAATGCATAATGGAACAATGGTGACCTATGAGACTACTTTACAATCAGTGCATGCCCTAAAATATTGCTTTGTAACATCTGTTTTATACCAAGTGTTGGTGTTCAAGTGAGCCTTGTTAGCTGTTCGACAGTGACTGATGACAATATTTATAAACCTGTTATAATAAATGCCTTTTTAGTCTAATAAAATGTGTGGTATGGCATTTATAATATAAAGGGGGAATAATAGAGGGCTCTAAGGTTGAAGAAGTTTCTGCTGCTGCCCTGGCTTAACAATTCCTTTCTGTGCCATGGACTTGAATTAGTTACTCTGACTGATTCCGTGTCAGTGAGGCTGCTCATAGTAGCAGATTAACAGATGTGGGGAACTACTTTTTTTTTTTTTTTTTTTTTTTTCCTCCGTCAGATTCACAGTGAAGCTGCAGTTAAATGTAATTGTCTGTATTTTAACAAAGTGTTAATCCAATTGTCATTTACTGTACCTAAGCAGAGTGTAGAGGTTCCTGTGGTGACCTCTATCCTCTGTTTTTGTAACTTATTTGATGCTACTGTAATCAAGTTCCAAATATTACAAATTTGGGTGTTCTTTTGCTACTGTCATCACTGAGAAGGGCCCATCTTGTTGCCAATTGTCCTAGTATAGAGGTGTCCTGGTGGTGAGTTGTCTGCGGAGAAATGTCCTGTGGAGAGTTGTTGGTGGAGAGTTGTCCTAGACCTGTCATCACTGCCCCTTTTGTTGGCCAGACAGAGGAGCTCCCAAAGCAGTTTTACAGACTTCTGCAGAAAAGAAGATGATGAAATTCCATTGAAGATAGGGAACAGAGATGAGGAACTCCCACATTAATCAGCAAGCCAAAGCAGCTGAAGAAGTCTCTCAAACAGGGTTGCTGCAATTTCTTAGGCTTGAGCAGGTATTTTAGCTCCCTGCTGTTGGTGGACTGAGAAGAATTGTCTCAAAGCACCAAGAAATGTATTGCTTTTACACTACGTACACAGTTTCCTGCCTTTGTAGTATTGCTACCCTGTAGTTGCAGGCTGCAGGAAAGGATGGGTCTCATGAGTGTCAGCTACTTGTGCACTGTCCAAGCAATCATGATCAACAGAGGCCTTAAATATACTCTATAGAGGATCTTAAATTGTGTTCTGTTTGTCTTGTGCTACATAACACTTGACAGATTGGAAGGAATTTTGTCACAAACCTGATGAGGCCAAAATACCCTTCTGTTATTCAGACCTGTGTAGATCTTGTTCCATGCACACAGCTGCCGTGCGGGCCAACACTCCAAGACAGTGCTCTGCATTTTGTTCATCCCAAGGTCTGACTGGTGCTGTGCTTTGCATGCTGGCCCACGGAGTGAATGTCTTGTGCTGGTGCTGTTGACTGCTCTGCCGTACACTTACACATTTTATTCACCTTGTTAACTGAACAAGATTCATAGTCTTCTGTGTGAGTTATTCAGATACAGCACTGCTGGTAATACATCAAATACCTCAACTGAGGCATTGAAAAAAGTTGTTTCTGCAATAAATTCAATCACTGCTGTAATCATTGGGTGCAACCAGAGCCTGTGTTCCCAAGAGCTGCTTTTCATTTTATTTTTATCACCACTTTGTAAATTAATGTTTAATTTGGAGTCATCTCATCATAGGAATTTATCTGTATAATATATTACTTGTTTATCTTTAGCCCAAAATGCAAAGGTATATGCTGATGACCTAAAGATACAAAGTTTATCTTAATGATGAACTTTAAGGTTTAGATATTTTTTCTTTGGTCCTGCTACTGTTGAAACTACAGTAGTTTACTTTTGAGTATTTTTAATTCCTCTGAAGAAGATAGTTATTTTTCATTAAACCGAGGTGAATTAATAAAGTGAGATTAACTTCAACTGAATGTTTATTAACACAGGTTAAAAGAAATACCAAACGCGAGGCAAGGAGGCATAGGCTTATTTTTTAAATTCACAGGCCAGTGCTGACACCTTGTGGCTTTGTTACTGAGTTACTTCGTAGTTTCATGTGGTTATTGCGGGAATAAATAATTACTAACTCTCTGTTGCCAGTGTTGTCTGTCTCCTCTGCTTCATGACCACCTCTGTATCCAGTACTTCGGTCTCATGTGCAAGACAGCTTGTAACTTTGGATTGTGCTGACTGCACACTGAGAAAGAACTGTGGGTGGTTGGGATCTCTTGAAGGGGACTCCAAAAGCTTCAGTTCAGGGCACAAAATCATGGGTGCTCATGCAGCAGCAGACAGAAGTTACAGGGTTCTCTCATACTAGTTAACACCTCATTTTCTGTTTCTCTCTACATAAGAGAGAACTGAGAACTACCAAAACTTTCTATGAGTACTTTAGGCACATACATGTTTTCTGCGTTGACACAAAAGCATTCCTCTGCTGCCCTCTTCACACTTGAATTACTAATAGCAAAAATGAATCTAAAGGGATTGTTGGAGAACTTCTGGTAATACAGGACTCTGAAATGCACTACTTTCCTGTGGCTGTAAGAAGTGCCTAAGCCACAATGTGCCAACCAATGCAATTTATACCTAAATTTAAATCTAATTTAAAATTGCATACCATTTCAAATCTCAAACAAAGCCAGCTATTAAGGCTGCAGTCACTGATATCTGTGTGGAATAAAGCTTGAGGTGTTTGTCATGTAAAGATCACATATCAGCTCTCACCTGAGAGATTGTTCTCTGATATTTATGGTCATGTCCCTGTTACGAAGCGTTTATATTGTGGTAAGAATCGAGTTATAAATCTTTATTGCATTGTGCGTTTGTTGTTTTGTTTGCTTGGGACTTTTTTGTCTGTTTTGTGGGTTTTTTTTTTTAATTGTTTGGGGCTTTTTAGATTTGATTTCTGATATGTCTGGTTGTTTATAATGAGTAGTGAAACACAGAATTGCAAAGTAAAGGTTTTCTACAGTAGGGACTAAAGCCTCAGCTTATATGAATTCATAATTATAGCTTCACTCAAGTTAAAGAGGTGACATAAATTTCTATTCCTGAAAAATGTGACTGGCTGAGTCTGTTATTAATAAATAAATAAACATACTAAAAGAAATAAGGATCTGCCTGTAAAAATTTGATTTGCTGGCATCTGTTTACCTAACAGAAGGATTTGTACTCTCAACTGCCCCCTGTGCAAATCTTAATTGATACTTGCTAATTGAACTTTAATGCAGTAAATGTATTATAATGAGCCATTAGAGCATCTTTTTGGCATGCTTCCTCCACTCTGCAGGAGCTGAAGAGAAAAGGTTGCAGTAGTGATGCATGCTTGTTACCTACATCAACACCCTGCCAGGAGGCAGATATATCGGATCAAAGACCAGTGAGTGACAGGATCATTTTAAGGTGGAATAAACGCTTCTCATACGGGCAACTGCTTGTAATGCCTTGTCACCATCAGGATCAAATGAGGTACCTGTAGGTCTATAAATGCCTCCACTGCGTGAAATTAAAGCACTTTTTTTGAACATACACATCATATGTTCACCAAATGGAAAACAAGGCACTGCAGAAGCCAAGAGGTACCTTTATAAGCATGAACGTGTGTGTGACTGGCAGGTGAGGCTTTCCAGCATGGAGAAGTTGGGACTAGATTGCAAAAGCTCTAGGAAACTGGCTGGGCCCAGCCCAACCTACAGCTGTAGGATGCAACATGATTACAACGAGCATGTGGGAAAAACTCTACCTTTCCTCTTTGGGATGGTGCCAGGGATAGGTCTTAGCTATATTCTACTTCTTTGCATTGCTCTGCCTTTAAAAGATGAACAGTTGTATCCCCTTTTAGCAAGTTAAAAACAATTAGGCTCAAGGAATTTTAGTTTTTAGACATCTGCATTGTGCAAGAAAGGCTCCACCAAAGTCCTGGTGGACACAAATCTATAATGCAGTTATATAATATTAAACTTGCATGTGAATTCTAAAAAGGAGGGAAAAAGGAAAAAAAAAAAATAAATTCCCATCTCTATGAACTTTCCACACGTTCAGACATATACAAGCCCTATAACATACTGTAGAGGATATGCTGCATTTCTCATTCAGAAGAAAGAGGAAGATACCTCTGGGGGTTTTATGGCAGTGTTACCAGTAGCTTTAGTACCCGATGAAGGTTGTGTTTGAGTAGCCCAGTGCCCACACTAAGCTAGTTCAAGTATTGGGGATTCCAGCCCTCAGAAAACTTGCTCAGACCAATCCCATTTATTAGAGGCATTCAGACCACCTGTAAAACGTTAGCCATCACCCTCACGCTGGGACACGGAGGCCGGGTGTATGCCAGACGCAGGAAATTGGCTCCTTCAGAGATTATTTGCAAAGAACATTCGATGCAACATAACATCATAAACACCAGGTCTGAGAAACCAGACAGAACAACTACCATCGCAGTGGGCCTAATTGCCAGTAAAAGTGCAGATGCCTCCTTCTTACATAACTTGATGCCAGAGCAGGTTCAGACAAGCCAAAACTCTCCAGCTGGTCTAACCAGTCTCCATCTCCGCCTTGCCACCGAAGCGCCCATTTCCCAACACTTCCAGCTCCAGGGACCCGGGCAGCACAGGAGGCGGGGGGTGTAACGGAGCTGCCCCCCGGGGATGAGGATGTGAAGGGACCCGCCCAGCCCTGCGAGCCCCAGCCCCTGACGCCCCAACTCGGCCCGCCGGGCAGCCCGGAAGGGCGGGATCACAGACGGGCGGGACGGCCCTGCCGGGGCGGGGGT
>NW_009952990.1:7983543-8022103 GCF_000747805.2 Chaetura pelagica
GGGCGCGGGGAGGTGCTGGGGTGCAGCAGGAGCAGGTGGGTGTTCCCCGCCCGCCTTTCGGGTCCGCCGTGTAGCCGAGCCGCAGGTTTGGGTTGCTGTGCGGTCAGAGGTTTTGGGGCAAACGTCGCCTCTCGTTGAGCTGTAAGGCGTGTGTTAAGTGTTGAGGAAAAGCAGAGCAGCTCTGCAAGTGACTCAGAGGGCAGAAGGCATCTTAAGGCTTGTTTCTCAGTGTCGTGATTTATTTTATTTCCTTGAGGTATCACGCTGTGTGTGAAGTTCCCATTTGCACGTTCCAAAGTGAAGCTGCGTGCTCGGTAGGCAGGCTGCTTAAAAGCTTTGGCAGAACTAATTTTCACTCAATTATAAATGAAAATGAAAAAAAAAAAAAAAAAAAGCTTCATGTCTGAAGTAAATGGATATGTTGAAAGCACAGAAGATCAGTAAGTTGTACTTCTGTTAAATACTGATATGGGATTGGCATGCTCAGATTGCTTAGTGTTAAAGTCTTGTTCCAAGCTGCTCTAGTTTTTTAAACAAGGAAAGCACCCCACCCCACTTGGGTGTAAAATTACATATAAAGTTGGTTGAATGGAGATATACATGGAGATAAAACTGAGGAACTGTCTGAGACTGGTTTTCTTAGGTGGGCAAGAGTGAGAAACTGTCAATAAAAAAATACACTCCAGAAGGCTTGTCCTGGACTCTGATTCTGAATTACACATGTTCTTTGAATACTAGTTTTATCCCTTTGGCAAAGCCAGTGGATGCTGATACCTCAAACATAATTTTGGAGGTGTATACCAGAAATAAAAAAATAAATCTCTTGAATGTACTGAAGAAAGATACTTTTCAGCTATTTCTGGTGTGAATGGGGTAGACTGGAGATTGTCTTTTGTCTCTTGAAGGTAAACATTGAAAGAAAAGATCTTCTTGGCTTTGTGTTCTGAAGTGTTGTCATATGCTGGAATATGTCAGGAGAGATGTGTTTCTGGTCTGTTTTGCCCTCAGTAGCATGATTAAGACTGAATAGAAAGACAGAGACACACACAGTCTTTACAAAGAGACAAGATTCAACCACCTTTACCTTCAGCTGAGTGAGGGAAGAATCTAAGCATGGCTTGGTCCTGATGGGAGGTTTTGATTAGTTGCCACACAATTTCCTTGATAAGCTTAAGACTTTCCTTTGAATTGGCCTCCTTGTTTTGTTTTTAAGAGATCAGTGCTATTGCTACACTAACTGACTTAAGTCTGGTCCTATATTTGAATTTGTTTAATTTGGCTATACTTACACTGGGTAAGTAAAAGGGTACTAAGGGAAGTTGCACAGATGGAACATCATCATTATAGTTGCAGTGCACTCCTGGATGTGTGTGCATGCTCAGTGCAGTTTTGTTCAGCAGTGTGTGATACTTCAGTTTTGCACTGTTGGAGCTGATACAACACTTGTGTTCATTGAAGTGCTGTGACATTTGAACTGAGCAAAACGTAGTGAGCTCTCAGAATGCTTATGACTTGAGTTCCTTGGAAAGATGTTGATTTTGTGTCAAAATAACCATGGGCTTCCTTAAGCAAAGTAGTTACGGTAGCTTTCTAAGCAAGCTGCCTGTCTCTTTCTGGGGCCGTACATGAGCAAGAAACTGGGCTTCCCTTTGTAAATAGCCTCAATTTAACCTGGCATCATTTATGCACTTTACACAGTGTTTTCCTATTCCAGTTTCTTTTTAATGTGGCTGCTATTTGATTTGTATTATCTCGGAGGATATCTGTAGCAGGAAAGCTTAATTTTATCCATGCTGCTGAGGAGCCTTGAGCTGGATCAGTTAATAGTATCTGCTTTAACTTCAGTTAATCTTTTTAAAGCTGTTTAGTTGCCATGTTGTAGTGCAGGACTCTGCTTGCATGTGTACCAACTGCTTGTTAGCTGCACGGGAATTTTGGATGTTAGGAGTCAGTTTGTTACATTGTACTGTTCTTTGAGATCTGAATCTTCCATAGTTTCCTGTGTATCTTATCTTGCATGAAGATTACAACTGGTTTTGTTTGTAGATACTTTGTGTGATAAGTAAAAATAATGGTAATTTAATTTCTTACACTGTTTCTTTTAGCGGCCCACTAAGCTAATCTAGATTCTATGCTTTGAAATACTTTCATACGGAATAAATTAACATAAGTAAATTTTCCCCTTAGCAAGGAATAATTTCTTGCCAAGAATATGGTATATAAATCACTTATTAAAAGCCTAAAAGAGATTAGCAAGCATGGCTTGTTTTAAGTGTGAGACCAGTATCTGACTAGCATAGTATGTTTCTTTCTGGTAATTTTTGTCTCGTCAACTATAAATGTCTGTGTTCCAGCCATCAGCAATGCTGCCTTGGGCTGTAGAGCTGTATAGTGTATTTATTACTCTTTGAAGCTTTGCCCTACCTGGATGGTGCTGCTGCTTACAGAGAGGAAGAACATGCACAGTTGTCTTCTCCCTTTCTGATTCCCTGTGCTGTACTAGAGAAGTGAGAGGATGCCTATGAGCCAGCCCATCATTAGAATTCAACTGAGAATAATTGTTGGGTTTTGGGATATTGATTTGGTGTTCTCCACCTAGAGGTATTTTTATGGCATTGACTAGGCTCTGATACAGTCAGAAATTCTCTTCAGTTCCAGAAAAAAAAGTTCTCCAAATGCAGCAACTGCATGTGATAATGACATGGAAAAGTGTATCTTCGCAGTAGTATGTTACAGTGTTTGCTTGTACTGGTGTCCTGAAATCTGAGAAAGCCAACGATTCATGGTGTTGATAGTAACAATTTGGAAATGGATATATACCTGTCTGTGGTTCTTAAGTCATACCTGCTATTTAGGAGTTAGGAATCCCCGATACCTCCATGATAGGACCCTTTGATAGGTGGTTGCATTTGAAGAACAAGTCCAAGATCTTAAGCTAGTCTACAAGCTTCTTGTTCCCACCATCTCCTTTTCTTTCCCTTTGTGCTTTACAGTTCCTGCATCATTTCTGAAGCTTGCTCTGACTCCAGCCTTCTCTATGGGTTGCTTGCAGAAATTTCATGTAGAATGCATGTTCTCTATATAAACTTCAGTTACATATAAATAGGGAAGGGCAATGTTTTTATTTGTTTTCTTACTGAAAAGAAGGGGAGTTTGTCCCACAGTGGACTAAATATACCTTTTGATGCTTTTATGCTGTGGCAATTCCAGTGTGGTTACCCTTGCAGTTAGTGTACCTTCTGAAGACTTAAAATGGATTAGTTTTGTAGGAAGTATGTTTGCATCCAGTACTTTATCTAAGGTGTGGAAATTCTTCTGCTTTGTAGCAAGAGTTCAAACTACTTTTGCCTGAGGTCTTACACTTAGCTGGCATTTCCTGCATACTGCTCTATTTGTTGTTTTTTTGTTTGTTTGTTTTTGTTTGTTTGTTTTGTTTGTTTGTTTTTGTTTGGGTTTTTTGTTTGTTTTTTGTTTGTTTGTTTGTTTTCCCCAGCACAGCGTCCACATGCTCAGTTACTTAGAAAATTGTTAGTTTGTAGAGCCTGGCAGATGAAATTAATTATGTAGCTGCTCTACATGGACTCTGAAGTTAATCTTGGTACATTAAATCTGATATAATCATAATTGGCAGAATTCTTTGGTGTGAACGTGGTTACAGGGCTGTCAGTCTTTCTCCCATATATAGTCATCTTCCTCGGTTTGTTACAAGTTAGTGGTCAGGGTCAGAACTGTGTACTCATGTGTGCTTATCAGTGTACGTTTGTATCTCTGACTGTACTAGGTAAAAGTAATTTTGTTCTGGTTAGCATGCAGTTAGAGGACCTGATTAATCCTTTCCTTGCTACAGTGCTGTGCAAATCTGGAAACACCATTTGCTGTGACTGCTACATTGGAATATTGTAAAAATATGTGTTGTCAGTTTTGGCTGGTCAACTGTCTGCTCCCCATCAGGGAAGCTATCAAAGACATCCACCAGGGAAACTGCCATTTGTGTTGGTACTAGATGTCAGCAGTACCCAGAGTAACCCTTACAGACTGAAATTCTCAAACATGTTTCCTGGGAAACATTTTGTGTCACAGGCTCCAAGATGCTTGGCTCCACATGCTATTGAGGATCACCTGTGGAGGCAAAAAAGCCTCTGCGTTTTGTCAGTCACCTGATGGGTTAATTTATCTTATAGCAAAGGAGAGGATTAAGTTTGACTATAATGTAGGACTTAACTTTAAATGAGAAAAACACAGTTGTGATTATGGAGGTGCATATGATTTCTATTTTTTTTTTAGTATTTCAGATAGGTTTGTTTTTCCTCTCTTTCATCTTAGAGCAGGCTTGTAGGTTTCTAAAACATTCCTCACATTAAACAAAAGAAGACAAACCAAACAACACCTGAAAAAGCCCTGAAGTATTATTTCTGTTGTATATTATATATATCTATATCTATCTTTCTACTGATTAGTATCATGGCTTATAAATCACAGAGCCAGGTACTGTCTATAAACATATCTTACCAAAACCACAGTTTTTCTTTTGTTTTCACAACTTGATAGAGATCAGCTGTGTAGAGACCAACCACATGTTGCTTATTTAAAAACATAATGGGATGGGGAGGGAAAGACTGAGATGTTGTTTTCCACCTTTGTTTTTCCTTTCCACACCCACCTACCCTCAGTTTTGGGAGAACCTGCTGTGAGGTATGTTTTTTGAAAAGGTTTAGGAGCTTGTTTAGATTTATATGCATTAACAGCAGCTCCAGGCACTTAGCTGACTCTAGCCTTGGGCCTGAAGTTACATAATGTTAGTTTTTGAATTTATATGTATTATTTGAATGCAATTATACTTCTCTTTCTACCACCTCTGAAGGGAATGATTGTTATGGAACTGTTGAGCAAAATGTAACTGTGCTCTGTAAAATCAAGGAGGTAAAGAAGTTGTGTAAGTTGAGCAGCCATCTCTTGTGAAAGTATTGTCATGAAGCATGTGAGAGGAGTGGTACTCTGTCTTCAGGGAGAGATGTGCTCTGAAAAACCTTTTCACAAGTGAATCTTGAAAAGTTTTATTTCTGAATGGCGTTTTCATTAACAGAGTTTCTCATAAATCATAGAATCATCCCTGTTGGAAGGGACCTTGAAGATCATCAAGTCCAACCGTAACCTAGATCCCCCTACCATAACCTAATACACCAGTTCAGTGCTTAAATCATGCTGCTAAGCACCACACCTGTATTTCTTTTAAACACTTCCAGAGATGGTGACTCCACCACCTCCCTGGGCAGCCTGTTCCAGTGTCCAGCCAGTCTTTTGGTAAATAAATTATTTCTA
Organism: Chaetura pelagica; assembly: GCF_000747805.2. Classification (NCBI taxonomy): domain Eukaryota; kingdom Metazoa; phylum Chordata; class Aves; order Apodiformes; family Apodidae; genus Chaetura; species Chaetura pelagica. Next base: position 7,988,863 of record NW_009952990.1, read on the forward strand.
ATATCCAGCCTAAACCTCCCCTGGCACAGCTTCAGGCCATTTCCTCTTGTCCTGTCATTATTCACTTGAGAGAAGATGCCTACTCCCACCTCCCTACAACCTCCTTTCAGGTAGCTGTAGAAAGCAATGAGGTCTCCCCTCAGCCTTCTCTTCTTCAGACTAAACAATCCCACCTCCCTCAGACTCTCCTCATAGGACTTATTCTCCAGACCTTTCACCAGCTTGGTAGCTCTCCTCTGGACATGCTCCAGCAGCTCTACATCCTTCTTGTAGTGAGGGGTCCAGAACTGCACACAGTACTCAGTGTGGCTTCACCAATGCCAAGTACAGGGACTTGATCACCTCTCTACTCTGGCTGGCCACAGTATTACTGGTGCAGGCCAGGATGCCTTTGGCCACCTGGGCACACTGCTGGCTTATGTTAAGTCAGCTGTCAACCAGCACCCCCAGGTCCTTCTCCACCATGGATCTTTCTGACCACTCATCCCCAAGCCTGTAGTTTTGCATGAGGTTGTTGTGATCAAAGTGCAGCACCCAGCACTTGGCCTTGTTGAACCTCATACAATTGGCCTCAGCCCATCGATCCAGTCTGTCCAGGTCTCTCTGCAGAGCCTTCCTACCCTCAAGCAAATTTACACTTCCATCCAGCTTAGTGTCGTCTGCAAACTTAATTAGGAAGCACTCCATCCCCTCATCTAGGTAATTAATAAAGATATTAAACAAGGCTGGACCCAAAACTGAGTCCTGTGTTTTGTAATTTTGTATTAATACAGGAAAAGTGACCTAAACTAGAAGCATTTTCAACATCCATAGCTGCAGTCTTCTGGATATCTTACGTATGATGGATTTCCAAAAGACAGCATAGGAGATGTTGCAGGACACAATGAAAATAATTCCGCGTGTGACAGTGTTGGTTTTGATGGTCAATTACTCCTGCCTCCGGATTCTAGTTGAAAGTTCATCCTATTGTCCCTTTTAAAAAGGGAGAGTCTTGCTGAACACCAGGCTTGTGTTTCATGTGGTTTAGTAGTCTGCATTTGTTAACACCAGACATATCCATGTAGATGTCACAGTTGGGGGTTCTAGGAGAAACAGTACTGGTACCCTGTTCTAGTCCTTTGGGTTTAGGACTAGGAATAACACAGTCTGTCAAGTTTATGCTTACTTGTGTTCGCTTGGGAAAAAAACCCCAGGATGTTACCAGGCCCAGAGAGTGGTGGTGAACAGCGTTGCATCCGGTTGATGTCTGGTGACCAGTGGTGTCCCCCAGAGATCTGTACTGGGCCCAGTCCTTTTCAACATCTTTATTGACAACCTGCATGAGGGGATTGAGTCTGGCCTTAGTAAATTTGTGGATGACACCAAGTTGAGGGAGAGTGTTGACCAGCTGGAGGGTAGGAAGATGCTGCAGCAGGATCTGGACACACTGGGTCAATGGGCAGAGGCCAACAGTATGAGGTTCAACAAGACCAAGTGCCAGGTCCCACTTTTGGCCACAATAACCCCAGGCAGCTCTACAGACTGGGGGAAGAGTGACTGGAGAACAGCCTGTCAGAGAGGGACCTGGGAGTACTGGTTGACATCTGGGTGAACATAAGCCAGCAGTGTGCCCAGGTGGCCCAGAAGGCCAATGGCATCCTGGCTTCTATCAGCGATAGTGTGGCCAGCAGGAGTAGGGATGTGATTCTCCCTCTGTACACAGCACTGGTGAGTCTTCACCTCTAGTACTGCGTACTGGGCTCCTCACTTCAGGAAGGATATTGAGGTGCTGGAGCATATCCAGAGGAGAGCAACAAGGCTGGTAAAGGAGCTAGAGGGAAAGTCTTATGAAGAGAGGCTGAGGGAGCTGGGGTTGTTTAGCTTGGAGAAGAGGAGACTGGGGAGGGACCTTATCACTCTCTACAACTACCTGAAGAAGGGTTACAACCCTCCTGGGGGGGCTGGGCTCTTCTCCCAAGCAGCTAGTGACATGACAAGAGGGCATGGCGCCAGGGGAGGTTTAGGTTGGATGTTAGGAAGCACTTCCTCATGTGATTAGACATTGGAATGGACTGCCCAGGGAAGTGGTGGAATCACCATCCATAGAGGTGTTTAAGGAAAGACTAGATGTGGCACTTAGTGCCATGGTCTAGCTGATGTGGTGGTGTTAGGTCATAGGCTGGATTTTGTGATCTCAGAGGTCTTTTCCAGCCTCAATAATTCTGTGTGATTCTGTGTATGATTAGGTAAATAAATTATGGCTTCCTCAGTGAAAGGAAGAGGTGGCTGAGTTTGTTCTGAGGTGAGCAATAGTATTATGTGTGATTAGTTGGTTTTTGTGTTGGGTTTTTTTGTTTGTTTTGTATCTCTTTGACAAGAACTGCTTTATTCAATCTGCCAAACTCTGCACATTATGGGATATTTCCTCTTGTGTACTGTGAAATATACAGTGAAGACACATGAAATTAATTTTGGTCCTGAAAACTGGAATAAAAAAGACATTTTCATAATTCCTCACCTGCTTTCTTAAAAATTTATTTTTTTCTTTTTAATTGTTTAGAAAACCTGTTTAAAATGAACAGATAAAGAAAACACTGAGGTGTTTGTAACAGCAAACACAGCTTGGCTTGCATTTAATGCCTTGTGTCTCTTCAGTTTTCAAGTCCAACACTATTCAGGTCAGCTTTTGCAGTAGATTCATTTGCCTTCACCAACCTGCTTTGCTGCGGAGGGAGAAAGAGATAGAATTGACTGCTCTCATACGATTGTGTCTTCAACTAGTTTCACTCAGCAGCGCTGTTTTCAAAGTTTACAAAAGTGCAATGTGAATATTTGGTCAAAGTTTTTAAGGATTGTTCTATTCAGTCTTCATTGTTGTGTTTACCACAGGGTGGTTTAAATGAAACAGGCAGGAAACAGGTTCACTGCTGGATGTTGAGTTGTTGGGGCAACATTCCAAAGAAGGATGAGTAATTCTTCCAGCTTTGCTACCATTGAGGAGCTGCTCTTGTTCATTCCTTTTCTGACATATACTTCAGTTGCCCTGTTGTTGTTGCCTGTCTTATCCATTTGAGTCTGTTTAGTTATAACTGAATTAGATTATAACTCTTGGGTTGTTTTCCAGATAGGTTGGGGTTTTTTGTGTTTTGTTTTGTTTTATCAGCTTAGGGAGCTTAAGTTGTCTGGCTGAGTGTTGAAGCTGGTGTGCAGAAGAGGTGGGACCTCCTGACTGGTGGTGGGAGAGAAGGAACTGCTGCTATCAGAACCAGTGAGGTATTATACAAAGTTATCTGTAAACCTTCTCCCTTAGATTAACTTGCTGATAGGAGAAAAAAGAGAGTGAACCGTGTAACTGACTTTGATATATATTTTGTCAAGAATTTATTAGTAAGGAGTTTGTTCTTGTTGGAAAGGATGCCCAAGTCAAAAGAGTGTCTCAGATTTGCAAATTTTCTCAAGTTTAACTGGAACTGTAAATCAAATTTCAGTAACATTGGTGCTACATTCATGCTGATAAATTCTAGACTTTCCAACACCTACATTTGAAAGAAAAATCAAAACATGGAAGCAGATGCTCAAGATTCATCTTTCTGTGGGGTAATTTTGTCTCCAATTGCCAATATAAAGAGAACTAAAGCCCTTCAGACTTGCCTAGAGGACTCTCAATCTGGCCTTTTAAATTTACCACTGTAACGCAAAAATGGATGCTGAAATCTAAGAAGTTGCAGTGCAGTCTTAACAGCTCTTTATTCTGGGAAGCAGGGAGTTTTACTTTTTATGTCTAAAGGCAAAACAGTGTTTTGGTCAATTTCCAAGGAGCACTGAAAAATGCAAGGAGATGTGAAAAATGAGGTCTTTGCTGTCTGTTCAAACAATAAAGATAAGTGATGGAAAGAAGAAGGAAAGCTTACAGGATAAAACCATCCTAAAATGCTGATATATGGGAACTGTGCATGTCAGTAAATACTAATTTTGATTGAATAGACATTTAAAGTCTCAGGCTACATGGTGAAAGTTAGGCACTTGCAAATGCCAGTACCTTGATAAATAGTTTATGGTGGCTAATGCATTCTGCAATATCTAAAGTGTGTGTATTTACCTGGTTAACTGTATACTCTTATACATCAAATGTATCAATTTATAGGTAGTTTGGTTTAGCATGGAATTTGTATCCATTCTAATCTCAGTGCAACAATTACAGTAGCTTGGTTTAATGAAAGCAGACAGTGTCTTTTATTCCTCATTTCCATGCTGTCAGTTTTTGAGATGGACATGTAATAGTAAAGAGGCTATTAGTATTCTCACGCTCTTGGAGCCAAAACCTTTGAAGACCATTCAGAAAACACAGTGGGGAAAGGTTATGTAACATGCACTTAAAGGGTTAAGAAGGGGGAAAAAAAAATAGGCAGTTGCCAAGTTAGTATGGGATGAAATCCTAGTCCATGTCAATTTAAGTTAATTTATTTTGTCAGTTGCTTTCAGCTATGAATTGTTGGAAGTAGGCTACCCTAGTTCCCATGCAGTATGTTTCTTGCAGCATGAGGAAGTGCTTGGCCATAATACTAACCAATAAAGATCTGCTTACTCAGTGGTGTCACCGTGAAATGAAAACTGTTGCACCAGTCAGTTGGCTACATAGATGTATTTTTTTTTTTTACAGGGCTTCAGGATTGTTACTGTTTGATCTCTGAAATGAGTTGGTTATTTTAAAATAAGGTATTTCTATTCAATAGAAATACATACTTTTAAATAGAAATGCATACTTTTACTTGAGTAATTTCCTAAGCTTTTAGAAATGAGAATGGATGAATTATGGTAACTTACAACACACACAAAAAAATATTGAATCCCCAACACCGAAATGCTAGCTTTTAGTTTGGCTACATGCACGGCTAAACACAGTGCAACGTGTTTTGCTTTGCTGGCTGTAATCATAGAGTTATGCCCCGTTAGCCTTCTACTTTGGGCATATTTTTTATCAGAAGGTTTAATTTATTGAACGTACTGTGTCTTCTATTTATAGTTTATAATTGTGTTTAAAAGCTAAATAAAAATGTTGCTTTGAGGCTGGAATATTTAGCAGACAGATGCTGTGCAGCTAATGTTACAAGTAGGATTGCATCTTCGTGCTGAGCTCTCTCTTGCAATTACAGTCATGCTGTAATATGCCTTGTGAGTGAACTTATGTTTTGAACCTATACAGTTAAAGGAGTGTTGCTGTGCATTTCAGATCTTTTTTTTTTCTTGTTGTTTGTGACTAGATTTGAAACTTAAATAGTCATGTTAGTTTTAGATGTTTGTCTCTAGTTCACATTTGGTCACAAGCATTCCTCAGCTCTGTTGATGCAAAACTAGGGATAGATAGCAGTGAAAACTGGGACTGATCAGCTTGATGAGAAAGTTGAGTATGAAAAGTAAATGCTGTTAATGGAAGTTCTGTGTAAACTTGATGGGGATTTATGGATTTTTAAGTGTAAATTTGAAGGTGTCCTTAACTGGTTATGGATATGGAATGTTTGTTGACTCCGGGCTAGAAATGTCAGATTTTATTTGATTTGTTTTTTAAGAATGCAGTAATGCACATTTTTTGCATGGTTTTATATTTCTTATTTTGCATCTCCTGCTGAGTAGCAGCTTTTCACCTCCTGTTGCCTCTTCTGGTTGCTGCTCTCTTCAGCATTTTCAAACTCAAGTTATTCATCTCAAGATTCTTAATTAGAATTCTTCATTGTGATTTTTCTGATGAACGAGAAGGCAGTTAGAAGAAGCAAAACCAAAATGACCACATCTGCCTCTTAATATGTTGTCATGGACAGTTTTCTGTCTTTAGTGGTTCTACTTAAGTTTTTGAAAAAATTACGTGTCACTAATTATTTAAAGGCATGACTGTTTTGTGGACTGATGCTGCTGAGAAACACCTGCTTTTATTATGCTTCCTAATGGCAATCTTTGGCTTAAAACCCCCTTTTGTTCATTGGACTGGAACACTGGCAAGCTGCTTCATGTTGGAAGAAGTGATGCTCTGCTGGCTCTGTCCCTGTGGCCCCCTTCATGTCTCTGGCCCTGTTTCATTTAGGTTCCCGCCTTTTAATAATGGTTCTGGAGTAATTGCTTGGTCTCAGCTGCAAAAATATCTTCCTTCAGGGTTTGTGTCCAGAAAAGCACGTATACTTCCTCACAAGGTCTAGCCTGTCCTTTGCATTTTCCACTAACTTTACATTTCTCTTAAATGGAGCAAAGCCTCCTGTAATTGATGGATCTGAAATGTAGGCTTTTCAAAGAATTGGAACCTGTCTTCAGTTCTCTCAATATGGCAGTTAGGGATGTGTGCAAGTGTGTGTATACACACACATCAAAATACAGCTATATTGTAATTGTGTATGTATTCATCACCCGTGTGTATCTTTTTCTTAAAGATATGGACATTGGTGGCTGGTTACCTGCTGATGGTTTCATTCAAGTGGAATATAAGCACTGAACATTACTTAAAAGCAGTCTCTGTCCCTGTCTGGATGATGCTACTCTTTCACTTAGGTGAGTAACACAAAGTTATTATTCTAACATGTTTTCTGGGATTTTATTGTCTTGAAGAACTACTTGCTTGCTCTTCTGCTAAGTCTTCATAATGGAAAGTTAGCGAGATGCAAGCTGTTTTCTCTGCTCAGTAATTCTGGCTGCGTGTAGCCAGCTGGGAGTGTTGGAGGAGGGAATGAGAAGGCATCAAGATACTGAGCAACATCTGTCTTCCACTCCTGCCCAGATTGTACTTCCCACAGTTTTCTCTTATTTGGCTCCTGGGCCTGACTGACTCCCTGACAGTGAGAAAGGGCTTTGGTCACATGTGGGCAGATTTAGACTTTCATTTGCAATTATTTTTAATCTTAGTTTCTTGACAATGTGCCATTACCCAAGGCTGAAGCTGTACAATGCATTTAATAGTAATAATAGAAGGAAAAAAATATATTTTATCAGTAGTTAACTGGCATGTCTAAATGATAAAAACAATATGAAATAAATTTGCCAGTGATCTATATAATCTGTTAATACAAATATGTTTATAGGAATCTATTACTATTAGATTTGTTTTACATATTTAATATAACAAATTATCAGATAGTTATCATATCAGGGTTTATGGTGGATGTATCATGAATAACAGAAGACTCATGATGGAACATGTTGCAGTGTACTTCGTTATTTACTTTACCTTAGCAGCAAGTTTCAAGGGCTGTTCTCACCATAAGGGGACACTTTCCTGAGGTTTTAAAATATGCATAATGGCTTTGCATTTGCTTGTATTTGCACAGTCTTGTATTTGCTGGAAGTACTAGCTGAAAAGCCAAAACCCAAGAAGGCACTGCTTGATGCCACTCTGTGGTGATCTAATATAAATACATATTTTTTAATTATTTTCTTTTTTAAGGAGGCAGGGGAACTTGATTTGCCTCTGATATTTAGATTTTTTTAAATTTTGTATGTATTTTCATCTAATTTTGCAGGTTGTTTTAAAAATTGTTCTCTATACCAATGTAGTTCAAAGTCACTGAAATTAGGAATGGTAAAACTTGGTTTATTCATTGAGGAACTTGTTCACCTGTTTTTTTTCTCTTCTTCCTTTCTGTGAATGTGGAAAACTTCTTTGCTTTATGACACTTCTTAGTTTCTGCCCGGATTGCTAGTTGTTGTAGTGCCTTTCTTTGTTTGCTAAATGTAGAGTTTATTAATGGTATAATTTTTCTTGTAAGAAAACCTCTGTATCTTTCAGCTTCTGTGGCAGGTTCCTGGAGAATACCTGTGTTTCTGGTTATAGTTGTTCTGATGACTGTAGGCATGTTGCATGAACAACAGAATGGAAAGGAGTCTTCTGGTAAGGAACAAGCCACTATTTCTTTAATTGTTGGAGGCATAATTTCTGTAAAGTGAAGTGAAAGAATCTGGACTGTATTACTGTAAACTCAGTATTGCAAGAGTTTACTATAAGATTTGTAGTATGCTTGTTTCAAAGTGGTTTATGCATGTTAATTCCTAACAAGAAATCATTGGAATGGACTCTGATGTTTCTTTTATTTTCCATTAGCAAAGCAGCGACACATTATCATATTAAAAACTTGAGGTATTTTTGTGTAATTTTTGTTGCTGGACAGCTTCAGTCGATATCAAGCAACAAGTAAAATATTTTAAGACTTAAGCTTCTCTATTTATATACACATATATATTTTACAGGGGCAGAACTTCCTGGTCAGATGATTTCCATTGCTGCTTCAACAATTGCCATGGCAATTTCAATGACGGAAGATGAGTCCAATAGTGATCGTTCCTCACAACCCTCAGGTGACTGAATACTCTGTAAGAAAACATTTGAATTTGCTTTAAAGGCATGAAATTGGAGGGAATTAAGAACAAATTTCAAAATAGTCTCTCTTGTCCTCATCCTGTCTAAAATAGCATGTCTGTACTGGCTTTGTGAAACAAGTGACTGTTTTTAAACATGTTAAGACCACAATAATATAAAAGGTGTCTTTCAAATGATAGGTTACATGACTGTACATTTAAAAGGCCTGACTAGAATTTTTATTTTTTTTTCTGAACAAGGGTATGTTTTTTCCTATTTTTTTTAAGTTTTCCCTAGCCGCCTTCTGATTTGTTAGCAGCTACAAGATATAACTGGATTTCTGGACCAGGTACACACAGGCTAAACTAATTTTTGTGTACCTCCCAGTGACAAAAAAGATTGTTCTCTGTTTAACTATGGCACGCTCAAAGTCTTTCCTATAATAAATATACTTCACATTGTAGCTTGAGTGTAGAAAGAGTTGCAATGGATGTGTTCATGTGTCCATCACTGGTTTTAAACCTTGCCGTCATTTTTCTGAGTAGCTCTTTGATGTAATGAGAGACTAGAGTAATAAGCTATTATGGAGATCCCTGGAAATTGAAAAGTTTAATCCATTTCCTGCAAATAGACAAAACTGGTCATTCAACTTGACAGAATGTAACTTCCAAAACTTCATTTTGAAATTGACTGTGTCTAAAAGTTACCTACTTCAAGATAGTATGTTGTTATTATTGTGGGTAATGTATAAATCATGCTTCAGAGGAGGAAACATAGTGATGGTGCATGAGAGAATTCTTTGAGCACATGGCTTGAAAAGCTTCTGTCCAAAGGCTACCATTTGTGAAACTAAAAATTTACTTCAGCCACCAGGTGAAGCTGTGTAGAACAAGCTCTTCAGAAATCTTTTGATGGAACGTAAACACAATTCCTGATTTCAAATATGTCAGTGTAAGCTGTGCTTGAAAACTTGCTTAATTTTTAAATACAAAAAGGGCAGCTTTAGACAACTTTATTATCTTTGTTTCTACACTTCACATGACTATCATAAAAATAAATATAGAACCCTGTAGAAGTATCTCCTGAAATCTGACAACAGAGCATCATGGTGACAGTTTTCTTATGTTGCTGTCTCTAATTTTTCAATTTGGGAAGTGTGTTTTTTATTAGCTGCATTTTAAACACCTGGCCAAGCAACAGTCTCCCACAAATGTGCTATCTAATAGGGTATGTTTGCTTTTTGCTTTTTTTAACTTACCAGTTTTAATTTTTTTCTCTTCAAGTCTGTTTTTTTCTGTTTTCAAGTTGTAACCTCTTTTGGCCAACAGAAAAACTATAGTGGTTTTAAAAAGGTGTCTTTTCTAGTAAATATGATTTTATTTCTTCTTTTGAGACAGTTAATCAGGTGTCCTTTTGTCTTGCAAATTCTGTTGTTGTTTTCTTTACAGAAAGAGGAACAAATACAGTTTCCTCTTTACTCCTAAAACCAGTTCAAATAATTTTCCAATAGTCTATTGGGAATTAGCATTCTATTTTCATAGAATCATAGAATGGTTTGGCTTGAAAGGGACCTTAAAGATCATCTAGTTCCAACCTCCCTGCGTGGGCAGGGACACCTCCCACTAGATCAGGTTGCTCAGATCGCCATCTGACCTGGCTTAGAACACTTCCAGGGATGGGGCTTCCACAGCTTCCCTAGAAAACCTGTTCCAGTGTTTCACCACCCTCACTGAAGAATTTCTTGCTGATGTCTAACCTAAATTTCCCCTCTTCCAGTTGTAATCCATTCCCCTTTGTCCACTCAGTACAAGTCCTTGTAAAAAGTCCCTCCCCAGCTTTCCTGTAGGCCCCTTTCAGGTACTGGAAAGCTGCTGTAAGGTGTCCCCAGAGCCTTCTTTTCTCCAGGCTGAACAGCCCCACTCCCTCAGCTTGTCCTCATAGGAGAGGTGTTTTAGCCTTCTGATCATTTTCATGGCCCTTCTCTGGACTTTATCCATGAACTCTATGTCCTTCATCTGTTGAACACAGTACTCCAGGTGGGGTCCCACGAGAGCCAAGTAAAGGGAGAGAGTCACCTCCCTTGACCTACTGGCCACGCTTCTTTTGATGCAGCCCAGGACACAGCTGGCTTTCAGGGCTGCGAGTGCACATTGCCAGCTCATGTTGAGCTTCTCGCCCACCATCAGCCCTAAGTCCTCCTCCTATGGGCTGTTTTTGATCCATTCTCCACCCAGCCTATATTTGTGCTTGGGATTGCCCCAGCCCAGGTGCAGGACCTTGCACCTGGTCTGGTTGAACTTCATGCAGTTTGCACAAGCCCACTTCTCAAGCCTGTCAAGGTCTTTCAGGTGGTATCCTTTCCCTCCAACGTATTGACCTCACCACAACGTATTGACCTCACCACACACTTTGGTGTCATCAGCAAACTTGCTGAGGGTGCACTCAATGCCACTGTCCATGTCACTGACAAAGATATTAAATAGCACTGGTCCAAGTACTGACCCTTGGAGAACACCACTCATCACAGGTCTCCATCTGGACATCAAGCCATTGATCATCACACATTTGAGTGCAACCATCCAGCTAGTTCCTTACCCAATGTGTGGTCCATCCATCAAATCTGTACCGTTCTAGTTTCAATACCAGCATGTCATGCAGGACAGTGTCAAAGGCTTTGCACAGGTCCAGGTAGATGATGTCAATTGCTCTCCCTTTATCCACTGATGCGGTGACCCCACTGTAGAAGGCCACCAAATTAGTCAGGCAGGATTTGCCCTTGGTGAAGCTGTGTTGACTGTCACCAGTCACTCCTTTGTTTTCCACATGCCTTAGCAGAGCCTTCAGGATCATCTACTCCATGAGCTTGCTGGGCACAGAGGTGAAACTAACTGGTTTATATTTCCCTAGGTCTTCCTTTTTTCACTTCTTGACCAGTGAGGATTTCTCCAGACTGCTGAGACTTTTCAAATATGATGGACAGAGGCTTTGCAGTTTTGTTGGTTAGTTCCTTCAGGAGCTATGGATGAATCCAGTGAGGTCCCATAAACTTGTGCACCTTCAGGTCCTTCAGATGGTCACGAACCTACTCTTCACGCATAGTGGGGAGATCTTCCTTTTCACGGTCCATGCCTTTGCCTTTTCTCACTTGGATGGTGTGACCAGAGCCTATCCTGGAGAAGACTGAGGCAAAGTAGTGATTGAGTACCTCAGCCTTCTCTGTCCTGCTTGGCTGAGTCTCATGCATCTTTTTGGTCATCTTTTCATCTTCTGTGTGAATGGTGGGGAAACATGGTTTTTGTATAGCAAAAGGTTTTACCTGCAGAGTTAAGAAACTACAGCTCTTCTTGTTTTCTTCTGCAGTGATTTTTGGATGTTTTATTATCTTGCTTTGTAACTTCTAATGTAACACTAATGTTTTATGAGAAGTGCAAGATTTTTAAAGTTTTCACATCTTCAAACAGGTGGATAGCAGACTTTAAGAGGAGATCTTCCTTATTTCTATTCCAAGTATGTTAGTAGTTGGCAAGGTTTATTAATTATCAGTAACAATAATAATGCTTATATTAAATTTGCTTAAATTTGTTCATGGGAAAAAAAAAAGGAGGGGAAATGAGCTGAATTATTTTTTGGATCGCTCAGCTTTGTGAACTGATGTACACAATCATCTGAATGCCAGTTCTGATGCTAAGAAGTCTGTTTGTCATGGAAAGAATACTGGGTCATTGGCAGTGCCAATTTAGTTTGGCTTAAAAGTGCTGTGGAACTGCATTCTGAAAAAGCTTTCTTGTTTTGGCATCCTCTAGGAGTTTTTAGTGGGGTTTTTTGCCTTTTTTAGTTACTCTTTTTTCCCTGTCAGCTCTTCCCCATCTGTTTTGCATTTTGTGTATAGTCTGCTTAAGTTAATAAGGAAACCTTAGGAGGATACAGCAGTTTAATTGGTACTACTCTTTACATTACTGTTGCTGTTATTTAATTAAGGTTTTTCTTCATTGCAAGAATATGTTGATCAAATTTTTCATTACCAAAAGGAATATTCTTTTTTCTTTCGAAAAAACTGACTCCACTAGGAGCTTTTTGGGCAAAAAGTGTCAGATTACTTTAATCTTGAGGCATAGACTTCAGCATATTGAATTCCTTTTTTTTTCTTCCTGTTATCACTTCTACCACTTCCTTTTATTTGAGAAATATTTGAGTTTCTGCTTGTTGCCATGTTACTTACGTTTATTGTGTTAATTTTGGAGGAAAAGAAGTAAAAGGAAAAGTGTTGAGTAAGTTAAATGAATAGGGGAGAATTCATAGAATCACAGAATCATAGAATCTTAGGGGCTGGAAGGGACCTCGAGAGATCATCTAGTCCAACCCCCCTGCCAGAGCAGGATCACCTAGACTACATCACACAGGAACTCATCCAGGTGGGTTTTGAATGTCTCCAGTGAAGGAGACTCCACAACCTCCCTGGGCAGTCTGTTCCAGTGCTCTGTCACTCTTACAGTAAAAAAATTTTTTCGGATATTCACCTTGAACCTCCTACGCTCCAATTTACACCCATTACCCCTTGTCCTATCACTGGTCATCACTGAGAAAAGCCTAACTCCGTCCCCCTGACACTCACCCCTTACATATTTGTAAACATTGATGAGGTCACCCCTCAGTCTCCTTTTCTCCAAGCTAAAGAGACCCAGCTCCCTCAGCCTTTCCTCATAAGGGAGATGTTCCACTCCCTTAATCATCTTCGTAGCTCTGCGCTGGACTCTCTCGAGCAGTTCCCTGTCCTTCTGGAACTGAGGGGCCCAGAACTGGACACAATATTCCAGATGTGGCCTCACCAATGCAGAATAGAGGGGGAGGAGAACCTCTCTTGACCTACTAACCACACCCTTTCTAATGCACCCCAGGATGCCATTGGCCTTCTTGGCCACAAGGGCACATTGCTGGCTCATGGTCATCCTCCTGTCTACCAGGACCCCCAGGTCTCTTTCACCTACACTACTCTCCAGCAGTTCAGCCCCCAACCTGTACTGGGACATGGTGTTGTTCTTCCCCAAATGTAAAACTCTGCACTTCCCCTTGTTGAATTTCATCATGTTTCTCCCCGCCCAACTCTCCAGCCTATCTAAGTCTCTCTGAATGGCAGCACAGCCTTCTGGTGTGTCAGCCACTCCTCCCAGCTTAGTGTCATCAGCAAACTTGCTGAGGGTACATTCTATACCCTCATCCAGGTCGTTGATGAAGATTTTGAACAACACCGGTCCCAGTACAGAATTCTCAGTTATTGATATATTGCTTTCCAATGCGTTCCTTTAATGCATCATAAGCTGGATCTATTTGTTCATTAGCAGTCTGCTTCATTAAAAATAGACTTAGAAGTACAAGGCAATGATAGAACCTATATTTCATAAGACAAAAACACTGTCTATCTTTTTAGGAAAACTTCTGTTCACGGATAACTTTCTCTTGCCTTATAAAAAATTAAGTTGATTTCTCCTAACTGTAGTTTGTACGGTAGAGCCAGCCTTCATCCCTTTGAGACACGGACTGATTTGCCCAAAATCACTCCATCTGAAGCTTCTGCTGTGTTTAGCTGCTTGCAGAGTTCCTTCTTTCAGATTGCAGGCTCGAATTCTGTGGGTAATATTCTGAAGTTCCACCAGATTGTTACCAGCAACCAGCTGATGTTTCTGTCATCGTCTCAGTGTTGATCAGTTGGGAGAATCAATAAACTGCCTTACTGTATTAATGTAGTTATGGAGGGTTTATAAGAGCCCCTAAAAATAGTTTCCCTTCCTTTAGAACACCAGTGCAGATTTCTACAACAAAAAAAAGTTGTTCATCCACTACGTGAGGCTGACACTGCAGAATTTGTCACCATTACTGTACATGTATGACAAATCAGTCTTGTCTTTTTGTACATGGTAGCTGTCATGTTTTAGGCTAGGAATGGCTTTAGTGACACGTGGCAGCTAAAATGGCATGTGTGGAACAGTAGTTGTTTGACTGATAAGCATGTAGTAAATTGTAATACAGTTTTTACAGTTTTTCCTCATGAGAGGAAAGTCTTGATGTTGATGTGACACAAGTCCAGTGAAAGGGTTTTCATTGCTTACCTGCTGCAGCATGTGCCCAACATAACAAATTGCCTTTTATTCTTCAGCACAGAGAATCTTTTCAAGCTTTCTTCTCTGTGTTCTTCTACCATGGCTGTGAATTTTTCTCAAGCAGTGATGTGTGGGAAGTGCATGCATTTTGCCACCAGTATGCAACTTCATTAAAAATTATTACTGATGTTGTCAGGAAGAGATTCTGCATACAGTGACTAAAGATGTATTTGCAATCACCCATACTAGTCTCATACTAGGTAGATGTGCCAACTAAAAAGTTAAATAAATGTTCTCTAAACAAGAATTTTAATCTGGACAGGATATATTTGCCTGAAATAACTACTGTTTAGTTATAAATACGTTTGACACATCAGTTCACATTTTTGTTTGAATTTTGTGTTTACAAACTTACAAATGAGAGTATGACAGTATTTGTTACCCACTAATTTATGCTTGCTGTTGCTACTAATATATGTTGCACAAGCAGATAATTTAGGATCACAGTGTGAGTGATGTGAGTGTTCAGAAAAAGAAAGGGTGGTAAGAAATGTGTAAGATAAAAGCTGCGTTTTCAGTGTGTGCTGTATTTTTTGTTTAAGTGAGCTTTGAGAAAATCTAAGATTTGTTTTTAAGTACTTGAAGTAGAGAGAAATCAAAGATGTCTTGGGTCTTCAAATTTCTTTTACAAGTGAATTACACTGTGTTTTTCAGGGTTTTACAGTGTTTGAGAAAATGTTTGGCTTGTAATCTACCTGCAGCAACAGAAGACTTCTTGGAGGCTGTAGCATCTTCTCACTTCCCAGCACTGCTTGGCATGGTGTTGTATGATGTGGGAGAGCTTACACAGCCCTGTTCTATGTTTTCAAAATTCAGGCCAAGACTGTCACTATCTTTTTGCAAAATTACAAAAAAACCCCAATAAAAAACTTTCAACAAATAAGTTAACAAAAAAACCCAACCTGTCAAATTTGAACTAGGTAGCATATTCTGTTCTGTGGTGAACATTAATGTGATTGTTTCCACTTTGTTCGCATTTGTTTGTTTTAGGAGCAGCAGAAGGTGATCAACCTCCTCATGCTTCATCTTCCACTTCATCCTCTTCTGGGAGCAGACAAAGACCTGAGATTGGATCTTTTCTTAGAAAAAAGAAGACTAGTGATGTTTACTTTGTTACACTTGTGTGGGCCTTTGTAATTGTCCAGATCTGGCTAAATTTCTGGATTGTGCAGCTATTGCCAGTGCCTTTTGCAGGTAATAATTCAGTTATTCAAAATGTATGTGAAATGGTAACTTTTGATAGTCTTAGGATGTATGTTAACATAGGAGAAAATGCTTGTAGGCTTGCATGAGTTTAAATTAAATACTTTTCAATATTTTTTTGTGAAGATAAGAACATCAAGAACATAATTATGTTCTGGCTCTGACATTAATTAGCTTTGTTGCTTCACATCTACATACGTCTGTTCTCTTATATCAAGCAAGGAATAGTTATGATAGTTACCTAAAGAGGTTATTTGAAAACTGAATGCCACTTTATCCAATACTGTTTTGGGGGAGTGGAGAGGAAAGGGGGTGGAGAGAAGATGGAAACTCTGGAATATGCATGAGCTATTCTGACTCTGAAGGTGTTTCCTCCTATCCCTCTACTGTAAAAAAGGTAAGTTTCGTCATTAGTTTGGATTGCTCTAAACTTCAGTTAAAACACTAATTTTTAGCTTTTTTTAATGTAACTAAAAATATATCTATTTTCCCTTTTATCAAGTGTGGTGGGTTGGGCCCAGCTTAGCAGCCAACTACCAGCAGAGCCACTTGCTCTTCCTGCCTTCCAGTGTGGGTTTATCCATGAGCTGCAGACCCTTTGGCAGAGGTTTCAGCTCAGGTGTCTCTTCATCCCAAGGCCACAGGACCTTTAAGAGGTGTGCCTGATCCAGCCCGGGTGCTCCATAGGCCACAGTCCCTCTGAGTCATGTGCCTACTCCACCATAGGATACTTCTACTCCTTTGGACTTCTTATTCCCTCTTTTAATCCCTCTCTTCCTCTTCCTCTCTATTTACTTGTTGTCCCTGTGTTCCCTTCACTTCTCCGTCTCCAGTAATTTCTGCCCTTTCTTAACTGTTTTCACAGAGGCACCACACCCATTCCTAATGGGCTCAACTTTGGCCTGAGGTGGGTCTGTTGGTAAAGCCAGCTGGAACTGACTGTCTGGCACAGGGCAGCCCCATGGAGGCCCCTCCAGTGGCCAAACTGCTACCAAATCCTTGTGATTTACACCCAATACACAAAGCCATTATACACTGCCCAGTTGTGCATCTGGAAATCAAGTCTGTGGGGCCATGCTTAAAGGTTCAAGGAGTTCTGAACTCTGAGAGGCACAGTGAAGCAAACAGCTGCATATTGGTGGTGACACTGTTGCAGAGATAAATGGTGATGTGATTGTTAGGCATATAAGTAACTGAAAAAAGGGTAAGAGCACAGACAGGTTTGATTTTTTTATTATTATTTTTTGTCCCAGTGTAGTTGTGAAAGAAGAATCTGCCCAGTTTTGGCATCTAGAGGCAGAGCCTGTGTGGCTTAATTTATTGAAAAGTAAAGCAATTAATTAACCACTGTTTAGAAATGCCTGCTTGGGTGGGAGGAAAAATGAGTGCAATAGTTTTGCAGTTAGGCAGATAACAGTGACTGGTTTTAAGCTTGAGCCATACAAATCTAGATTAAAGTTCATATCTAAAACTGAAATTAATTAATAATCCTGCTGCCAGTCTCCAGGTCTAAATTAGCTACCTGAACGATAAACTCATGCCAAAATAGAAGTTTTGAGAATATTTGTGACATTTTGCCTTAGCAGTGACACTGGGCCATTAAGTGCTTTTTGTTGGCATATAAGTGAATATAACTAGATCACCACCAAAATATTATGAAAAGGCAATGTAACAATGAACAGAACCAAATGTGGAATGGTGGTTGAAATAAATGCCAGAAGGTAAATGATGATAACCTGGATTGTTAACAGAGAGGGTATTAAATATATATAGTAGTAGAAAATAGGAAGACTTTAAAGCAAGCTACCGTGCAACTTTTCAAGTTTAATGAGACTGGTAACCTTAAGGACTACTGAGACCTTAAGGATAATCCTTCCAGGATGTAAAAAAGTCAACCAAACAACAAACCCAGCCCTAAAACCTTAAACAGAAAGGTGTTCATTTCATCAGAGTTCCCTATATTGGTAGACAGAACTTACAGGATGTAGCATTTATATTATTAGAAGTAAATTGGTACTATTAACATTTTTCTTGGAATGCATTTGTACTTTGGTAGAATGAGACGCTCTTTTAAAATTGCTTAACATAGAAGGTGGAAAAATTATACTGTAATTATACTGTAAAATCAAAAGATGAAAAAATTACCTGAATTCAAAAGCTAAACAGTAAACCAGGTTGCAGAGCACTTGTAGTTTTTTTGTTGAGTGATGCAACCCTGGGAGTCCTGCTAATGTCTTTTTAAGATCTTTCACTTATTTAATTGCTTGTTCTGTTGCAACCTTGTTTAGTTCTGGTTTTGTCTTCATGTAATTTTCTGCTCCCTGGAGATGTTTGGTGTTGAGTTGTTGGGTTTTTTTTGCAGCCTTTCTGTTCTTCTGTTCACATATTTCTAGTAACAGCCCTCTTTTAGCTTTTTCTCTCCTGCTTCTTTTTAACCTAATATAACTACAGCTGTGTGATTGACTGTAACACCTCCTGGCATCACCTTTGCAAGAAGAGTGAACTCAGTTGTTTTAGAGTATCATAGAATCTGAGTGGTTTGATTTGGAAAGGACTTTAAAGATCAGGTTAGAATGCCATTTCAGGTATGTTGTTTTGCTGAGCAGCAGTTCGCATATTTAGCACGAGTTACGTTTCTTCATATGAAACTTCAACCTGCAGGTTGAGTGCTCTGTCACTCGCATGGCATTTTCTGCTTTTTTTCTGTTTGCCACATGATACTCAGTAGGAAGATTACGTTAGCTAATTCTATTTGCTCGTGAGAATACATCCCATGTTTACCACATGGTGGTGCCAGAGGGTAAGGAAACCAAACGTCGGTAAACTGGACCACACTCTAGATGATGCTGCTTTAGCGGGAGAGTTGGATTAGGTGATCTGTAGAGGTCCCTTCCAACTCTGACAGTTCATATTGAATGATATATTTGTGAACGAGAACTTAAATTACTACACAAGTGGCTAAAAGGTAATAGGCTGCTGTGGAACTCTGATGAATGTCCTGTAGATATTGCACATCTCCAAGTAGAGCCATGATGTGAATTTTTGAGGACAAGAGAATTGTTTTTAATAAAATTATAAAAAAAGCAAGCGTTATTAAAAGTGATGGGGATTTCAGTATCAGATGCTGCTATAATTATATTATATAATTGGAGGAATGCTACTATTTTTTGAAGCTATTTTAGTGTATAAGTATAATATTAATAATGACTAATTTTTTAATCTACGTGTGACACTCACTGTTGCTAAATTTTGGATTAAGAAAATGGGGAGAAATTAAGAGGGGGCCTGTGGGGAAGCTTGGGACAGACTTTTTAGGAGGGCTGTTAGTGAGAGGACAAGGGGTAATGGACTACAACTGGAAGAGGAGGAATCTAGGTTAGACATCAGCAAGAAATTCTTTCCTGGGAAAGTGGTGAGACACTGAAACAGGTTGCACAGGAAAATTGTGGAAGCCCCATCCCTGGAAGTGTTCAAGGCCAGGCTGGATGGGGCTCTGAGCAACCTGATCTAGGGGAAGATATCCTGGCCCATGCAGGGGGGTTGGAACTAGTTGATCTTTAAGGTCGCTTCCAACTCAAACCATTCTGCGATTGTATGTGGTTCTGCTGCTAATAGTTTCACTTTTTTTTTCCTTTAGAACCATAGATTTTGTTATTTAGGTATGAAGTATAGTTTTGTTTAGAGGTTTGTATGTTAGTAGTTCATGGCAGGACTGGGTTGTGAGACCTCCCAGTCTGTTATTGCTGCACACAATAATTATGATCCTTTCAGTTGATGTAGCTTATAATGGTGTTTCTGTAACTGATATGTTTGCATCAATACTCCAGTACAATCAGCTGTAATAGAAATGCTTGTTTATAACGTGAATTATTTAACTCCTGTGTTCTGTTGTTAAATTTGCTAGTGGCTTTGGAAGATGACTTGCTCTTTGTCTTTCTAGTGATAAGAAGATAGGTAATTGAAGTAGTGTGACATTTTGTTGAATAAGAAAAGAATATGGCAAATATTTAATGATGATTAAAGGTCTGTTAGCTTCACAGGAAAGTTTCATATGTATCATGCATTTTTGCTTTTACATTCCTGACTGTTTCACAAGTTTTGCACTCAGTAATTGAGGGAGAACAGTGCAATTACAGAACTGGAACAATAAGTTTCATGCAGAAGTCTCTGGGCTTTATTTCATAGGAAGTAAACACACCTGAGCTTTTATTTCTATAACTGTAATGCTAGACATTTCTAGTGTTGTGAAGAAGCTCTTTATTTTGCGGTGAATATATGTTACAGGTATTGGAGAAAAGCTGTTTGTGGTAGCAAAATGCTTCTTTTTTGGGCAAAAAGTTGTGAATATTTTTTTCTGCCATGCTTTTGAGGAGCAGTATGACCTTTTCTAAAGTTTTGTGTTATGGTCTTTGAGCCAAGATAAAAAGCTGATCTCAATATTTTTAATATTTATAAATTAGTAGTTGTATTTTAGTGGAAGGCTTAAATGAACACTTCTTCATGGTGAAATTACACATGAACTGCTGTCAGTTCTTAAAGGAAATAGCTTTAATAGAAGACTTAAAACTTAAGGATTTAGGCTGGAAATTTTCTTTCATGTGTAACATACTATTAAGTTTGGAATGTAATATTTTATGTGTTGTTGTCTGGTGTGGTGTTTTTGTGAAGATGTGATAAATCTACTCTACTGGAATCATGGAATAACATCTGCTTATCCCAGGCCTTGCTCAAGTCGATTAGCTGCTTATTAGGGCAGTGCACAGGCACCTTTCTTCTACTGCCATCTAAATTCCACGTGGATAAGCATGGATGTAAAGTGAAGGTGAAGATGAGTTCTAAAACCACTTGAAAATTCAGCAAGTGCTTTTTAATAGGAAATAAGACTTATACTCTCTGTCGTAGGTCTTTCAGAATGGCATAGATTTTTATTCTTGTGGTGGTCCCCTGAAATCTCTAATACTTGATTTCCTTCTTGTGGTTACAGTTTGGGCACTTAAAAAACTTGTTGTTCATTTTGGAGTTTTGAACTTCATGGCAAACCATTGCAGAAGTTGGTGGCAACTTGCTGAAAATTTTGTGAAGGAACGTCAAGAAGCTCTGGCTCCACGGCCCATCAGGGGGCTGGGAAGAGTCATGCTAAAGCTTGACAGTAAGGTATTTCTGCTTATTTTTTTAATCAACCTGAAAGTTTGTTTTATTCTCTGTTCACTGTATGCTGAGATGCTTTAATTGAAAAATAAATGTCTGTCAGTAATGGACATGTCCCTCATGTAAAACTTTATCTGTTTTATGGTGTATTTTAAACCATGTCTCTTATATCACAGTCCACATTTAAATACACATTTGAAGTCCATTAAATGATTACATGTAAGGCTTGATAGAAGTCACTTCTTAAATGTTGGTTTAGCTTTAGAAGATTCCTTGTCTGTGTAGGGCAAACTTCTCATGGTTCAGTCACCTGTTTAGAAAGATTTTGAAGTTAAGCTTAACAAGCTTTAATCTGAAGGATGAGACATTCCTACTTCTTTTGTGAAAACTTAGTTTATAAAGCAACCCATTTTATTTTTTAAGTAGGACCTAAGCTAGTTCAAACAAGTTTATGTTGTGTAGAAGTATTGTTGTTGAATGGTGGCAAGATGGTACAGAAGGGAGGCTTCCATCTGTAAGAGGAGAAGTATGTGGGATAACGTATTTTAGAAGGGCTGTAGAATAAGGCTTTTGTCCTCCCCACCCTCCTCCCCCGCTCAAAATGTACCCACATTTGCATTGCAAATTGCAGTTGGAAAGCTCAGTAAAAGCGTATGAAGGCTTCTCAATTCAGAATTGTAAGTTTTTATATAACCTGATAGATCATTTTGTTTATAATAACTATGCCAATGTGTAGGAATGTGCTTTCTGTGACTGTGTTGTTGGAGTATTCTCTGCCTTAGAAAAAGCAATTACCTCAGAGTTTCATAACTGAAGACTTAGTACATTTAACAGAGCATCTGTACCTCGGCAGATCTGTCTGTGGTTTATAGCTCTGAATTCCTACAGGAAAAGGAAGAGCTTAAGTCCGGGTGTAAACAGATGTCGAAAGCTCAGCAAAGGCGTTAAAATGACTGTAGGGAATAAGTAACAATTTCACAGAGTTTGTTAAGGAAGAATTTGAAAAATGAAAAGCCTTTCAGAATACAGCT
The DNA here is from genome assembly GCF_000747805.2 of Chaetura pelagica. Classification (NCBI taxonomy): domain Eukaryota; kingdom Metazoa; phylum Chordata; class Aves; order Apodiformes; family Apodidae; genus Chaetura; species Chaetura pelagica. Next base: position 8,010,711 of record NW_009952990.1, read on the forward strand.
GTGAAGAAGACAGAGGGGGTTTCCAAAGGTAAGGGGAAGTGTTAGCATGTTAGGATAAAAGCTTATGCTATACACAGCTTTTCATTAAAAGCTGCTGTTTTGTAAGTAAGAAGACTCTCTGGACACAATATTGTATGTATTATATTTTGTGAGTTGTCAAATTTAGTGTCCTTGTATTGCATAACTAAATGATACAGTATCCTTCCTAATTCCACTAAGTTTTTTCTCCTTAAAGAAGGTAGGGCTTTTGTCATAATGTGCAGCAGAACTTCCCAGTCTTCAGCTTAAATGTATTTAAGGTCAGTTTATATTCATGTTGTTCTTGTCTAACAAACAAACACTTTTGGCACAACTCATGTCTCCATCTCCCCTCTTCCTCTCATTTTTTAGGTGACAGTCATATTCCTTCTGAGCCTGTGCTTTGTGTTTTGAGGCAATTCAAGCTCTTCTAGCCTATATAAGAAAGACACTTGATACTCTGCATGATTCTGTTGTCCTCATTTGTGCCTGTTCTATTTACAGTTCATCTGGCTTTCTCATGGGTGGCTGGAATTATATGTGGTCTTCTAATGCTTGTCACACAAATGCTTTCATTTTTTTAAGTTCTACCAGGTATGCTTATTCTGTGCATCGTAGAATCATGGATGCATCTTTTCTCTGAGAATGAAGGAAGCAATGCCATAGGATATTGGTGTTTGTGATTTTGAGGGGACAAGGAAAGGAGAGGAATGAAAATTACATCCTTGCGAGTGTTTTTAGAGGGGATGGATGACCTGTATTCAAGTTTGACCACCAAAAAGTTTGGCTTCCATAATGAAGAGGAAGTAAAAATACATAAACGCAGAAGAGAAAATGATTAATGGCTAAGTCCTTACATGTATTGTGTGAGAAATCAATATTAAAGGATCATTTCCTTTGCAGCTAAATGTTTAATTTTTAAAATATTTTATTTTTACTTTATTTTCCTGGGAGATGAAGCTGCTTAGTGATAGTTTTTTTGTTTGTATTCTTTTGATTTTGTGTTTTTGTATACTGAATGAGTTGGAGGCTGAATCCTTAGCATCAGGTTGTATTGGGTGCTTAGCTAAGTACAACAAGCCATTGGCAAGGTCTATTTCACACAAATAACTAGTTGTACAACTTGTTATTTCTAAAGTGACTTGCCCTGTTAGGAAATAGTTCCAGTTTTGAGTAAAAGGTAGTGAGAACGAGACAGGTATCATAGAGTAGTATGTCTTTTTCTCTCAAATGAAGTTCAGGAGGCTAGTGTAGATGGTCTAGAAAAAACCCACTAGGAGAAATTATGGGAGAGTACTAGTCATGCATGCAAATAATTTTATCTGTTTCTTAAGTAAAAGCAGTAAGAAAATAACTCTTCTTTCCCACTACTTGTCAACCTCAGGTTGTGTTGGAAATGCAGGCATATTTGAACTAAAGAGAGGTTCTGATCCAGAGGAAAGAAAGTAGGGCATTGTTTTTCATTTTCTGTGTAAACATTAGATCCCGCTGTGCCTGTGTAAGCAGGCCTGGTTTAAATATGGACTGTGAAAATGGGGTTCCCTTACTGTATTATTTAGTCCCTGGTCGTGCCTTTGCCCCATGGAGCCAACAGACACAGCAGTTCAGATTTGAGAGACTTCCTGGAGGAAAGAGTAGGGAGTTTTCTGTCATCCATCAAGTAATCTTAAAACTGAACAGCTAGTATCACTCATGTTCTTATCAACAGTCAAAAACTAATAATATACCTCACTGGTAATTTATTTTTTTTTTAAGACGCTTGTCTTTCAATGTGATGACTGTAGTTCTGATTAGAGATTACAAGGGAGTTCAGCAGCATATAGGTAGTTGCTCAACTGTATTCACACAACTTCTGTTGAATGCAATGTATCTTGGATACATGCTTTCTGGTAAACCTCAGTGAATCATGCAGTCATTAGATGATTTTCTAGGTATAGCATACTAGAATTCTGTATAAGGAGGACTGTAATAGATTGTTTGGACTTTGAGTAAAGTCAAGGTTTGGTTCTTCTGGTAAAATGTTTACAACACGGTTAAAGCAAGCACAGAAAACGGGAAGAATCTCTACCACTGCATATATTATTCTAGGAAATACTTTCATAGGCACAAAAGATCTTACACAAATATTAAAAAAAAAAACAAACCAGAAAAATGTGTGTAGCCTTATTAATTTTGAATTGCTTGAAGATTAGAGTTAAACCATAGTCTGTTTTTATATGTAGACTGATTACATTTGTATAACTACTTAAATACCACTGTTGGTAAGATAGTAAGCAAGTAGAGTCTCTCGGATTTGCCTTAAACATTAATAATGTTATTTGCTAGTTACTATATTTATCATCCAATTTCAGGAGGCTAAAATTCTAGAAAAAATAGTGAAAACTTCCTTTCACATTCTGCTAAAATCTTAGGTTAACAATAGAGTTCTCTATTTTGTTGTGTTGGAGTTGCAAAGTGGAGAAATACAGCCATGAGATCTATGTTTTTCTCCAAAATGAACCTAATGTACAGTGGAGTTCAATATGCGGAAGTGAAATTAAAGGCAAAAGTCTGTTTTTGAATCAGTAAACCCTTTTTTCACTAATAAATTATAGGTGAAGAGGTAAATTAGAAACAAATTTCACAGTGTCAGTTTGAGGCTTTTGAAGCTTTGTCATTGCTTCCTATTACTGTGATTTTTTCCATGAGTATTAAAAGCTAGTAAAACTTGGTGCTTTGTGACAGGTTATTTTCATGTTTCCTGATGTTCATGTTTCTTTGTAAATCTGCTTCTAGCTTCTGATATAACTTAAATAACTTCCTGACTTTTTTTTTTTTTTTTTTTAAATTGAAATGTTTTTACATGTTGTTTTCATTGGGAGCTGATATAAATTCTGGCAACTTGTGAAAACACTAGATATATTGAGCATTCAATGATGTTGTTTTCAGGGAGAAACGAACTTCACTTATTTGATCTTAAGCTCACACAGATGAATTACATTAAAGCTTTTCACTGTTACCATTATGCTGCTTTTTACCAATGGCTGGAATTAAGGGTATAGTCCTATGTAAACTAGGCCCTAAAATGCGTGTACTTGAGCAAGTGTAGGTGAGAATTAGTAAGGAAAAATAACTGTAGTACAAGAGAAGTTAACTGTTGAGAAGCACAAAGAGCTTTCTGCACAACCAGTAAAACAGTATGAAATCCATACATTTATTTGATCTGCAACTTGCTGTTGTGTTTCAGATTTAATTACTTATTTGATATGCCCTTGTATGTGGAATGTTGTAATATGCGTGTTTTTTTAAAAATAGATGCAATTTATTTAACAGTAGTTGATGTAATAGGAATAGTTTGAAATAGGTAGGAAACTGCCTGAATGGAAGTAATAATGCATTGAATAAGTATTTCATGTTAAGTTTTGTTTTTTCAGTGAGGTTCTTTTCTTGGGGAACCCTTACAAGTCCTACTCTGAAATCCAAACTTTTACCTCTTGGTATTATTAGACTGGAATTATCCAGATTATGCTGATAGCTCTGCTAATATCCTTAAAATTGTTCTTATTTGTTATATCCCTTTTTGTTTCAAAAAGTGCATGCAAATAGTAAAATCTAGAGTCTTGCATTAGAAATTTTGATCTTTTCTTCCTATTGCAATTTACCTTTGTGTCTGGAACAATTTCATTTTCATTCTGTGGATGACTTTGCCTGCCTCTCATTGCTTTTTTTCCCCTCTCTATTACTGCATTTTTCAATAATTTTCCACTGTGTTCTTGTCTTTTTTCCTCCTTTCTTCCATCTTCCCCTGCCACTGACAAGCTGTGGCACTGGCTTAATAAGAAGGTAAATGAACAAAAAAATTGTGATTCCAACTAATGGATTCTGTGGTTTGGGGGAGTTGCTTTTTTGCAGCATGAACACTCCTTAACATGCCTTGCTTCTTAGTTTTCTCTCCCAAGTGTCTCTTTTCCAGCTCTTAATATAAGCTACTGAAGGTCATACAGTTCTAACTGATCTCATCTTCTGCTAAAGAAAATGTATATATTTAAAATATTTTGTACAGCAGAGTATTGCATTAGCCTTTCAAGCAGTAGTTTGATTTAGTGGCACTTTATTTATGATCAGTTGATCTCCACCTGATCCCCGCTTGCATGCATAGCAAAACCAGTTCTCTCCTGGACCAGAGAGGGGTTCTGTGCTCAGGGAAAGCACTGGTTAACTGAATTAGTATGAGGGTAATAAGGGTGAATGAAGCACAGTTGTAAAGCTTCGCACATAGCTGACTGGCTTCAGTCAGTGCTGTTAGTCATTTACTTTTGCAGTGTCAGATGGAACTGTGTGGTGGTATTCGGTATAGCTGGGGTGAAATGAGAATACTCGTGGTCTCAGAACTGCTGAATCTAAGGACAGTCTTAATGGAAGTGAGGGCTAGTAAAAAAAAAAAAAAAAAAAAATTTAAAATAAAGCAGTAGTTATAACTAAAAGTGTGTGATGTGTTTTATAAGAAATCTACTCCTCAGTACCCATGGTTCATCTTAGTCAGGTAGGGTTAACTATTGTTCCTTGGGGAGCTAGCATCCCAAGAGAAGTTGAAACTGATTCAATCTGTGTTTGGCCTCGTGTGACTGAAATCTGGACAGCTCCTCAGTTGCAGTGATATCTCTTTGAGACTAGGCCAGTGTCATTACTTCAGAACTGAAGAGACATGCCTGTAACGTGTGCATCTGCAGAACCTCAGTTTTAAAGGTGAAAATTTAGTATGTGATAAAATACATTTAAACAAGTATGTCTGGAAATGGGTTATGCTTCCAGCAGCAACTTTTATCCCCATTTAACACTTAAGTATTAGTGAGAGAGTTAGAATGGTTACTGTGATTTTATAAATAGCAATTAATCCTTTCCATTCAGTAGCTGTTACAGTAGATACCATAGATCTGCCTTGCATGTTAGGAAAGACACCTGAAATGCTATTGTTCAGAATGCTGTTGAAAGCAAGTGGCACAGAATAGAGCATGCAGGCTGTTGGGCACTGGCACTGCTCTCTAAAAGGTTCTTGTAAGTAATGAAATGGAGCTGCACAGCTGGTATCTGCTGTGGGTGGTAGATGGGGAGTAATGCTGCATGTAGTGTCCAGGCAGAGCAGCCATAATGAATTTAGAAAGTATTATCTTCAGTATTTAATCAGTGAATTGAGGGTTAAATGATGGGGGGCTTTGTGTTTCTGAATAAGAGAGTGGAGTTGCTTGCTTTGTGATTCAGCTAGAATTGTCCACTAAGAAGGTATATTTTTAATGTTCTTTTGCCCTTGAATGTAGTTTTGTTTTTTTTAAATTACATTTTTGTTTCCTGACTTTGAAATGTTTGTGTTAAGTGACTTACAAATTAGCAAATATGTGCAACCATAACCCCTCATAAAAAAAATGTTGTTGGGTATTGGTTTGTTAACACAGTTCAAGTGAAAAGCTGAGTTCAGAGAGCCACAGGTGAAAGTTTGGTCTCAAATACATTTTTTCTGGCTCTGAGTTATTAATTTGCATGTTACAAAATGGATGTATATAGAATAGTTTCTTCGTTAATATTGATACATTGCAAAAACTATTTCACTGTAATTGCTTTTAATTCTAAAACGTCTTGATTTTATTTTTAGTTTACAGATTTGCATTACCGAGCAAAACTCTGTGGAATATACTTTCTTAACAGAGAGGTTTTATTTCTTCAAAGCTTTTTTTGAAAACTACTGTCTTACTTTACAGTTTCATAGGAAGAGATATCACATGCAGTGCTGACTTCTGTGCATGAATAAGTAGAATAATACTATAATAAAGATGAAAACAAGTAAAAGAACATTATCCAAATTGTATTGTGGTCTTGCATGCTTGTTTTGTTGGGGATTTGTTTGGTTTTTTTGTGGGTTCTCCCCCCCTGCAAATAGTTTAAAAAAAAAATCACATTATACCAGAGGCAAGGAAAGGAGAAAATTTTTAATACAGAACACTGGATGCATGCTTCCTTTGCATCTTTCTCTTTTTTGCTTGTCTTTGAAGGAAAGTAGTTGTGAGAACACAAACATAAATTTCTGGTAATCCACCAAGAAACTAAAAATACACCACACAGAGATGGCAGAGTTTGAAATAATGGTTGATTATCACTGCTATATTGACAAACCTTGTTTTTTTGTCTTTCTAAGAGCTTCTGTCAAAGAGCTGTTTGAAACTTTACTGCAAACAAGAGTAGTATAGAATCACATAGTTTACTGTGATATATGTAGCCTGAAAAATAGAACATGTTCAGTTGGACTAGCATGATTTGTTCTTTGTAACATTGTCTACGGCAGGAGTCTTTAGAAAGAAGTGCTAAATTCTGCTCTTGCTATTGGAATGCTATTGGGTATGAGTAGACTTGAGACCTTATCTAGACTGTTCTGTCTTTTCTAGCTTAAGTACTCATCTGACTCATTTCAGCATAAATCTGAGGTGTGTCCTGATTTACAGGCTTCCCTGTATTCTCATCAGATTATATTAATAAGCTGATATCCTTAAATATTTACTGAAATAAAGGGAAATGTCAGTAAGTCTAAGAAATGTCTAGCAAAACAATCCTGGTAGATTGTGAAGCTGCTTAAAGAAAAGAAAATAGTCCTTTTTGGTAATTTCATGTAGATTATTTGAAAATGAAGTAGATGTCTGGGTATGCTTCACTGTGTGGGTAGTGCAATACAAAAAACATGCTAGAAAAATAAGGGTTCTGATGGTTATGCAATGTGAAACATGAGAATATTAATTAATAAATTATGTATCTTAGTGTATAACATAGAGAACTAGTCTAGATAGTAGGATTTCTGAGCTGTAGTTCTGTTACAGCTCACCCAAAAGTTGAAAGCAGGGAGAACTTGAAAATTATTGAGAAGCATTTTAACAGAATGCAACTCAACGTAAAACTTTTTTCCTATGGTGAGCTAATTTTTTTAAAAATTTCAAAAGTTGATAACTTTCCTTTCAAAACTGTGATAATTAAGGATAGTTTTTTGTGCACAGTCTATCACAAATCGGCAGCATTTCAGTTTGGTTTTACAAGTGTGACCTTCTGTAGCTTAGGAGCCTGGCTTTCCTTTACCTTTGCCTAATTTTGGATGTTGTGGCAACATCAGCTTCCTGCTGTTTTACTAATGTTTAGATTAGAAGCTTGGAGCTGAATTTAAAGCTTCATGATCTCTGGCTAATGACTAGTGTTTAGTCAGTGTATGTTTGTCATTGTGTGCATGCCCGTGGTTTACAGGAAGGATGTAGAGGGAGGTCTGACAGGGGTGGGGTCAGAATGAACTCTGGACCTTGTTGAGTGGTAAGTACAAGCACGCAGGGATTTAACAGTCCAGCTTACCTGCAGTAACATAACTTCTCTGCATTATTTAGCATGAGTGTCAAAGTGAGTGCTTCTGAAGGAAGAGTTGTGATAAATGAGGAAGTGGGAAGGTTTAATAGCAAGCACATTGAAGGAGAGGGAGTAAATATTACCGTAAATGAATGTTGTGCATCTGCTTTTACTTCTACGACACTCAATCCAATTCAGCCTTCTCATGGGATTTACCAGTTTTATGACTTGCATCTCCCTAAGACTATGGAGAGAGATGTAATTGCAGTGCCTGTAGGCATACCAGAATTGACTTTCATCTGGTTTGCTTGGGCTACCTGCCCAAGTAAATAAACACAAGATGGCTTTGGAAGGCTGGGGCAGCTGCCTGTGCGGATACATTGTGACGGATTTCATCTGTTGGATGCCACCCATACAATCATCGAGGCTAGCATTTTTGGAAATCTTTGACAGTACCTACAGTTTCTTGGATTCATTGAGTCTGGTGAAGATGCTATTTATGCGACTAACTAGTGGATTTATTTTATATCTGATTTAGAAAGTAAATAGAAATTAGTTGAACTTTAACTATGAACAAATGAGGGCTGTCTTCATTTGTAATAGCTTCATTTTGAATCCCATGTTACAGAATTTCTGTCCCCTGGCCATCCAGTGTTTTCCAGTGTTATTTCTTATTTCTGATCTTTAAAAGAGGGACTTAGATGTATGTGAGGCTTGGAAGTGCACAGCAAATCCTGGTTTTGGTCTTATTTCTAAAGAGGTAACAGCCGCATGTAGAGGCTGCTCAGATTCTCAGAAAGCTGCAGTACTGCTGCCTGCAAGTAACCTCCCTCTAACACTAACAAGGCATTTCTGATGACTGAAATATTTAATCAGTGCGAAAAGAATATTAAAAATATCTAAGACCAAAAATTTTGCAGATTCTTTGAGGTTCTCTGAGTTCCTGACTGTAGGTCCTAATATAGGGCAGATTTTGTTACAAAAACTTGTTGGCTAAACACTTGTTTCTTTTAAAATAATTTTGCTTTATTCCAGTTTTCTTCATAATTTTGAACAACAGTTCTGAAATACTGAATATAATCCTTAGGTTAATTTAGATCAAGCAAGGAGCTGGTTGTAAAAGAACTTGGGAAATAATTGCTTAATGTATATTGTCTGCTCAGATGCTACACAATGACTAAAAAAAACAAAACCCACCATACTTTTTTTTAAAGTAGGAGTTACAACTTCAGTGTTAACCAATTAAATCATTACACAGAAGTCTGTAGAAGTTAGTTCTTCCAGGCCCAATTTTATGTGTAGGGATAGGATAAATAATGAAGCGAGAACTGATGTAAATCATGAGCAAGCATGTTAGTAGCTTTGTAATATCTCTTTAACTAAAAAGTTGCCAACCTAATCACTGAGTATATAGCTTGTACTCACTTGGAATTACTTTCACCTACTGCACATTGGCATTGACCTCAGTTCTCTTAAAGCACAGATTTTACAGCTGTACTTCGGCTGCTTTTTCCTGCAGTAATGGCAAATGGAATCAAAATAGCCTTGGTATTTGAACCATAGAAGCTAGAGAAATTTATTTGGTCATACTTGCATGAGCTTTCACAGCTTTTTATGTCAACAGCCAGTTTGTGTACGAAAGGAAGCTCAGCTTGCACTATTTTAAAGGACTCTGCATAGCTGCGTGGGTGGGTAGTTTTATTGTTTGAATGGCATTACCAGAATTGCTTTAATATTAAATGGTATCGTTATTTGTGGACATGTGTAGAATGGACCTTTCCATGAACTGACAGAAAAACTGATATGCCTGTTTCCTCTATCAGTAGGCTTAGCTGATGCATGTTTAACACTGAGCATCTTTTCAGGATTAGAAGTGGATAGAAAGAGTCAGTGCTGACTTATTTGCCTGGTATTCAATAATGCAGAAAACCTCCAGTCCCATTTCAGTTCAGAAGCTGATGAGCAGCTTTAAAAATCTGATTACTTGCAGAAATACCTGATTTGTTATTTAGATGGCCATTAACTGTTGAGATTTGAAAGTTGTGGTTGTACTTTACAATATAACTTAATAGCTTCCAAGTCCAGAGCAGATACTGTCTGTAAGTTTACGGGTTGCTGAAGGAGAAGAAGCAAAGACAAATATCTAGGTTCATAGCTGACATGAATGCTAGCTTCTTTAGGTCTAGTAAATTGAATTAATGCTTGCTTTTCAGAGAGCTTGCTGTGTTTTGTGGTAATGTGTTAATGTTGTTTGCAAAATCACGTCATACCATGACCTTAACCATGCTAACATTGCTTGTTAATTGTTCATCTCCAAGCTTGGCATAAATGCTGTTTCATTAGAGCCTGATTCTGCACAGATTTTAAATAAAGATAACAATATTGTCATATAGCATATAGTATTGCTTTAATTAAAGCTTGATTTACAAGTTATGATTTGTGTTTTTATTTTTTCCTGCACAGGTGATCGTGTGGTTGGAGAAAATGCTAGATAAAATAATCAGCATTTTCATAATATTTTTGCTAGTGATAGGAACCCTTCTGCTAGCCCTGCTCCTTACTGCAAAGGTACAGTGTGCTAAGGGATGTAATCAAATAAGTCATTTTAACTGCTGAATGAAAGTTACTGATATTTATTTAAAAATGTGTAGCTTAAATAATTTTAAAAAAATAAAATGAGCAGTTAATGCTCTGTAGTTGAACTTATTACCATTCCAAGACTAACTAATATGTAAACATTTTAAAATTTGTGTTTATTTGTATTTATAAGTGTATTTACATATGTGACAAAACTAATACATAAACACTTGGAAATATGAAATTTATTCTAGTATAAGAGTTATTATCTTATATATTACAGAAGCAGATTTGTTTTGCATCCTGTTACACTTTTCTTGTCAATGTCAAGAGCCACTTAGAATTTCTTCTTTTTAATTTACCTTGCATCAGAAACATATTTGCAAAATACTTAAGGTGTATTTGCCAGTTAGTTTGTGTAATTGCCTGTAATACCCTCTTGGTATCCTGTTCTGAGTTTAAATATGCTTAGATTCATGATCAAGTGCTCTGAAATTGCTTTTTGGTTTATGGTAGGGTGTTTCTTTGCTCACCAGAAGAGGTCACTCACGTACTTAATTTTTGGTTTTTTTATGGATCTATTCATACTGAAAAGCAGTCAATGGAGTTTGAATGTTTGCCTTGAATACAGTTACAGAAAAAAAAATCAGTGGATTCTGATGTCAATCTCCTTTTTCCAAAATGTAGTCTTATATAATGTTGAGTACTTAAAACTGAAAGCTTTAAAAGTTGTGCAAACATTCCTGCCTGAATCTTCCTTATATTTGTAAAAGGAACATTAAGATATTTATAAAAGCTTTCTCCATTCTTATTGAAGAATTAATTTGGTGAGGCACTTCATAGAATGGTTGGTCACATTAGAGCTGAACATTCATCAATTTTTATACTTCTTTGATCCATGGCTTAAAAAGGTGTATCTGAATTGTGCTTTGCATTTTTTAGTACTTCCCTCGACAGCACTGCTGTATTGTTAGAGTTTTTTTTCACTGAGATAAGGTTTAAATTTCCATTTGCTATTACTAGTCATATAGTATGTGACCAAATTTGTCAGAACAGACTGATGATTATTGACAGCTTTTTGGGGTTAATGACACTTCATTCTTCATAGTGATTTGTCTGCATGGGGAGAATTATTCTTTCAATGTACATGTACAAACTGGTCACCTCCTCTTCCCCTTCCCCCTCCCGGGGAAAAGAAAAAAGGGGGGGAAAAAAGCTTGTCTGAATGTAGAAAGAGTTCTAGTTTGCATTGCGTAACATTTCTCCTCTCTCTCTTTAATTTAGGTGCATCAAGAGAGCGTTCACTTGATTCAAGTCACAAGCAGCTTGATCAATGAGACAGTAGCCAGTCACCCAGAATGGGCAAAGTAAGAATGCTGAAGTTAAGCGAATAGTATAGGGTGGATGAACAAGTTTCCAGGTGCTCTTACACAAAGTTTTTAATTGAAAAA
>NW_009952990.1:8022142-8025412 GCF_000747805.2 Chaetura pelagica
TTTGAGACAGCAGTAGTGTTTGTGTTACTCTGGAAAATTGTCAATGTGGTATCTCATTTGAGGACCAGTTGGACTTTAGTAGAGAAAGACAGCTGTATAGACTTTTCTAGTTACAGTTTTGGAGAAAAACTGGCATAGAGCAGAAAAAAAAAAAGAGTTCAGTATTCTTTTGCCCTTTACCTCCAAAAGAAAAGTAATGACAAAGAATGTTTTTTGTAGAAGGTTGTGAGATGGGAACTGAAGTATTTTTTTAATGTGGAGTGATGGTTGCAGAATGCCTTTGAGGAAATACTTGTTCAAGAAAATGTCTTTGGAGTGAACTGAAAAAGAGTTTGTGGGTGGAAAGAATGGTGGAGGGGAGGGGATGAGGCGGGTATGAATCAGTTGGGAAGGATTGTTCCTATTAAGAGAGGATGTGTATAGTGTATGCAGTGAGAAGGTGGTAAGATATGGTCTATGTAATGATTAAAGCAAATGTCAAGGGAAATAGTAAGAGAGAAAGATTTTGAAAGAAATGCACATAGAGAAAAACAGGGGCACACTGGTGGGCAAAGAAGTGGCTGCATGAAAAACAGAGGGGGAATAGGTAAGATTGAGGAGAGTGATTTTTGGGCAGACAATGTTCCAATTGGGTTTTGTTCTACTTCAGCTAACCATATTGAGTAAAGGTGAGTCCAGACACCAGGTAAAAAAAATTGTCTAATGGAGAAGAATGATAGACTTTTTTCAAGAGCACTTTCTGAACAAAAGCCATGATGGCTTAACAGGATTGAAAGGAAGCGCATGCTATTATAAGAGCAAGAGAAAATTGCAAAAGCAGAACTAAAAAGATGTAGTTAATAAATGCTATAGTAATACACTCTATAGAAATATGTAGGTAATCAAAATCAGTAGAAAGCACTTCAAAATATGCTTGCTTATTTCCTCATGGCATCTGTTATGTTGAGTAGTGTTTGTTTTGTAATGGCATCTTAGATTTTTGCTTTGCTTATGAGGAAGTCTGTCCCTTGATGTGTGATAGGAAATAATAACATTGTAGTAAGTTCCTATGTATTGAACCTTAACTGTTTGTTGTTGTTTCAGAAAGTTAGCTTGTAGTGTGTTTCAGGTATAATGAAATGTGAAAAATATGTAGCAGTTAATTTTGTTTTCCTTCTTTAAAAAATATAGCTGGCTCCCAGAAGCCCAGGTTATTCAGAAGGCTCTCAATTCAGCAGCTAATAATGTGTACCAATATGGCCGAGAATGGATTACACATAAGGTAAGAGTGAGCTCCCTCACTTTTTTTAATGTTTTAGATTGTTGTTTCATAACGTGAAAAAGAAATAAAAATATTTTTGTCAGTGATTCTTTTCTGTGTGGCCAACTGTTTTGTGGACAGATCTATTCTTTCCACTCTGTGAGTTGAAGAAAGAGTGGGAGTGATTTCAGTAGTCTTTTCTGATCAGAGGACTATTTATTTTTAAGAGCTGAAAAATCTGTCATCATTTTAGTCAGACTGTCAATAAAAATGCATAGAATAAAGATTACTTCTTTAGTTGTCCAATTGTAGTCAATGTAGACTTTTTCTTTTTCCCCACCCGGGTTCTAATTTCTTTGTGGGCTGGGTATGGTAGATTGGATTTTTTAAATATTATAATTTATTTATTTAAATTAACTTTCTTCAGGAGAATTTGCTAAGATTCTTATTTATGTGTTTTGATATCTAGCACAAATCTTAAATTATTTTAAACGTTTACTCTAAAGATGATCAAGGATTTTCAATTAAGCATTTTAGAGAAGGCATTGTTTTTCCAGTGCAGAAAGAAGTCCTCAGCTTAGTGTAGCAGAATGTTTTTTACAGACAAAATCTTAATGTTGTGAACCATGTTTTCTGAAGTCTATGTTCCATACTAATACTCTGCTTTTCTAGTCATCTGGCTTTACTGACAATATTATATGATTCATCTAGCTTGGAGTTCATCAGTAGATGCCAGCTTCATTCTGTCATGTATAATAACAGATTTCTATGTGTTTTAGCTTCATAAGATTTTAGGAGAAAAAGTGAATAACACCGCTGTGATTGAAAAACAAGTGCTAGAGCTCTGGGACAGGCTTTATCACTCTTGGTTTGTGAAGGTGGGTAACTTAAATGGCATTTATATAAGCTATCACTTAGTGCTTTGAGTTTATTATGCTAAGTATGCGTTTCTGAGAAAGAAACTAGCAAGAAGTTGCAAGGGTGAGTAAAGATCACATTAATGAAATGCTGGATAAAGGTTCAAATGCATAGGCTTGATCGTACTACAGTCACAGTTTGAATACAGTCAGGACTATGACCTTCACTTCAGTAGTTACATGAGTTTTATGTATGCCATTTAATTTATGCTTTGCTCATGTCTTATATTTAGTATTTCACAGCTAAGAGCTTTCTGTTGAGTCTTGAGGTTTTAGGAAAAGGAAACAGGTATTTTGCATTATCTGTGTTACTTTGGTTATTTAACTTGAAATTTTGAGGAAGAAAGTGTCCTTCCACTAAGTTTCTTACAATGCATTTTTGCCAGCTGTACTAGCCTTCTTATGATGGGTTCTGCACACTGAATCTTGAAAAGGTCATAGGAGTTAAATAATTTTCATGCTGGCAATGCTGTTTGCCTTTTTAAAGGAAAAAGCAAGTAATTTATCAGCCGTGGTGCAATGGAAATATCAAAATCCAGAAGTCATACCCTGAAATACTTATTTATATTTAAACGCTTTCTTTATACAGTAGTTTTTTAAGTACCTCTAAAGATCAAAGAGGATCTTTGTATCAAAGTAAGTAAGAGAGTTTCAGTATAGTAGTCAAAATAGCAGGGGAAAGAATCAGTTTCTTTTTCTGACAAGATAATGATGTAGAAGAGCATGTGGAGAGGTAGGATGATGCTGTTGAGGAATATGGGGAGAAATTAAAGCTATATCTACAATATATTTTGCTGGCCATAAGCACTTAGGAATACTCAGTGTTAAATGCTTGACCAAGAAAAGTGCCTCCTTTTGAAAAACTTGTCACTTTTACTAACATAACACGTATCAGATGGTTTGTCTTGCTGTGTCATGCAGTTGGCCTGTGTGTCTCTACATGTCCTGTAGGAGTACTTTTCTGCTGCAGTATGCAGCACAGGTTGTCTGTATTCTTTGCATTGTGTGACTTACCTTCTGCAGCTGTTATTTGAGGGAATACTATGAGGCTTCTTTCTTGTACATACTTTTCTGGTAGGGTAAGAAACAGCTTTCCTAGAAATAAAAAAGGCA
>NW_009952990.1:8025470-8040894 GCF_000747805.2 Chaetura pelagica
ACACTTCATATCCACATAAATATCTCATCTGAGAGATTTCCGTCTGGCTATTTCCTTCTGTAGTATTGCAATAACTTTGCATTGTCCTTCAGTATATCTGAAAACAGGTAAACCAGGTGATAGTGCAGTGTGGAGGACATCTGGACCATATCTAAAACTCTCCGTACAAATTTGAAGCTCCCCACTGTTTCAGTTGTATCAGCACAATAACTACATTTAATTCTGAGGCCTGTGTAGTGTTCCTGTAGTCTGTAGGAAGAACCTAGGCTCAGGTGATACTTGTCCATAGAAGCTGTAGAATTGAGGAAGAGTTGCCAACAACATGGATTTCACCATTAGTTGATACTTTCTGAGAAGATCAGTAGATAGCAAATAGTGTGTATTTTAAAAGGTTCTAGATAGATCAATTCTGTGTTAGGTCAGTTATCATTGCGTCTATGTAGCCACTGAAGTAAAATAGTAACAGAATAATAAACTGACTGGAAGACAGTGGCATAACTCATGGTGCTTTTCTCAAGATTGTCCTCTTCCAAGTCCATTCAGGTGAGGGGTTTTGGTTTGTTTTTAAGATCTAGTAAATTTTTAAAAATTTAACCAGTTGACAATTTCTTTGAATCTTACGTATCTACACTAGAGTCCTTTCGGTGCTACAACACAGTATAGCTGCTGAGTAACAGTGAACATGAAATGTGTATTAATAACCATGTTAAAAATTTGCAAATGATAACCACTTCTGCTAGGTAATGGTGATAGCTTTCTTTGAAAATAGAACTAGATGAACAGAAAATAAGTTACTGATACAGTTTACAAATACAGAAGGCCTATTGGAGGGAGATTTTTGACTACTTACATGTTTCTGCTCTAAATAAACTGCCAGTTCAGAAGAAAGATCTCTGTGTTCCTGTGGCTTGTTAAAGAATGTTTGTAATTGTGCATCATAAAATGTAACAGAGCATCCAGGGAGAATTGGTAATAAGTAGAAAATGTGGTGCTCTTAAGTAAATAAATTGGTGTAGGGATTTTGACTACTTACATGTTTCTGCTCTAAATAAACTGCCAGTTCAGAAGAAAGATCTCTGTGTTCCTGTGGCTTGTTAAAGAATGTTTGTAATTGTGCATCATAAAATGTAACAGAGCATCCAGGGAGAATTGGTAATAAGTAGAAAATGTGGTGCTCTTAAGTAAATAAATTGGAGTAGGGAATTTGCTTGGAATACTACTTGCCTTGTATGCCAAAAGAGGCACTGTCATTTTGAATGCAGGCTGGTAAGGTTAAAGGTTTTTTAAAATTTAAACAGAAGCAGTGGGATGCATATATAAACATCAGAGTTGAGAGCTTGAGAAGTCTCTTAAAGATTAGTTGTAGTCAATGAGTTTGCTTAGACTTGCTTATATTAGAATTTTGGCATCCTTCTCTGAAACTCTTATCACAGTCCTAGACTAAGTCAAATGGTGTCATGCTATATGGTGATCAGGTGTGATTCAGTTGGGCAACAGGTAACTAGGTATCTAGGGTGAAGCCACTTAAGGAAGGGCCTGTTCTGCTCATTACCATTTCCTGTTGTCTTGCCGCGTTGCAGCTACAAAACTGTGTAGTCAGAATAAATGCTCCTGGCTTCCAGTTGAGCTTTTAGGTTTTGCATGACTGAACATTGCAAGTGGAGGAGTAGACACTAATTGTGAGAAAACTACTTGTTTTGGCTTCTGCTTTTATTTTTCTTTGTGGGTTGTACTGAAAAAAGTTGTGTGTTGCAAACAGTAATGTGTTTGCACTAACTGAAATCATTAGCTCTTTCTTGTGTGTTTTCATAAAGAGCAAGGTAGCAGTAAAGCTAATGTTTAACTGAGGTGAATCAGTACAATATACAGAGCTGTAATTACATGGGATGATTAACTATGGTGTTCTGTTAGACTTCAAGTTCTCCAGTGTACAGATTACTTGCAGGTATTGAGGATGCAAATTAAAGCAGCTCTAAGTTTTAAGATGCATGTTGGATCTGTTCCTCATTAAGAGAACACTAGTCTGTGGCTTTCTCATATCTGTAAGTTATTAAAATGTCTGTTTTCTTTTTGTCTCTCTTTTCAAGAACGTAACGCATTCTGGAAGACACAAAGGACACAAATGGCACATAAACCGTCAAAACAGCTGGCTTGGTGATATTCTGGACTGGCAAGATGTTGCATCATTTGTTCATGATAACATAGAAACATTTCTTTCGGTGTGTATTTTTGCCCTTACTATCAAGTTGATTTAATTTTTAACTTACAATTCCTTTTTGGACTAGCATTAAGGTTACAGATTCAAGTACATTGACCATTATGGAAACACTCTGTTAGTGTTACTTAAAATTACATAAGCAATTTTTGTAAGCCTAGTAGGGTATAACCATACACCAACCAGAACTGGTTGTGATGAAGAATCACAGAATGGTAGGGGTTGGAAGGGACCTCTGGAGATTGTTTGGTCCAACTCCCTTGCTAGAGCAGGATCTCCTAGAGTGAATTACACAGGAACATGTCCAGACAGGTTTTGACTGTCTCCATGGGCAGCTTGGTTCAGTACTCTCTTGCCCTCAAAGTAAAGAAGTATTTTGTTATATTTAGGTTAAACCTCCAGTTTGTGGCCCTTGTCCCTTGTTCTGTCACTGGACAACACTGAGAGGAGTCTGACTCCATCCTCCTGACACCTGCCCTTTAGATGTTTATAAGCACTGGTGAGATTCACCCTCAGCCTCCTTTTCTTTAAGCTAAACAGACCCAGCTCTCTCAGCCCTGTTCATTAATACTAGCATCCCAGACTTTTCTTGAGAGAGATTGTTAACTGTGTCACCTGCAAGCTGGTTTTAAATGCTTTATATTAGGTAGCCTTTTCTTTTTAAAAGAGACCAATTTGTCTAGGTTACAATTGAGGAAACTATTGACCAAGAGGTTGTGAAAGCAAAACATATGTATTTTTCTACTGTTTTGTTGGGTTTTTTTCTTCAAATTATTATTCATTGGGTTGAAAGCAGCTTATTTTTCTTCTCCTTTTATGAAAGTTCTACAGAGAATGAAATTAGTATTTTACACTGTGTGAATTCCTGAATTAATGTGCTGGACCTTTCACCTCATGAATAGAAAAAGAAGAAGCATTCAAAGCAATCCAAACTGAAGTATCTACGTTTCTCTAAAAAATTACAAGTTTGAAATGCTTAATATATATAGAGTCAATCCCTGACATAATTCATCTTTGACTTGAGCTGTTGTCATGGACTTGAAGTATCTTCAGGTTACTATTTATCCATTTTTAAAGAATTATCATTTATACCTCTTAACTTGAAACACAACATTTATGTGGATGCAATTAAAGCTAATATTTGCCTCAAAGCAGTTCTTGTTTTAGACTGATGGGCCTGTGTGCTTCTTCTGTCCTCCCTCAACTACTGCTTAAATAGTTATGGTTTCCACCACAGATGATTACGTGAATCAAGAAAAACTTGAGATAAACTTTTTATTTTAGTGCACCTTTTTTCAGTTAATAAAGAGTGACATTTTTTTAATATTTTCTCAAAGTTAACTTACAAAAACAGACAACTCATTTAAAATCAGTATGGAGTTTCGTTCTAGGCAAGAGGGAGAAAAGGAAGAGAAACTACACAATAGGTGCCAGCCATGTAATGTGCAGCATTTCTGCAGAGTGCTCAGAAACCATGATAAGTGTACTTCAGTAATCTAAATAGGCTAGAATAATGCAGAAAATAGTGTAAAGAAAAATAAATATTTAAGTCTGAACTACATTAATATTGACATTTCCATCTAGTTAGCATGCTTTGCTTGTAAAATCTGGTTTAGAAGTTTAGGAAAAAAAGAGCCAGCAGTTAACTGGCTTTCCTGTTCATTTCCATTAACTTACTACTCAGCAGCAGTGGGGAAACACCTGTCCTTTTTCTCCATACACTCATGTCTGTTATGATAGACTGTAAACCACTCAGTATAGTATAGAGCTCTAAATCCTGATTTCACATTCTTTATGGGCAGCATTTTCTTTGCTGGCTTGCTCATCCGCAGTGCATTGCATATATATTATTCTGATATTTCAAATTAAAAATTAGGAATATCTTATTTCTGTGGTTGCTGAGGTCATTAAAAGTGGAGATGGTGAGACAAGAATAGTTTTGACTTAAGCCCGGTGTTTCTAAGCAGGTTGCTTACCTATGCTAGGATACAATGGAAGTTTGTGTATTTGGGATTTATGTTTTTATCAGAGCATGAAAACCTTTCTTGTGGTCTTTTGAAGGGGAACAATGAGTTATTAGAATGTCATACTGAGTTGGAAAGGATCAGTATTTTAAATTGTGTGGGTACTTATGAGGATTGTTGTTTTCAAGAGGTTCTTTACTCTTTTGGATGTATTTTGTTTGGGTTTGGGGGTTTTTTGCTTTATTTTCTTGTGTTTTGTGGGACTTCAGGTAGGATTTTTTCTGTTGTTGAGTGTGTTTTGTATGGTGGGGGGTTGGAGTAGGGCAGGGTTGGTGGGAGGGTTTAAATAGGGTAACTATAATTCAAACTGTAGGATTTTTTTGCATTTGTACCTTTGCAATCCATGCTAACCTGCAATGGTGCAGTCCCAAAACTGTTTTGACAGTTGTTTTTTTAAACAAAAACCATTTCATAGAATCTGGTTTGTTGAATTTTTTTTGAAAAGGCCTTTAAGATCATCAGGTCTAACCATTAACCCAGGACTCCCACCACTAAACCATGCCTCTTAAGTACCACATCTACACATATTTTAAATACCTCCAGGGATGGTGATTCCACCACCTCCTTGGACAGCCTGTTCCAGTGCCTGACCATCCTTTTGATGAAAAATTTTTTCCTAATACCCCAGCTAAGCTTCCCCTGGTTCAACTTGAGGCCATTTCCTCTCATCCTATCACTTCATACTGAGGAAAAGAGACCAGCCCCCACCTTGCTACAACCTCCCTTCATCTAGTTGCAGAGTGATAAGGTCTACCCTCAGCCTCCTTTCCTCCAGGCTAAATAGCCCCAGTTCCCTCAGATGCTCCTTCCTCACAGCACTTGTTCTTTACGCCCTTCACTGGCTTTGTTGCGCTTCTTTGGGCACACTCCAGTACCTTGATGTCTTTCTTGTAGTCAGGGGCCATTTAAAAAAAGTGAGGTAACTGTGAAGAAATGTGTGTTTATAATATATATATTATAGATTGAGGCTAGATTTTATCACAAAATAGATGTCTTGCTAGCCCCTTAACTTTCAGAAATATTTCAGAATAGTACAGACTATTCTCTGAAAATACAGCTCTTTGACAGTGTCATATTGCAATCACGAGTAGTTAAGCTCTCTTCCATTGATGGAAATCATAGGAAATGTTCATCCTCTTTAGTAAGAGAAGGAGCATTTGCTGTAAGAAAAATGTTAAAGGAAGACCTGTTTCAGTACAGGCTTTCTTGTAGTGGAAGAAACTTTTATGTTAAGAGTTGAAAGTTTATAGTTAAATCACTGATATATCTGTTCTGGGAAATTACTGGCATTCGTTTAATTTGTAACAATATGCATCAATTCAGTTCTTTAACTGAGTATCAAATAAAACACAGAAGACTTCTGTACCCCCTTCAAAATGTGGTTTTCATTATAGCAGTTACACTTAGCTCTAGTTTGATGGACATGGACCTTAATTATTTTAAAGTATTTCACTATATAAACATAAATTGCCTGAAGATGTAATGTAAGATAAGCTTTTCCAAATCATCACTGCATTTTTCTAATAGCTTCGGTGTTAGCAGCCCTGCTAACTGCTGCCTTTTAGCTTCTGATTTTTCCAGTATTCTTTAAAACCAGTAGTGTTACAAACCAGTTTATTCAGTGATAATGTTTCTGAAGTGATTTTTATTTCATCCTATTCTTAGTTTAGGGAAAGAACTAGATTGGATCCTCACTTATGCCTTGAGTTTTGTACCCCATGCTCTATTCTAAGGTTATTTTTCAGGTGAGTGAAATATCCAGTATATAGCTAGATTATAAAGATTTAATTTCTGAAAAAAAAAAAAAGCCTCATTCCTTTTCCGCTTACTTGCTTTTCCATTCATACTCTTCTCCTCCGTTTCTTGAAGGCTCGAAACCTTGAAAAAGTAAATTGCTGCTGGCTACATCTGTGTATGATCACTCACAACTCCCTTGATGGGAAATGAGACATTGCTAATGTCTCCTTAAATTGATCTTTTTGCTTCTTGCACAAGAATATTCATCATTCCACCAGCAGCCAGTCTCTCATTCAGAATTTTCCCAGACAGGAAGACAAAAGACCTTCCATTAAGATGTATGCAGCAAGCTTCAGCTCAGTTAGGTTTCTCTATCAGTGTCCTTAGCATGACTGATCTATGTCTTCCCAATCAAGTCAGGCTGACATAATTTCAGTTTCTGCAAATATTTCCCTGAGTAATCACGTATCCTCCTGTCTTCTCTGGCCTTGAGAATTTCTTCAGGTAATCTCCTAAGTTTATAGCTAGTATTGTCCATTCTACAGTAATAATTCAACTACCATGCTTTTTTTTTCTAGTTAGGTATATGTTCAGAGATTTAGTGCTCTCTTATTCATAATGGGTGTTGTTTTTTTCTGGGTAGGTGAAATTCAGCCTGATGCATGTTTTTTAGAAGAATTGATTTCTTTACAGAGTCTAAGACACAATTCTGGAGGATAGCCTTTTTTCTGTTGCTATTTTTTCTCCCATTTCATGTAAAGGTCCAGAAAAGATGTTATTTCAAAAATCAGCTGTTGAGCCTGGACCAGTTAGCCCAGAACTTTGAGTAAACATCTATTTGGAAATGAACTTTTCATTGGAGCAGGAAGCCTTTGATCTTATGCATTCTGTATTATTCTTCACAAAGTCCATTTTTTGTCTCTTCTACCTTAAAGGCTTACTGACTTGTTTTAATGCTGTCATTTTTCAGTTATCAGGATGACACATCTTTCTGAACAGAAAAAAAAAAAAAAGTATAGGAAAGGACAAGTTTTTCCTAACACCTCTTTGTGTCTAGTTTTCTTCCCTTAATAATTCTGTTAATGATCTCTATAATCAAATATATGAACTTAACTTGGCTTCCAGAAATTTGCTGACTTGTTCTCAGCAAATAGCATGTTAGTCAAGTGCCTTTTAAACCTTTCTTTCAGATAGTGGCCAGTTTAAGTAGCTAATAGGATACCTTAGATGTCTAAGAACAGTGCAATTTTGATTTCTTGCCTGCTACAGATTGGAAAGGCTCAGTAACTAATGCTGATGGTGACACATCAGGCGGTGATGCATAAGGGAGTCTTGAATTCTGTACAGATTCATAGCTCTTTTGAACACTGATCTCTTACAGCTAGTTACAAAGGGATGCTGTGGGGAAAGGGAGGTGTTTTTCAGTTGTTTAAAAACAGTAATATTAAAAGTATCATATTGCATACGTGGTCACACTTAGTTGTGTTTTGGAGAACTAGTCTGAGCTGGCAAGATGTAAGAAATCATTTATGCATAGTAACTGAGCTCATTAATGCGACTGTGGTATATGCTCTGGGAATCAAATGGTATTATGAACTCTTTGGTGCAGGTACATGTATTTTGATTTTATGACTATTAGTGAAGTATTGGAGCACTTTCTGATACTGTAGTCAGTAATGATTAATTTCTGTGTCTGTCTTCTTATCCTAGTCGTGAAAAGCATGTGTCTTGAAATTTTAATAGGACATACATATGAAGAGGAGCTTATAGCTGGAGATGAGTCCTAAAAGATGCACTGGCTTTCATAATAATAAAGCTGAACAAAAGGCATTATCTGCACTTACTCTAAAGCAAACTGTAGTGATAACTAGTTCAAGTGTTTCAATCAATTACTGCCTAACACAGATATTCTTCGAGGAGAAACATTCCCAATATTGATTGAACCACCTGATAAAGGCATTCAAACTAACTGCAGTTACTCCTGGTTATCAGCTCCTTAGGCTAAAGCTTCTAGGGAAAGTATTAAACAGATACAACCTATACTGGAGAATCATTCTACTTTAAGGGAAGCTTTTCCAGATGTACATTGTCTTGCAGGAGATGGAACAAGCCCCTCTGGTGAAACGGTCACTAACCAGTATCAGCACAGCTACTGTGTTGCACGCGGTGGTGTGCAGGGGAGGGAATTAATGATTGCTGTGGTTCGTATTTAGAAGACTGATAAATCAAGCTACCTTTATTCTTTTAAACAGAACTTTGCTAGACCAGCTTTCACTGACAACACTTCATGCAAATGATTAGTTTTCCAATATGTTAGTTGCTACTGTTGCATGTTTAAAGTGATCAGTCCTTAACTGTTGTATACAATGTAAATACCATTGTGGTGGTGCTGTTTAGTAGCCACTCTCCTTGATGGTCTGAGTCAGAGAAGTGAACAGGCTTAGAGCTCTTAAATACAGAAAGCTGGAACTGAAATGGACATCTTTGTCCCTCAAATGAAGGAGCTTGTCCTTTTATAAGGTGTGTTTTTTTTCTGGGCAATTTCCACCCCTTGACCTCTGCTCTGGACTATATACTGTGTGATATTCAGAGGCATTACTTTTCCAGGTCATGGCAAGTGGCTTATCCTATTGTTTGCATGTTTGAGCTTCTCTCACTCCTCCTTCTTTAGTTGCTTTTTCTTAATGCAAAAGCAGACTTTTCTTAGCTCTTAAGGTTGTGTGTCTTCAATACTGTCTTCATTGATTAATTGCTTGTGTTTCAGGGGCCTTTGTTTTCAACCTGTGTACCTATTTTCAAGGCCTTTGCTGCTGTTGTTTGCTTAATCTCCACATCATAACAGGCCTGTGACACTAAGCTCCTGTTCACAGTCCAGTTTCCAGTAACAGACATGACCACCTGGGATTGGAACCTTTGCAGTTAGCATACAAGTTACGGCCTGTTATTAGCAACAGCAGTATTATTCTTCCTGAAAACCATCTGAAAGGCCTTTGCTTTAGCTGCTAATGGTTGCCTTGAAAACGTCTGTCCTTTTTGTTTACAGCCCTCGTAGCATAATGTACATTAAATAACATTACCTCATGGCTGTGTGAATTTACAACACTGCTGTACCCTCAGAATGAATTCTTAATCCGTGGAAGAGGGAAGGGAACGGGTACTAGCAAGAGAACATTTTTCAGCAGAATGTCCGCTTCTCACCTCACCTGAGCTCTCAAGAGAGACTAATAAAAATTGTTCAAAAGATTAGCATTAAAATTCATAATTCTCATTAGATAGTAAGAAGCATGACTATGTAGATCTTTTCTGGTTTTACTATGTGTTATAATTCCCTGTCACTTCCCCAGCACTTACTCACTTCCAAGTTTATGCTTAGTAAGTATCTTCTATGTTACACTCAGTTCCAAAGGAGAGGTGATCATATGGCTCACACTCCATTATCTATTCTATGAATGCCAACTACTGAGGTTTGGGGTTTTGTTTGGAGGGTTTTTTGTCTGTTTAATTGTCTAATTGATTTAAGACATTAAACCAAGAGTAACTATTACTAGTTTTAAAGTCTTCACTTAGAGCTCTGAACTTGGAGAACGGCTTTTGTGTCAGATCTTCCAGTTTTGCCAGTTGTATTAGCTAGTATGAAAGAAGGAATGGCTTTTTGTTTGTAACCTTGATTATTTGTATATGTTGGAATCACTTTGGCTAATATATTCTTACTGTATTCCTTCTGAATTAGATATTTGTTACGAAACTACTGTGCATTGTGTTTAGGATGCCTCCATGCACTGTGCCATACCATGCCTTTATGTCCTTACTGACTCATGAAGTGGCTGCCCTATTCAGATTCATGTGTTTGCATCCATACATAAGCTAATTTGGCAGAAGTGGATATTCTGTGTTTAAAGGCATGTCTCAAAGCTACCTTTTACTGTTTGAAACTAGTAAGCAATTAATTCCCCT
This sequence comes from Chaetura pelagica, assembly GCF_000747805.2. Lineage (NCBI taxonomy): Eukaryota > Metazoa > Chordata > Aves > Apodiformes > Apodidae > Chaetura > Chaetura pelagica. The sequence continues at coordinate 8,035,401 of NW_009952990.1, forward strand.
AGCTAATACAAAATCTAGTATGTTGTCTGGCATTGATTTATTTTCCATAATTGCTTCACTGACTGATGCATCCCTACTCAAAATCACAGCGTAAGTAGTTGTTTGCAGACATTATAAAATTATGCATCCCATTAAAATAAAACATTTAAAAAAACCTCTTCAAGTAGTAATTCTATTATTTGATTTGAAGCTGTCTTTAGATTTATTTCTATCTTGGGATGTTGCTTCTTGCATTTTGTGTTTTAGCATTTCTGCTTTTGAAAAGGTGACTCTTCTCTCCCCACACAAGATCTGCTTTCAGTTGATGGTGATGTTAATCACAATAATTGTCTCTGCATCTAGTTTTTTTGCAGTTTTACATAATGAAATAATTTTGAGCATTGGAAGAAAAATTCTAAAACCTGCAACCATTTACCTAGTAACTTGTCTTTGGCAAAGTAGGTGCTTTCACTTGATATTACTGCTGTAATTTAGGAGTGAGGGAAGATGATTTTAAAAAAAAAAAAGTAATTGTTGTATTGCTTGATAGAGATGAATCACTCTGTAAGCAGTTCTGTGTTCTACCTAATACCACCCAGAGCCTGACTTTCTTTGCTTTTCACTCCTTTTCCAGATCCTGGAGTCTCTGTGGATAGTGATGAGTCGCAATGTGAGCCTCTTGTTTACTACAGTTACGACATTAGTGACAATCCTCTTCCATAGTGGAACAGCTCTTCTCAATTTTGTGCTTTCAGTGGTAAGTAGGACTCCGTTGGCTTATATGGCCTCTTTTACTAGAGGAACCTAATTGCACATGTTGAAACAATGAGAAATCAAACTTAAAGCATTGGAAATATCTCTAACCTTATACCTAAATTATTTAAGATTTTCCAACTTTCAAATTTGTTATTTGGGGGACAGTCTAGCAAAGGGCAAGATTTGTGGGTAACCTCCATATTTAGGATCTGGCAGTCTTTCTGTCATTCTTTTAATGGACTGCTCTTCTGGAGCTTGAATTTGCTGAGCTGTAACTTGTGATATCCTGCATAACTACTGTAATCTAATTGCATGTCATCATATGCATATTCTTAAACAAATCAACGGTCTTGGAAAAGGGGAAGAAGAATAGTTACAGGGAAATGTCAGGAAACTTATGTATTTCATAAGGTTTACCTTATATTTCCTTTTCTTTTGGTGTATTTAGCAAATCTGTGTGAGGGGCTTATGGGAGCTTCTCTTCATTTGACTTCTGTGAGCTCCTAATTACCAGATGCTTCCTGTGCAAAGTTAATTCTTTATTGATGTTATTGCCCACACTAAATAGTTGTCTCTGAAATATTTTTATTAAAGAAACTTTATTTAACGGTTGCATTATTTTTTTAGTGTATTATATGAGATAGATGTTTATAGTTTCTTTTGTTTCTGAATGCCACAGCTGTATGGAGTAATTTGTAATGGTAGAATTAACTTCTTAACTTTTTCCTTCTCATTTGCTGTGACAGCAGTTATTTAAATTAAAAATCTCCTAAGGCAATCTGAAACAGCTGGAACAGAGCTCAAAGCTTGTCACCATCTTGATCTCAGACAGCAGCCTGGGACTTCTTCCTGTTTTAACTAAATATATACTGATACTGGAAGTTTGACTGAAACTCATGTCCTGGTTTTTAGTTCAGGATTCAAAAATGTTTGTTAGAAAGCAAAGTTGTTTTGCCAGTTAACTTCATTGTTTTCATTGATGCTTGCTCGGGAGGGGAGGTCTTTGTAGACAAAGCTGCAAAATTGAAGCAACATGTAACATGGCAGCTGTGTGGGTTATCTTGTAACAAAACATAGATGATGTTGCTACTGCCATTGGATTATTTCCTATTAAACCAAGGCCTAGTTCAGTTGTTTGTTCTGTTATCTCAAAATAAGTATTAATAGTGTGTTAAAATGTGCTGATGTAGTGGCTTGGTTTAGTTGATTGGTTTATCACCCAAGGTGGATGTTACACATCTGGGAAAATGGAATACAGCCTACACCTATGTGTAATGTTTTGGAAAGGGGTCACAGTAGGTGAACAGGTGAGTGTGACAGCCAAGACAGACTGTGAGGAGAGTGGGGGGAAGTAGCAGTAGCATTTCACTGAGTAGAAAGGAATTGGGAACATAGAAATGGATGGCATTCTTGAGACTTGTAATGGAATACTGCCTTTTGTGCTGTCTGCCTATTTTTTTCCTGAGTGTGTTTAGAGACAATGCAGGAAAAGGGCATGAGGTGTCTGCAAACTAGGTAAAATGCTTGAAAATAAGAGACCTAATGGAGGTCAGGCTTACCAAAAGATTAAGATGTGATTTATTCTGGGACATGAGGAGTAGGTTGGAAATAAGAAGCAATTTTTTTCTTACCAAAATGAAAAATGTTTAAGGCTTGCAGATGAAGGAAATATAAACCATGGTGCACAGAGAGTGGGTTTTCCTTGTTTGAGGTATTCTGCTTCAAGCTGGACACGTTTCTGTCATGTATGCGTAGCCCAAGAAGTTGCTGAGCACAATAATAAGAAAATAAGAAAAGCATAGTGGGCTTCAACATACAGGAAGCTAATACAGTCTGATTGTTGTTTTTTTTTGTCTTAAAACTGAAACAGTGGAAGTGGCATCACTTCTGCTGAGACTCATCTTTGAATCCAGGAGGAGTATTCAGTCAGGATTGCTAGTCTAAGAGGTATTATAAATATTGTGTGTGAGTTTTTATTTAATTCATAAGTGATATGTAGCTGCATAGTGATCCTTGAGACAACTCAGATTTATCTGGTGAGTTTTTGGTTTTTATGTTACTATTCAGCAACTCTTTGACCTGCTAAACATGCTGGAAAAAACCTGCATGATCTGGGTGTGACTTTAGGAAGAGGTTCAACAGGACTAAAAGTTTTATAATAATTATCTATTTCTGTCCTTCGTGGAATGAGGGAGAAAATTACTCTTCTAGCTCTGTGTTTCTCTAAATGCAAGCCTGTGGAATAGTTTCTTGTTCTTTTCCAATGAAGTTCAATATCTAAAACACGGATGTGCAATGTCATTCTGTAAAGTATTTATTGTACTTTAATTCAGAACTCCAATATGCTTTGCAGGTGATTTTTTTGACCACACTTTTCTACCTGTTGAGTTCCAGTGATGAATACTACAAGCCAGTAAAGTGGGTGATAAGCCTGACACCTTTGTCTCAGCCAGGTCCCTCCTCAAATATAGTTGGCCAATCTGTGGAGGAAGCCATAAGGTATGTTGTTGATTTCTTGCCCTTTTTGGAAAATGTGTTTTTAAATTTGATGTTAAACTACAAATACTTAACAATTACAACAGCTCATGTTTCAAAGACAAGTTGCAAATCTGAAAGATTTTCAAGAACCTAGCATTGATGATTTTCCCCCGTGGTTGTTAAAAGAGCAGTGTGGTTGGACTTGCCTAAAAAGAATTTCAGGTCCTTGCTGTAGTGAATACTGGTATTTAAATAACTGATTCACCTATCACATTCCTAGCCCATCAGGAAGCAGTGTGTTTGCAGCTATGTTGGCATGAGCCGCGCAGCTCAACAGAAGCAGATCCATAGAGCAAAACAGCTGAAATGGAGAACCAGGGATCTGTACTTGTATGCATTTCAGAGTTACTTGCTTTGAACTATTTTTAGCCTAATCCTGGGGACTAAGTACCTGTTTGCAGCTGGAGTGCGTTAGATATGCTCCTGGACTGCATTTTCCACTTCAGTTTAATCTGAGAGAAAACTAGTTCATGATCTTCATGAACCAATTACACCAAAGGAAACAACAGGGGAGCACTCTCCTTATCTCACTTAAAACACTACTGTATTGCTCCTCCAGAGTGCACACAGAGTGCTGTGTTTCATGCTTAATAACCACTCCTGTGTTTCACCTTTAAACTGCTACAGGAATTAAAGGAGGATTTTTTGTGTTTGTATATATGGTTCACTGAGATTTCACAATAAAGCAGTTTTCAGGGTGGTAATGTATTTCATTCATCACAGATGAATTAAACTGTCAGCCTTCACGTGTTAGCAGCACTAACACATTGGTGATGTAATAAATGGATTGTAAATAAGGTATTTAAGTCATAGCTCACTTACTGAAAACAGTTGGACTGCAGGAAGTCAATGGACTCCATGCTACATTTTCTACAACCATTGCCTCTTACACCACTGCTTTCTGTGACATCTTGCACATATATACAAAACAAAAATAGACTTTAAACTGGCAGTGTATTAGAATTGCTTTCCAAAGGTTTGCCATTGTTCTTAGGTGTACGTTGCAAGTGAGTGTTATTTCTTGTGGAATTCAGCAGTTTCTAGGTACGTTTTAACAATGGGAAGGTTAGATCATGCTGCATAAGATCCTGAGCAGCAATGATAACTGCTGTAGATGTTTGAAATGAAGGGGCAATCCCAGTAGATAGCAACAGATTTGGACTTCTGCCAAAAAGTTAACAGCTCTTTTCTTGTGTAACTACTGTTGAGTTTTCATTGACCACATGGTTAGTATCTCTGTTCTGTCTTTCTGAAGAACACAAGCAGATTTAGAAACTGAAACTTGTCCCAAAAAAATTTCTCTTTAGGTCTTGGTGGAGGGGGAAATGTGTCAAAAAATAGGATATAGCTTCTCTGGGCATGGATACTCTGCAAGGAGCCATGTATTAAGTATGATTTTAAGTTTATTGGTCTGTGACAAAGGTGACCCAAGAAACTGGTCAGTTTAGAATGGTGGAAAGAAAATGTTACAGAAGGCACAGGAAAACGGTAGGAAAGAGCCAGCATGCATCAGTAACTGCAAATGTGATGAGAAAAAGCCAGTGTTTGGACCATATTAAATGTGAAGTTGCTTGTCATACACAAAGAAACTCAGTCTGTGTATTCATTAATGTTGCCTGAATCAGCTATTAGTATTTGCTTGTTTGGAGTGGCTTGTACTTGCTGCCTTATTTGAATTCTTTGGAATGCTTTTTCTGAGATTTTCAGAACTTCCATTGTGCAGTTGTATCTAAGGATTTATCGTAATACTTCTAGATTAGTTTGCATTCCATTCAGTGCTTATTTTGATATTCAGTATGTAAATACGAATAGTATAGTATAAAATTCCCAAGAGTTTATGCATGCCCAGTTTGTTGACATATGAAAAACAGTTTCTACTTCAAGCCATTTATTTTGTCACAAAGCAGCAGTTATCCTTTGTTTTTGAAGATTAGTTGTCGCTACAACGGTAGGAACCTAAAAACAGCCTGTTCACCTCGTGTATAAAAGGCACGTAAAATGGACATTGATGCTTGGTCATAGGATTGGATGAAGAGGCTTATTTGTATTATGAATTATCAAATAATGAGACTTGCACAGTCACTTTATCATTAGACTGTGATGGAATTACACAGAATGAATTGAGCCTCAAAATACTTGTGCATTCAAGATGATGAAAAGTATAGAAAGCTCAGGTTATAAATCTTGAAAGGTACCAGCTTTGTTCCCACCACACTTCAGC
>NW_009952990.1:8040962-8063521 GCF_000747805.2 Chaetura pelagica
TCAGCAGGACATAGCACATGCACAAAGCTAAGAGTACACCTAACTAGTCTATCCTGAGGGGCAGGGATCCTCCTGCAATTTTATCTCTGTTGTTCATGGACCAAACATGAAAGTAGCCATCCCATGTTGTCAGTCACTTCAGTTTCTCTTAAAATGTGTTTATGAAAAGCACTAGGGAACCTGGATATGGTGAAGGAATTTTGTTTCTTTTGATCCTTTGTCTTTTATTTGTGAGGAGGAGAACAACGGGGAAAGTTTCAAAGACAGTCACAATTCCCTGTATGCATGGATTGATTATGAGCTATATTGGGGTAAGAACACCTTTCCAGCCTATTTTAAGCCACATGTTGAATCTGACTCTTTCTGTCATAATACTTCAGATGTTAAATTTGCACTTCAGTAGTGGGAAAAGAAAGATGCAGTTGTGGTGTTACTGCAGGAGTTGTAAAGAAGCTGAAGGGAATCCAAGACTTGACTGCTGCAAGCCATGGGCTAGAATGCCCTCCCAGCCTTTCCTAGGAAATGTGTTTGTGCAGGACAGAAAGGAGGCAAAATGCCAGCAGCACATATCCGGTGCTGGGAATGAACAGAGCTTTGCTAAGAGCAACTAGTGCCATGCCTGGCACAAGAGATTGCTTGGTAGCTGTCCTGGTTTAAATATTAAAGGTGAATCCCAAAAAAACATAGAACAGAATTGCTATTACTACCACCCCTCCCTTCCTGCCCTCCCAAGGGAAGACAGAAGGGGAATAAGGAAGAGACTTAAACTTTGGAAATTGAAATTAGAAACAAATTTACTATAACACAAGGAAAAAGGGTAGAACATGGGGGAAGAACAGATAAGTATTTATATACAAAACTGATCTTGATGAGTGTAGGGATATGGGAAAGGCAGGGCTGCTCCAGGGGAGAGCTCCACAGCTCCTCACAGAACCTGATGCAGTTGGATTCTGGAGCGAGCACGTTGAGAAGCTGAAGGAACCAGCACCAGCCCCAGCAGGGAGAAAAGAGCAAGAAGGGAAAAAGGGCCAACTTCCAGCTCTCCTGGCTTTTATAGATTGTGACAGGAAGTGGGCGGGAATACTGACCTCTTCCAGTCTTTCAGGGTCCTAAGGACCCTGTCTGTAGGCGTAGAACACCATGCCAGGGTCTCCCAAACCATAACAGTAACATAGTGATACAAGTACAGGGCAGTAAATGACAGATGATGAACTGGAAGCAGACATAGGACAATATGACACCACAGAACCAACAGAACAGCTTCACCAAGGACGAGTCGTGCCAGAAGCAACAGGAGCCTTACTTTGTGGAGGTGACTGTCCTAGCTGGACAAGGGGAGATCAGTGACTTTGTTAAGATAATGTTGCGCCATTTAAAATATTTACTGAAGAATTGATCTCCTAGCCTAAAAAGTTATTTTATTATGTCTTTATGCTATTTCTTCTTCTTGATAAATGCTCCATTTGCATTTTGACATTCATCCTTCCTGCTTTTCTGTCCTTTTTTTTGCTGGTTTAATTTTTACTTGTTCCTTTTTTCATATTATGTAAGTTGATAACAGCACAAAAATGTGATGAATTATAAAAGTTGTATTGCATCCTCATCATGTGCAAGAGTCTACATCATTGGCAATAGTGTTTAGTAGCCTGTTAAAATAATAAATGCATTATTTTCTTTCACTGAAACTACTAAAAGTCAGCTACAGAAACCAGTGGAGAAAGGAGTATAGGGAGGGGACTGGTGAGTGTGGCAGAGGGTTTGTGCCAGAGTAGGTTGAGCTCCAGGAATTTTTTGGCTGCACACTCAGTCAAGGTTAGGAAGATTACTTGCTTTAGAAATGTGGGAACCAATTGGACTGGTTTATGGATTTAGGTAATTTTAGTTCACAATACTAGTTAGTGAGTTTTTTCATTGTAAATATATTTATATTGATAATTTAGTATCTTGAGGCTTGAGGGGAAATCATTTACCCCTGAAACAGGGAGGGGATGCTTTTGTCTCGGTTTCTTTTTTTTTTTTTCTTCCTGAATGGATGAAGCAGTAATTCTCCAACTCATGGATCTCCAAAGTAGTAGCATGCACACCTTTGCCTGAACCATTTTCCTTTCCCTGAGCAGCATGTTGTTCTCTTCCTGAATGCACCATACCCTTCTTCCCTGAAGCTCCCATTCTGCTTGCTCTGGTGGAGATATTGCACATTACTAAGTTGCATGTTGTCACGGCCTCAGTGCAATTTAGTGTGTGCGATACTTTCACATGAGTGCATGCACACGGGTATGGCTGTGGCTTAAAGTTACTGCAGCTTTCAATTTTGGTGGGGCCTAATTACTTTGTGAAATGGTCTTAAACTGAGATTATGTAATTTGAGCGATGCCTTGAAATGTGTTAGTGGAAGTTTGTTCTGTAGTGCCAGGAAGATGAGTACTGTTTGTTTTCAGTTTGAGAAGGGTTATCATTATTTGCTTCATTTTCTTCATTTGACATGTACCCCTCAAATTTGATGAGATTTTTCATTTTCTATAAAAGATACGTAAAATATTAGGTGCTTTCAAAGAGGAAGTAGTAATCACATCCTTAATTGAAATTGCCAGAATGTAAAAGAGATTTGAAATTAAGAAAACCTATAGTGCCTTAACGGCTGAAATAGATTCTTACTTAGTTTTCAACTTTTATTTATTAACAAGTTAAGAGATCTGAAATGAGCTACCATGCAAACAAACAAATCCCAGCTGTTTGCACATCTAGCTGGTTGCTGTGCCATCCTGGCAATAATGATGGAGAAAATGAGATGGTGATACAATTCCCACAGAAAACAATAATCTTCCAGCATGTCAGGCTAATGCTTAGAAAAAGCAAAATGTGTGATCATGTTTATTTTACTGCAACATTAATTATGTCTTCCAGATTAATTTTTCAAAGACAACTGTTAACTGATTATATTTTGACTGAATTCTTGCATGCAATGTATGTTCTTTACTAGCAGGAATATGTCTTGAAGAAATCTCTTCTGTGACAGGCATGTGTTTAACAGGACTTGAAGTTTTATAAGGTCTACTTAAGTTGTATGTTGTGAGAAGGGAGTAGAGTTTAAAAATATTCTTAGTGAAATAATTTCCTAGTAAAAAAAAAGGGAGAATAACTTCCTTTTTTTTTTTTTTCTTAATTACATGGTAGAAAGGAAAGTGTCAGTTTAGTTTCTGAAAACAAATTAGAATTTACTCTACAAATCTAGAAGAAATTATGCAATATTGCAGTACGTTTGCAGAACCAAACCAACAGTGGCTGTAACCTGATTATCCTAGTGGGATGGACAGTATTATTTATCAACTAATTGCTTTAGTAGCAATAACCACATGACTTTGTGCATACTGCTATTTTAGTCTTAAGTATTCTCCTCTATTAAAAAAAAATAAAATTATTTACCTGTATGTCCTTCTTTTATATTGAAAATACTTGTTATTATTAAACAGAGCTGTCTGTATATTGTTTTACGTAAGCATGATTTTAAAGAGTTATTGACATAATAATTCAGAGAAAGAAGAAAAAAAAACTTCAGAAAATAATTGACTTGCTCATGCTTTACCTTTACTCTTTTTCTGAAGTTACCTGAAACTATGAAAAAACATTATTGCACACACTTTATTTGGGTCAAGCAAGTCACAAAGGATGTAGTTTTACAGTTTGCTACATCTAATTAATGAGATTATTTAAGTGCGCAATCTGCTCGCAAAACAAACAATTCTGTTCCCTGTGCCACACAGACTGGTATAGTGTCTTTTCAGACACATTGGTGGGTCACTGAGGGCTTCCTTGTTTTATATAATGTAAAATTTCATATTCCAGCTGCCATATTCGTTATGTTTTCGTAGTAATTTCTCTTGGTGTATATTTGTAATTTGTATTTCTTTGACTGTCCAATTTGTTTAAGACTGAAGGTATCTGTAAACACTTACAGGATGGGGGTTAGTGTGTGTGTGTGTGGGCACGTGTTTAAACACATAAGCAGATTTGCACGCAGTCTTTAGGAATAATGTAACTACATTGCATCTTGGATACTAATCCTTTAACTACATATTGCACTTATGCAGTTATGTACCTATGCTGCTTTTCTACACCACCAGCTTTTAAAAACAGTTATTTGTATGCTAGAAGGTACAATCTTACACTAAAATGAAGTTTAGTTTGTATGTGACATATTACTGTATCAGTAAAAGCAGTGACACTTGCATCTGGAATTTAGCTCAGCCGGGTAGTTTTTCCTCTTTGTTTCTAAGGCAGGCCTAGTAGCTAACTTGGAGGAATGGAGAGGCAATGGTTGCTGAAAGAATTATTAAATATGTAGGGATTCTGTCAGGCATTTCTAAGAATAAAGAGATACTAAGAGAATTATTTTTTGTATCAAACATTGCAAGATTCTGTGTTTGCATATGTAATAATTAGGTATTTAATGTTGCGGTTTATGTTATTATAACCTTGGTTCCATTTCTGCTATTTAAAATACAGTTCTATTGTAGTGTAAGGACAGCATGAAGGGTGATATAAAACTTCAAGATTTCCTGACATTTTAAAGATTCAACATTACAGCTTTAGCTTTTTGCTTTTTGTCATCTTAGGCTGAATTACAAGATTAATCCATTATTTATTCTCTCCACTAGCATAAGCAATCAAAATATGCTCTTCTCTATGCTTCTGATTCATAATTTTATAATTGAATCATAGAATAATTTTGGTTGGAAAGGACCTTTAAGGTCATCAAGTCCAACTATTAACCTAGCACAGTGCCAAAGCCATCACTAAACCATGTCCCTAAGCACCACATCTACATGTCTTCTAAATACCTCAAGGGATGGTGACTCAATTACTTCCCTGGGCAGCCTGGTCTGATGCTTGATAACACTTTCATTGTAGAAATTTGTCCTTATATCCAGTCTAAACCTCCCCTAGCACAACTTGAGGCCATTTCTTCTTGTTCTATCACTTGTTACCTGGTAGAAGAGACCAACACACAACCTTCTTTCAGATAGTTGTAGAGAGCAGTAAGGTCTCCCCTCAGCCTCCCCAGTTTCCTCAGCTGTTCCTCCTATGACTGGTTCTCTTGATCATTCACCAGCTTGGATTCAATCCAGCACCTCAGTGTCCTTTTTGTAGTGATGGGCCCAGAACTGAACACAGTGCTCAAGGTGTGGCCTCACCAGTGCCAAGTACAGGGGGACAATCATTTCCCTAGCCCTGCTGGCCACACTATTCCTGATACAAGCCAGGATGCTGTTGGCCTTCTTGGCCACCTGGGCACACTGCTGGCTCATGTTCAGACAGCTGTTGACAAACATCCCCAGGTCCTTCTCCTCTGGGCAGCTTTCCAGCCACTCTTCCCCAGGTCTGTAGCCTTGCATGGGGTTGTTGCGACTGAAATGCAGGGTCCGGCACTTGGCCTTGATGAATCTCATACAATTGGCCTTGGCCCATTGATCCAGCTTGTCCAGGTCCATCCATACAACCTTCCTACCCTCAGGCAGATCCAACACCACTGCCCAAATTGGTGTAATCTGCAGAGTTACTAAGGGTGTGTTTGATCCCCTCATCCAGATCATTGGTAAAGGTATTAAAGAGAACTGGCCCTGTTATGTAGCCCTCAGCAGGCTGGGAGTTTCTTAGTACAAGACTGCAGTGGATCTTGAGCTGTGTTGAGTCCAGCTAGCTGTTACTCTCATTCATGAGTTTTTCAAGCTAAAATGGGGATCTGAAAGTATTATATCCCTACCAGTGGTACGGAGAACAAAAAATGTTCAATGTACAGTGCCAGTGCATGCCAGCTGCTAAGAAAAACTTGAGTGAAGCTAAAAGGAAGATGGGCTGTGTAGCTTAACAGCAAAGTTACAAAGGTCACAGGAAATGAGAAACTATTCTTTAAAAAACTGACGTTCAGAAAGATCATAAAATTTGGCAGATAGAAGTAGGCCAGAAAGGAATAGGGGGTAGAGAGTTTGATTAATTTGTTCAAAGCTCCACGAGCTATTAAAGCTATTAAGCAAAAATACCACTTTTCACATGCAGCAGGAGCAGAAAGCGCTTGGGGTTAAGGGATGACAGGAAGTACTCAGCAATAAGTGTGCTGCAGGCTGTTGCAGAGGAGGAGATGAATTGATGCTATGTTGTTTGTTGCTGTGAAGGAAAGCAGAGGGAGTCATATTTTAAAACCTTTCTCATGGGTGAGCTGTGGCAGAAACTCTCAGAAATTACAGTGACTGTAGAAGAGGTTGAAGAAACAGGCAAAAATAAGTATAGTAAATTTATGAGAGTTGGTAATATTAACTCACCAAAGAATACTCAAGGGCAAAATTTAAAGAAGAAAAAGCTCTAGGGAACCCAGGAGGTACAGACAGGCAAGTTGGATAGTAGTACTTTGCAGCTTAGTAGGAACTAAAGTTAAGGACGTACCAGCACCCGGGAAATATGATTGAGTTGCAAAGAAACAGTGGAATTTTCACAGAGAGAAGTTCAGCCTGACTCTTAATGTTTTTTTAAGTGATCAGCAAGCAGGATGGTTAGTAAGTTGATGTGGCTGCTCTGTTCCATTGAAGCTTTGTAAAGGCTTTTTACAGCATCTCTTTCCAAAGACTTTAAAAGAAATTTAGTAGTGATGAGATAATAGGCCTGGTTTTTGCATGGATAAATACTCAGTTAAAAAAAAAAGAAACAGGGAAGGAATAAATTATGGTGTTGAGGTAGTGGCCTCTCCTATCCCATCTATTCAGAATTGTTCTGGGAAAGAAGTAGAGAGGGACATCTCACTGATACTGCAAATCTGTTTGAGCTAGTAAGGATGACTCATTGTGGAATTACAGCAATATTGTAGACTAAGTCAGAAGACAGCAGTGTCTGGGGAACAAAATGACTGATGAAATGTAGTGTAGACGAAAGTGGTGCACACAGGTTAAAACCAGTCCTAAGTTCCCACATAAACTGATGGCCTCTGTGTTGACTGTTACTGCTTGGGGAGCTATATTTTCAGGTAGGCATGTTAGCTCAGTGCTTGGTAATACTTCAAGACATCTGCCAGGCAGATCAAACATTAAGATTTTTTACAACTGACAAGATAACAGAAACACTGAATATTACTCTCACTCTATGAATCTGTGCTTTGCTAGTACTCTTAATTACTTGTGGCATTCTGCTTCCTGCATCTTGGAAAAATAAGAAGGCAACAAAACCGATTAGAGGAATGAAGGGATATATCAGTTTCTGTATGAGGAATGACTAACCTGGTTAGGACTCTTCAGGCTGGTAAAGAGATGTTACACAATTGAGGTTTTTAAAACCAGAACCAGTGTGAAAAAGGTGACTGGAGTTGGACTACTCGCAGTCTCTTCCAACATAAAATCTTGAGATTATCAAAAAGCAAGGCAGGCAGTTTCAAAAAATGAGAGAAATGTGTTGGTTCCTGTGATACGCAGTAGATAGGGCAACGTCTTGTGAAAAAAATTGGGAGTTGCAGCAACTTGCAGAATCTGACAGGGCTAAGAATAGATACTACCTGAGGTTTACTAAATAGACAGCCTGCATCAGGTTCATTATAATCCCCAAGGTGGAAATAGGGAGTGGAAAAATATTCAGGGGGACTGTGAAATGTGTGTGTCCTATTTCATTTGGCCCCTTATTGTCTGCTTCTGGCCTCTGCTGGAAATGGAATGCTGGCTAGATAGACCTTTGATCTGAGCTATTTGGGTTCTTATACATTATGTTCCAAGATTACTTTTAAAAATAATTGGGTGTTGCACATAGTAAACATTGCAGTCTGCTCATGATAAAAATCTGGAAGTGATAGAAATAGTTGATTCAGAAATTACTAATGCTTTCAAATCTGCTTTTAGAAGAACAGTGTTAAGTTTATGTACTATAGGTGACCAGACCCCAATAGTAATTAAAAAAAATATGTAAAGTATTGCAAAGAAATAATCAGATGTAGGATTTCTTACAAGTTGGACTGCATGTTAATTGTTCTTTTTCAACTAATGTAGATATTTCTCTGTTAGAGAAGAATGCCTTTTTGCTGCTGTGTCCTTTTGATAGTTTTGATAGGGTCACTGGAGCCCTGTCCTGCCTTGAGAGGTGTAGTATTTGCATCAGTTACTCCATCTCAAAGACCTATATTTTGCTCAAGGCTATACCACTTTAGTGTCATTCCTAACCCCCAAATGTTGGAGCTTTTACCTGTCTTTGTTCAGTTTTATCATTCTTAAGGATAAATTAATTTTGTCAACACAACTGTTAAAATCTTGTCATGGAGTTGACTCTGAAAATGATCTTCATGTTTATATTGCTTCTGAGATGATCAGTGCTTCAACAGAAACACTGAAACTTCTACTTTGTTCATAGCTGGAGTGTATCTTGGTGATCTTTGCTTATTTTGTGTGTAGTTTGAAACTGAGAAATAATGAGCGTCTTTTTTATTCCCAGAAGAACAGAACCCTTAAAGACAGTCAAAGAACAGCTGAAGAGTTTTTCTGCAAAAGGACTTCCTTGAATAATTTTATTCTTCAGTGCTCTCCCAGTGATCACTTGGAATTTGGGGGGTCATTGTAGAAGAATACTTGGGTCCTTTTTAAGATAATAGCTGTCCTCTGAGTGTCACTGTTAGCTCGACTTCTGCAACAGATCTTGATGGTGTCTGAAGAAAGAAAATTAGTTACTTGGTTTTGAAGTTGTGGTGACACTAGCTGTTAGTTTCAGCTGGGATAAGAACATGATTGTTAAGGAAGAGTTCCTGCCCTCCAGTGGTGAGTGTGCTGGTTCTTTCCTAGAGTGAACACAGCTATTTATACCATTGCTCTGTGAATTGGATGGGGAATAGAGTGCTGAGCTACTTAGTTAAAGCCAACCCAGCAAAGAATAATTGTTAGCTGAATGCATTATAAAAACTGTTGTAGCACATACAAGAGACTGTGCTGGCTGGTAGGCAGAGGAAGGGTGGCCTGGGGCAGAAATGAATGCTTGAGAACAGGGGAGTGAGAGGGCTCTCTTCTTGTGGCAGGTCTGGGTTAACCTGATCTGAAATCAATAGTGGAACTATGCTGTGAAGTTTGGAGTGCATTACATTTGCTTTTATACCTTGAACCCCTCTACTGATAAGATGTAAAGGTTATATTCTCAGAAGAAATTAAGTAGCTGGAGTTTCTTAAAGCATCATTTGGAGTTAGCAAGCTCTGTATACAAGAAGATTTTTGAACAGCCATGCAGTACAATTCTTGTAATGTCTACTTAGAGAATATAGCAAATACCGAACATCAGTGATGTAAAGAAGATGATGAGAGAGTGAAATTGTCTTTTTCTAATGCTATTTTTTGCTTAGGGTGTTCCTGTTATTGAACTTGCATTTTAATTGAATTGGTCAGTTAGCCTTCATTCTAAATTTAGTACAGTAAACAGTAAATCTCTTTCCTGAACTTATATGCTTACTCTGATCTTTCTGGAAACTTCAGTTCTCATCATTTCAGCCCATACGCTCTCCTTCCTCTAGTACTCTGAGATATCTAGAAAATGAAATTAACTCTGAGGTCAAAAAATGAATGCTCCGAGTTGAAGCTTGAGTAACGTTCTACATCCCAGGAGTCTTCACTTTTCTGCCTCTTCACTTTGAACTGGGTTTGTTGCAATAAGCTTGAAATTTTTGAAGTGTCACGATGTCGCTAATAGTGAACAGACCTTACCTGCAGGCTCCGTGAAGTGAACCTGAATTTGGGTAGACATACATTTAATGTAAGCTTCAGTAGAAGCAAAAGGAAACTGTAGACTTTTATGGCAAATGAGTGAAAGATAAAAAAAAAATCACAATTATCCACAAAACCCATGAAATGAAATGGTGGCACTTTCCCTAGCTTTTCAGTGAAATAGAATGAACTTTAACAAAACAAAACCAAAGCAAACCCAAAAAAAATGTAGGCCAGCTGTGAAGAAACATTTGACAATTTTACAGAAGTTTCTTCATTTTTAATCTGAATAATGTGAAGTATGACCCATATCCTCTGATTATTTTTTTTATTTTTTTTAAATTATACATGCTTTTCAAAGCTCAGTAAAATTGAATATGTATGCCTTAAGTATGCCTTCCACCACATTGCCATGAAGTGCTCATAAATTTTACACATTTGCAGATGACAGCTCTTGCAGGTAAAGTGGTTCATCCAGGTACAGTGCCAAAGTGAGACATGAGCAGCAATTGGATTTTCTGATTTCTGAAACATACAATTACTCTTGTATATCAAAGGAAGCTGTGTGTATGCCAACAGCATATTAAGACAAGAAAATAATTTACTGTCATAATTTCACTGGGAAGGTCTGTATTTTACAGATGGTAATAAACTAATTTAGTGTTTGCAGTAGCAAACCACACTGTATTTAAGATCTGGAGTCACAGATGCAGAATAGGCGAAGCATACTGTTGAGGAACCTTCTGGTTAGTGTTTTCAGCATTATTATTTTAGCTGCCTTACACATGAAGTCAAATGGGTATGAATTTCTAGAGACTTTAAAATACAATTCTAAGTTTTTCTGACAGAAGTAACAGACATGAATCCTCAGACACTTTGTAGTTCTCCTGGGCCACACTTGCCAAAAAGTTTCCCTATGCTTTTTTCTGACTAGTTGAGGCAGACGAAAAGAAAGGGGAAGAAGAAGAGAAGAAAATTAGGTATAACCTCCTCTCACTTCATGCTTGACTGCTGGCAGCTCAAAGCTTCTGAGCACTGTGTGATGCCTTCTCCTTCCAGCTCATTAATTATGTGTGCTAGATACAAGCAGCTAGATAAATCCTGTATTTCTACTGTCTTTGAGAGGTATATGTTATTTTGCTATTGAAATATATTATGTACCAGCCAGGTAAAATTATCTCCCAAGCTGCATGACTACATCAGTAAAAGACATGGCAGAACATGAATTTAAATTTGAATAACATTAATGTGAGGATAAAAATTATGCTTGCCTGAACTGAAATGTGAAAACTGTGCAAATTAGAATGGGGAGTTTTGGATGCTTTTCTTATGAAGGAGAAACTGTTTTGCAGTTAGTCCCTAACATAGTAACTGACGGAATAATTTTTCTGGGTTGTTGTCTTTCTTTTGGTTACCATAATGAGGATGTCTTCTCATCTTTTGTAGTCTCTGTGGGAAAATCTAAAATGATTGCTTGTTTGAGAAGTATGGCTTTTCTGTAGTTCTGAATGTATATTTTAATTACAAGTGAAATTGATGCATCACATGCCTGCCTCAAGCCAGAGGCCTGCCTTGCCCCCTGTATACTGAAAGGTAGCTTTTGGGCCTACTTAGAGAAGTTGTTAAGACCTTGTTAATTTTACTACAGTGCAGAAAATACATTTATTGGAAAAAGAAGGAGATAGCTCAAAGACAGTTTCAAAATATTTTTGACAGCTGGGATGTATTTGTGCCACAGTTCCTGTTTGAGTGATAGGAGAAAAAGATGTACTCAAAGATATAATTACCGCATGTTGAAATCTTGGTTCTCATAGCTGCTATTAAATATTTAGATTTAATGCTTCCTTCTAAAAAATTGTTCTGGATATGTTGGTTTGTTGTTGTTTTTGTTTTTATTTGGGAAGGACTGGCAAATTGCATTAAAACAAGTTTAAATCTTTGTGTCACCAATGAGGAGTTTCAGAAGTTGTGAGGCATCTTCTTTAAAGAGCAAAGGGATTTCTGAGGGAAAGGTCTAAGATTAAAGAGACCAGCAAGGCTAAGGATATTGGCTTGACAAAAGCAGAAGGGTTTATTTGGAACAAATGTATCTTTAATATGTCCAGGAGAAGTCAAGGAGTATTTTTGTTGTACCCTTATGATCATTGCAGTACCTATAGCACTTAATCTCTGCAGCTGCTTGGAGGCTACCATTGCCAAAGATCCTATTGTAGTTCTTTATGTTCTAAATTCTTAAAATCCAACCACAGATAACTTGTATGTATGAATTCAAGTGGCATTTAGACCTCTGTTTTTATAAGGTAACCTTAAATAAAATGTTGATAAGTTGATTATTTTCCCCTGCTTTTTATATGAAGTTTATACTTCATGGTTGATAAAACCAATTTCAGTTAATAACCAGCTTTTGTTACAAAAATACTGTGCTCCTTTGATATCCTCAGAAAGAGCAGACATTAATTAAATGTCACAGAAAATGCAGAAAATTAAGACTTGTGCATAGCTGAAATATGAAAACATCTTGAGTTTTTAATGCAAGCTCACATTTAGCCTCTTTACTGTGGCTTTAGGTTTTGGGGCTTTCTCTCTTGCTTGCCACTTTTTTTTTTTTTACAGCAGAAGCTTACTTTTCTTGTAACTAAAATACAGATGAGTATTTCACTCTTCCAAATCTGCAGATTCTATATATTTTGGACTTTGTTCTCCCATTTTAATGTAATAGAAGTTCAGCTAAACTGCAAAGTATTCAGGATCTTTTTATTGAGGCCACCACATATTTGTAAATATTCCTTCCCCTTTTTCATGCACTTTTATAATATTTGTATGACAAGGGTTAGATTTGTTATTTCATTCTTTCAGGTTGTTTTTTTACACAGTTTCCCTTTCTTCCTTTCTGAGGGGGGAGATGGCAGACAACAGCTGTTCCTAGTTAGTCTGTTAAGAGAACCTTACATTTTTAATAGCAGTGTTCATATGTACGGTTTATTATGCTTCAGAAGTGAAGAGCTTTAGAGCTGCTTCAGAAGTGATTGGCACTGAAGCACAGCTCTTCCTGGCAGCCGCGTGGCCTAATGGATAAGGCGTCTGACTTCGGATCAGAAGAACTTTTAACTTCTAGTGAATTTGAAATAAGATAATCTTCATTCAGCAGTCATTTGGAAATCTATGCATGCCTTTAGGTGGAAAAAGGAGGGCAAAGATAAGCAAACTGTCTATGGAAGTAAATACGAGGATTATGTCCAAAGAAAAAAAACTGAAAGTCTTGGAATTCTTGCTGGTAGTTCAGAAGAGAAGACTCTACCTAGTAGTTTAATTGCAGTGAAAGTTTTGTTTTGCTTTGCTTTGTTTTCTAGAAGGTTTTATCAATTCAACAGAGGAAAAAAACCATGCGTTTAGAGTCTTAAGTTACAGAAAGGGCCCTTTTCTGTACAGGCTGTGTTCCTCTTCAAAGTATAATGAAAGCCTTTCTGCTAATCATCTGGCTTCATTATTTCTGTTGCACGTCTTGCTGTCTTCTGTGTCCCCTTGCCAAAGTTCCCAAAACTGCAAAGACACATAGTGTAACTAAGCATGAAATGTAAAATGCAAAGTTAACCTCAGCAAACTGCATTTATCTCTGCTGAGAGGGTGTGTGCGCCACCAATTCAGCAACAGTGTGACTCCTAGGATGGTGCTGAGCAGAGCAACTCAGGTTTGGTTACTTTGATCCCAGCTAAAATAGTCGTTTCAGGAAACCTAATACCATTCTCAAATAAGGATGAAAAACTGACATAGTACAATGGGGAAATATAGCAGTTTTAGAGTACAGTTTTGTGGTTGTAGTCCTAAGGCTTTCAAACAGATTTTCAGTTCAGATGTAGGATACTCCACCTATATAAGTGCACTAGTGCTGTAAAAATGGCACTGCATTCAGCTACTTGTTTGTTTGCTTATGGACCTGGGGTCACACTTAAGAGAGGGCAGTTATTTTGTGGCCAGAATGTAGGACATAGATTCAGCAGAACTGAATTAGATTACCTGCTTTTCTATTTGCTGTTTAGAATGTAACCTAGTAAGCAATCGAAAAGCTAAGAATATAAAGATACTGAGGCTAAATTCCAGTAATTAATTTCAGGTACTTTATCTAGAAAGCCATGTAAGCATGTAGGAAAGAAAGAGTTTAAGCAGCCTTTTACACTTTACAGACCTGTGGTTTTAATCAGATGAGAATGAGCAGATATAGAAATGTAAGTGGATAAAGAAAATCAATGAACAGGTAAAAGTGGAAAAAGGCAAAGAAATGGTTTGTATGCAGGTTATTTTGTATAATGAATCTGGACTGATGCTTCAGCAGTTTCTTTCAAGGGACTTATCCCTGGAACCTATTGTACAATAAAGAACAGTCTTGGGTTTTTTGTGACTAAATGCCTTAAATGACAGATGTGATGGATGTTTACTCTTTCTATAGGGAGCAAATGCAGAAAAGGTTCAGTATTGTATTTTCAGTTGTGTTATTTGTATCACAAATGACTTTGCAGTTTTTCAAAGTATCTTGTGTGTATCTTTATATTTTCCAGAATCCCATTGCCAATAAAATTTAACAGAGTTTCTTTGATTGTTTTAGAGGTGTATTTGATGCTTCCCTCAAAATGGCTGGGTTCTATGGACTCTACACTTGGCTGACTCACACTATATTTGGAATTAACATAGTTTTTATACCATCTGGTAAGATTTTGAGCAATTATCATCTATATATAGATAATACTACATTTATTGTACAAGATCAGTAGGATTAAATGTTGCTGATAAGATTAGTCTTGAAATTATTTTTAGAGAACATTAAATCAGAAGCTGGGAACTATTAGAATTTAGAATTTCATAGTCAGCCTTCATATGCTTGATTTGTGCAAATGTCTGAAAGTTTCTACTCGCAGGATTGGCTACTCTTTTATCATAACACCTAAATCTATTGAACTCAGTCGATGGTGTGAACTTAGACTAGAATGACAGCAGTACAGGGGCACTTCAGATTACAACAGGTACTTGTATATACATCTGGAGGGTGCACACCTGTGTGTACGTACATGTGTGCATACAGATATACATACATGAATCACAGATGTTATATGGGCCTCATTTCTTATAGTGCTATCTACATTATTGTGGTTGACTGCAGGAGACCTTGTAAGTTATGAAACTTCTGCTTGTATGCTTTCTTACACAGTTGCGAATTTGCAATTATGTAAAAGTTTGAAATGTGCATGATTGGTATAACTTCAAATTTTTCTGAATTGGTGCCTCTTTTGGAAGTAACTCCTTATAACTGGCAGCTGGTGAATCTTTTTCTGTATGGGAAATAGTGTAATTCCTAAACCAGAGCTATAAAACTCCAAGAGACTTTATGTGGTGTTTTTTCAGTATCTTATTTACAACAACTGATAGAAGTTGGACTGCTGGTGTGGTTAAAGTGTCAGAGTTTACATATGTGTGAAATACATTTATCTGGTCTTTTTCTCACCTTTGCTTCTGTGTGCTCTAGCATTAGCAGCAATCCTTGGAGCGGTGCCATTTCTGGGGACATATTGGGCAGCCATCCCTGCAGTCTTGGATTTGTGGCTTGTGCAAGGACAAGGATGCAAAGCCATTTTGCTCTTGGTTTTTCACCTCTTGCCAACCTATTTTGTAGATACAGCAATTTATTCAGATATTTCAGGGTAAGTACATTGAAGACTTTTTAAAATTAGTATTGTAAAAGTGCTTAAAAATCAACGATGCCTTTCATTAAACTTATTTTTCTGGAGTCTGCAGAACAGTACCTGCAAGCATAGGACCTGCACATAACATCTTGTCATGGTCCAGGTTTAGTTACATGCTGGTGCTAGTCCCTCATTTGTGCTAATTTGTGTTATAGTGGAGTTAATGTGGAATAAAGACATTAAGTGTTTCTGTTCTGTGTTGAGTTAGAAATTAATACTTTTGTTCACCAAATATAATTACACTGAACAGAGAGAACCCAACTATAATATGCAAAGTATTAACAATAATTTTCATAGACTGTGGCAGTAGTTATTCTGCATGCGTTAAGGTTAACAGGTGAAATATAATCAAATTACAATATTTTTCCAACAATAAATAATGGATAAATTTAAGGCTAGCAGCAATTTAACCAGCCAATAATCCTTCTACTTATTAAAATACATTTTTTTATTCTAGGTGATGTAGACTCTGTTTACTATCCAGAAAATATATGTAGCAGGAATAGGTTTGCTGATGGTAGAGCAAAATTGTATTCTTCCCATTAAATAGAATAGTAAGCATTATACTGTCGTGCAGATTAGATGAAAGTTATTTGAAATAGCTATAATTAGGTTATGGAGCATTTTCCAAATGCATTATGTTCATAGTGTAGTCCTGTTTCATCAGGTGATTGGTTGTTTAATTTAGCAGAGTAGCCAGAAGAACATTAAACTGATGCAAATGCTGGAAAAAAAAAACAGTATTTGAAGTTTTTAAAAGTCTAGAAATTAATCATGTCTAATCTTAGAGAAATATAAAACTGTAGAGTCAAATCCATCCCCTCAAGAAACAATCTGGCCCTACCAATAGGTTAAATTGATCTAAGTAAGGCATGATTAAGGTGGTGTGCGTGATGTGACAGAACGTGTTTTGTGGTCTCATTCTGCACACAGTTGTGATGAAGGCAAAGACTGCTAATGTGTCAGCTGAGTTGAAGTCAAACCATGGTAGAAACCTGGCAGAAACAGCCAGAGTTGTTTCAAGCTGTTTCTTTTCAACAGTAGCTTTTCTCATATAATTCCATATTACCATTACTATTTTAGCTATAAAGATTAAGCGTGATGAGCAGGTTTTGTGTAAATGCTGTTGATAGGATTCTCTCTGTGCATCTGAAATGAAGCATGGAAAAGAACAATGGAATGGCTTACTGGCCATAATCCCTCTTGTCAGGAGCTCTATTGGCCCCACGTTTCCAGTAAAAATTAATATGATAATAAAAATCTGGTTTTATTTTTAATCTGAAAACATCAAAAGCTCATGAAAACAAACATTCAATCTGAGAGGTTCTTTAGTAACAATGAGAAGACATGACTGTTCATTTAAGGAATATAAATGTTAGATGTTGTTTGGAAGATGCAATTCAAGTTGCTACCATTGTGTAATTTCTTTGCTCAGGGCGCTCATTGTACATGTTGCTAGTTGTCTGAAAATTTAACCATTCTTGACCATAAAGCATAAATTCTGTGTAATCAAGCATCTTCCCATTTTCAGAATGGAAATGTTTTTGCCAGGGATTCCTGCAGACATCTATAAAGTAGCTGTTGTATTATGACTATTACCAGTGTTATGTGCTGTAAAACATTGTTTGATCTGTTGTGCAAATACAGTGCAGAATGCAGCTTGAAATATTTGTGCAGTCATTCAAACAGCAGCTTATAGTGTAAATACGTGTGTCTATAGCTAGCTTTGTCACCATTTAAGATTAATAAAACTTCATTATTAATTCATATTTCATCATTCATAGTCTTGTTTTTTTGTTGTTCGTAATTTAATTTTATTCTGTTTGTGCCATAATTCCAGAGGTGGTCATCCTTACCTGACAGGTCTTGCAGTAGCTGGTGGAGCATATTACCTGGGCCTGGAAGGAGCCATCATAGGACCAATTCTACTTTGTATACTTGTGGTTGCTTCCAACATATATAGTGCCATGTTGGTGAGTCCAACAAATTCAGTGCCCACTCCATCACAAGCAGCGTGGCCTTTACAGATTCAACGGTAAGTTATAAATGCCTTACATGTATGCATTGTGGTTTTGCATGGATCAGGGTATGTATGGAGAGGTACAGAGAATGTGTGCATACACACCTACGTGCATATTGAAGTATTTGGGAAACGTTCAGTTATCCTGTATTCTAGAAATAAAAATTATAGTACAGTAGAATACTCACTTGAACTTCTAAATTTGAAATGTTTGTTTAATGACTCTTAGCTTCTTACAGAAGGCTGTTTTAGAAAATTCACTAATACCTTTGTTTCCTGTAATTTACATGTTGCCATTGTGCTAGGAGATGATTGAGCGTTCTTTTTTCTGTGTAAAACTGTTATTCGTTAATATCTATTGGTCACTGTTCATTGTCCTTAATAAGAGGGCTGCCTGCAAATACTGCATTTTTGTGTTACTCTATAGTACTGCAAAGTATAAATAAATATACTTGAAATAAAGAAATTATGCAACATCCTATACCATTAATCCATTAAAAATAAAATATTGATTAATCTCTTTATTGAAGTTACTGAATGTGGAATATAGTAATGTATCTTTAAACTGTACAGTTAAGAAATGGGGTGAATAAACTCCTAATGGAATACTTAGAGTTTGAAATCATATTGTGAAGTTATTAATGACAGTAGCCATTTAAATGTCTCTACTGTCTTGTTCAATTACATAGACTATCTCATTATACATGTATCTAAAAGAGGATTCTGTGCTTGTCAGAAATAATTCTTTGCTTTGTTCAAATTAATAATGTTGTCATCTTTCATATGGGTACTTAGGAGAAAAAAACCCTAATTGAACCTGTCTGTACTCTCTCAGTTGTAGATGTTCCAAGATTCCTGTATAGGCTGTTGATAGAGCTTCCCACAGTGCACACAATCTGCATTTATGTTTGTTTCCTGTTTCATGTGTAGGAAACTAGGTATTTTTAATCACTCAGAAGATCTTTTTTTTTCCCCCCATGCTTCTCAGGTCATCTAGAGAGAGTCCTGAGGAGGTGAAAATGGCTGCAGAGTGATGAAGCTGCTGTGCTGCAACTATTCGACATGAGGGAATTGCTGTCTTCTGTTTCGAGCTCACAGCAGCCATGGCCTTCTGTTCCTTCCAGCTGTGCCTGGGGGCAGCTCACAGGGAACCATAGCTTTGGTTTTTTTGAGAAACCACGGAGCATCTGCTGGCCTTAACATTGTTGTGCACTTTGCCTCTTCGAGAGAGAATGTCTACTTCCCATGGCTTTGCATAATAACACACGTTCAACTGCCTCGTTGAAGACTTTGAAGACCTTTTGTCTTCATAAAAAGAATGATTAAGAGGACAGATCTATCCACTGGAGTCATTAGCTGCTGAAATTACTAACTTGGCTATTATTTATTGGATTATTTGTGTTATAAAGTTGTAGTAACTTTAAAGGAAGCTAATTCCAAAATATTTATTCGGGTAGCAAAATATTTTTATCTGGTAGCAAAAAACAGTGTAAACCACTCATTGGTAAATGAAAGTAGAATATAATTATCTGCTGCTCCTCAGAGTATTTCTTTAGAGGCCTTGACCATCATCTGTAACTCATAATGACACTTAAATATTATCCTCTTAAAATACACTGAAATTTTATGTTGTTGGGGACTGGTACTTAATATTTTCCTAAAATGAGTAGATATGCAGTTTTTTAAATGTGGATTTTCCTCATATTGAAATAGGAGGACCTGTTTAAATATATTTAATCTTGTCCTCATTTGCAGTGAAATCTGATAGTATTTTATTTTGCTGTTTACCCATCAACCCAGTGGAGTCATTTTGTCAACTGAATTTAATCAATGGCCTTAAGTGTTTTCAGACAGAGGTAATGTACCATTATCACATGTATTTCCAGTAATAGAAGGAAGTTGAGTGGAGATTATTCAATGCTGGTTCTCAAACGCTGTGGCTGAGTTCAGTTAACTTTTCAGGCAAATTAAAGTTTATTTCTCATGAGGAAGAGGAAAGAGCATGGATTTTGGTTTAGTTCAGCCTTTTTTTTTTCCCTGGAAGTCTCTAAACCAAGTATCTTAATATGATATAGTAAACAGTTCTTGAATTCCTGAAATAGTGTGTTGCCTAGGTTACAGCATCAAACCACTTTAATCCTTTTCTTCCATGTGTAAATTTGCTTAAATTGCAGTTTTGCTGACAATTTGTATCGATTGTTGAAATATTTTGACAAAATGGATCTTTGTGGATGGATCCTTTTTATAAGTAGGAAGTGGGGTTTCTCATAGCAAATCCATACTTAAACAGCTTTTCCACAAATAAAATAAGGCCCTAGGTACAAAGTAGCTGATGCATGGGCTTAACCAAAGAACCACCTTTCAGTTTCTAGTAACTTCTTTTGAATTTATTTCATAGTTTGATTGGTAAGGAGTTATACAAAATGCAGGCATGCCTTGTGTTTATAGTTGATGGAATACAACGGTTGAGACAGAAATCTGTTCTTATCTAGGGATAAGTATATCTAAGATTTGTGTACAAACAGCTCTTGGTATCTTAGACATTTGTTTTATTTGAGTTACAGAAGTGCTGATAGATTTGGAAGTCTCCTATTTTCATGATATCACATGTATTTTTACATTGTTTCTAAAATTACCTTGCCCTGAAAAGTTACTGGAGAGTACTCTGATGCTTACTAAGCAAGAAAGTCCTGGTATAGGTTTGCAATGAACAAGCTGCCTATTAAGACAAAAATACGTATTTCTCATATTCTCAAAATTAGCTGCTGCAGTTTTACTGAGGAAAATCTGTGTTTAAATGGAGAGTTTCAAGTGTGCTGGTTTTGCACTTGAAAGCTTGCAGGTATGTGTTTGGAAGACAGACTCAGGCTTAATACAGTGGCTTGACTCAAGTTCATTGAAATACAAGAACATCCCCATTTAATATTTTAAATTCTGAAAGACCTACATGTCAATTCTGGAAGGATGTATTGCTTGAATAAAGTAAGTGTCTCATATTTTAATTTCCTTGGGTTTGTGGATCATGTAAAATCTTTAACGAAACACATTTTTATAATTGCCTCTGGCTAGGTTGAAGGATGACAAAGAACCTGAGGCTGTCCCTGAGTATTCCTGCAATATTCTAACCAGCATGAATGAGAACACCATGAGACTTAGAATTCTGACTTCTTCATTATGTTACTTTTCTAGTTCAGAATTGTGCATTGAAATGTTGTGTCCTCATTTTAGCTTCTTGTAGACAACATTTAAAGAAGATTGCTAGCGAGAAATACGCTTCTTTAATGTATTTCTAGTTTGCCATTGCTCCTCTTTTCTCACTGATTGAGACATTTCTGTTGTCCGCATTTGCTATCTCAGTTATTTCTAAGACAATCCTTCAGATTCTTGTGGTACTCAACATAGTAGTTTTTAAAAGTCATTACAAAGCATTCTTTTGTTTGTTTTTAAGTTTTCTTCTCCCTCCCCCTTCACCTGACCACCTTAGATCAAAGAAGGGTGTCTGTGTGAAGATTGAAATGGTATTTTAGACAGTTACCTTCAGTAATGGCAAATAAGTAAAATCAGCCAAGGAAATATGTTGTTATTTTGAAGTGTTCCTTTCTGAACATGAAGATAAATAATTTTGTATAGAGAATTCATATCTGATACAGTCTTGTGTTCCTGCTTTTAAACAGGGCTTCATATTGATGCTTCCTGTTTCAAATTCAGCTAGGACTTGCCATGAAGAAGCACCCTTAGTACAGTCTCTCAGTAAGTATAACTTAAGGTGCTCCTTCGATGTGCCATGCCTGATTGAGGAACCAGTTGTGTGGTTCAGTGGTGGTACAGTAACAATATACTGCCAAAAATAAAAGAAATAAAAAAAGAAACAAATCCTCCAGTAATGTCTTCTTAGAATATCAAATATTGATTAATTTTGCCATGTTTAAAACCAAAAAGCAAAATACCTTATGAAGAAGCATATCTTGATGATATAGGGTTTAATTTTAGTGTTTAATTACCAGTAGAAATGAAAAAACTTGTCCTTGCATATTTAACAATCCATATTATTTTCTGCAAAAACTCAGCCTCTTTAAGAACAGTTTAGTTCAGCTCCATCTCACTTTAATGTGAAAATTATTCAACTGGTCAGTTTGACTCGTGCTGGTTATTCTTGCCTCACCTGCAAAAAGCAAGCAGTAGCTCCATGGGATAAGATGGCTAGCAGGGGGAAGTTTCTCACATATCCTTTTCTGTAGTGGCATTAAGTTACAGTTTTCTTAGGAGAGACCGTCTTCTTTTTTTTTTTTTTGGTAATGCTTATAGGCAAGAAGTTGATGATCTTTAGCTTAATGGTGAACTGTCATTCCAGGAGCAGATATTTACTTGTATTTTAGTACATTTAGTATTCAGTTGGAACAAAACCAATTTAGAACTCAGAAGGGAATTCTTGTAGTAAAACAAGACAGTGTTGTCTCACGGTACCGTACAGTACAACTGTGCTGTTACCATGCTCTTCTAGCAAGTTACACTTGTTGCAAAAGTGTCATGCTAAAGGGCTAGTGGAACTGCTTTTTGCACTCAGCCTTCACTCCCCATCCTGTACCATAGCTGCACCTTACTGTGCTGTAGCAGAGCTAGCAGAAGTCAATCTGTGCCAGTTGACAGCCCAGCATGGTAAATTCAGGTGACTGTAAGTACTGGCTTAACTGAATACATGAAGCAACAAACTGTAGTGGTGAGAATCTGGCACACATTTTGCCAGCCTTACTACAATAGGGTAACTTTCAGCACAGATGCACTGTGACCATTTGGGAGCAGTGATGGCTGCTTTTAAAAGACTGTTTTAAAAAAGAATTAAAAGGTTTAACGTTATACATGAGTTACACATTTTTTAGAAATTGATGCCCACTTATCTAATAATAGAGTAGTTTTCTGTGTGCAATGGTATGTATTTGTTGTTCATCTGGGGCACATTTAAGCTTGTCTGATTTCAGGGACTATGTAACTTTGCTTCAAGAGTTTGGGGAAGAGAATATGTGTGTTCTGTCAGAGATGATTGAATTAAGGAATCCCTAAACTGTTTCATGAAACAAAACAAACAAACAAAAAAAAAAAAAA
>NW_009952990.1:8063533-8100205 GCF_000747805.2 Chaetura pelagica
TAGGGAAAACTGGATGCTGTCTCCAGTATTATACATTGTGGGTATCACTGTACCTTCTGAAAAAGGTGTGTGGCTGCAGTGTTAAGCATTGTTTTTCAGAAAGCCTGCAAATACAAAAGTGGATACAATTGTTCCCCAGTAAAAGCAGCAACAGAATTGCTAATCCCTAGTACTGCTGATAGAATACTGCAGAGTGCTGCCTTTCCTACAGACCTGATGTATCAAGGATGAGAAAATACCATCATTCTACTGAGAATATAGCCTTGTATCAGTGGTAGAAAATGCTCCCACATTGCTTTTATTCAAACATTGTGTTTGTATTAGATTAGCTTAAGTTTGTTACTGCAGATAGTGCCGCCCTTATGGATACTACCTCTGGTAACAGCTACAACTTCCTTCAGAAGGGTGCTGAAAGCTGTTGGGATTTGAGTTAGTATTGATTATATTTAATAAAGGAGGTAGCATTCTTCTAGAGATGCAGTTGTTTGCCATGAAGTTTGCAATTTTAAAAGATAAAATTGGTTTCCTAATTAAATAATCCTTACTGAGTGACAACTGGCATCTCCTAAATCCATGGATGCATCATCTTCATAAACTCTATCTTGGCTTGTATTTCAAAGAGTTCCTTCTTATAATTCCTTATGCTTTTTGATGAAGCATACTTTGCTAATTCCCTTCCTGTTTTATTTCTACAAAGCTGGAGTTGCCTAAAACTCTTTAAAAATGTTAGGGAGGCTTGATCTTTAACCTGATACTGTTTATCTGTCACTTTTAGGAAAATATCTAATGCTTTTTGGTAAAATTCTCCAAAATTGCTTTGTTGTTATAAAATTGAAAATAATTTCTTTCGGGGTTTTTTTTTAATTGCAGTGTGGAAAGTAAACTTGATGTTTTGGAACCAGAAAAAATGCCAGGAATGATGAGCATGTTCAGGGATCCTGCATTTGGTTTGTAAATACATATGCTGATATGCAGCATTATATAAATATAAGTAGTGTCTGTACTATTCAGACTTTCATTTTCTTTTAAAGATCTCTGAGAACAAAATAGTGCCTGTAGATAGTGCAAACAAGCAATGTTTTCTAGAATTTATATTTACTTAATAAACATCAGGGAAGAGCCAGGCAAACACTGACTGATAGGGTGACTAGAACTGTTTTGTTGTAGTTAATATAAAGTTGGGAAAAGCTATTTTTCCATCTAATAATCTATTGTTAAGCGATTAATGTTCCTGAAAGTATTTGCACACAGCCACAGAAGAGCTGCCAAAATTAATAGGTCACCAAAAATGTCCTTAGTTTCTCCTTCCTCTTAACTTCTTCCACACCTCATCTGGTACCTCGTTTTGAGTCTTGTTTAGTCCATGAGGGTATTACTTCCTCCTTTCTTGGGATTGATTCTGGGACCTGAAGGGCATGCTTTACATTTCTATACTGAAATAGAATGTCCAAATTAGGCAGGAATTGCTAACTGGCAAGTAAATGTATCCTTGATGTGTTCTGCATATGGATGGACTTGGACAAACATAATTCATCTTGTATTGAATTAGAGATTATTCTTTTAGCATGTAGCAGTACCAAAGCTGGGTTCGAGTTAGGAGCAGGGCATATTTACCTGCAGCAGGATGTGTTTGCAAGCTGATAAAGGTAGAGTGAGTGCTCTAGCATCCTTGTATATATCAGAAGAATTTTCAGCATTATGGTTTTAAAGTAAAAATATTGCTTTCCTATTCTCACTTTTTGCCACTTGACTATTGTGTGCAATAGTACAGTGAGAACCTAAAGTCAAAATAACTTTTCATGGTATTGGTGTACAGTAAACATAAGAGGCATCACACAGCTAAAAAACAGCCACAGAACAAAAGTTCATTAGTAGGCTTAAGACATCCAAAACATAAGGTTGGAAAAACAAAATCGGAAATTTTTGCCTCCTTTTTGCCAGTCTCAGCACGAAACTGAAGCTTTCTCAAGAAGTATCAATAAAAGACATTTTTTGTGTTGTTTATAACTTACTGGGTGTGTAGGACAGTGTTTTCAGTGTCCAGTGTCATCACTGCTATGTTCTGCAAGTATACGGTTTGTTCAGATTGTTAACTTTAAAACCAAATTTTCTATGCTTTAGTGTTGGTTGGAAACCAACTTTTTATACTAATAGTTAGGTGTTCACCTATATATATATATGTGTTAACTAGTGGGTGATGTTTTGGTAGGATGACTAGGGAAGGTTTTTTTTCCCCTTGGGTAAATTTCACCAAACCAAATCCAAAGAAAATTTTTACATTGGGTCCCAAGACTTGCTAGACACTACTCAAACCTAACAGCAGATCTTTTGCATGTTCTAAATCATGCATTCCTACCCAGAATCTGCCGGGATTTGGAGCAATAATTTCTATTGTTGTTTGACACAAATTTTGTCTGCAAATGTACATGCGCTACATCTTCAGAATGGAACTGTGTTCAAAACTGTTACCATAATTTGCTATGCTACCATTGATTCTGGTACATGATGTGGGTTTGCATGTGTAATATTGAAAATATACCCCCTGTGACTGTGTCAGAACAAATCGTGTGAGTTGAGATTGAGAAGTACTTGTGTAGACTACAGGGGTATTTAAACTAGGTAATTTTGATTGTATGCACCAATCCACTTCCTAAAAAAAAAACAACAAAAAAACATGGGTTTTTTTTGTAGAAGGTTTAAGTAGCTTTTCACTTAATATTGTATTCACACTGCAGTCCTTTGTAAGCACAGAATGGTTAATATATTTTGAAATAAAATGTTGTTAATGTAAAGAACACAGAGTTTGATTTGAACAATGAGATTTTTTGAATGAGCCATAAAGGCAGCAGTTAATCTGGTGAAATAACTGGTTTGCTGTAGATGAAGTACAGGTATGGCAGTGGATCTCCAGTCCTTGAGAATAACTTCATTTCACTGAAATAAGCTGTACTCTTTTTCTTCACATTTTCTTCACATTTTCTTCAGAGTAAAGAAGGACTTGTGCTTTAACAGTAACTATGGTTCAGCTGACATCTGGCAATTCTAGTACACTGCCAGCAGTAATACAACCACACGTCCAGACCCTCTGAAAGCTTACTTTCAGCAGCTGTAGCTAATTTAAGTTACTCCCGTTATGGCTTACTCTCTGAAATGGAAATGGTTCATGTCCAAGCATAATTTTAGATCATTCTATTGACTTTAAAGCAAAAGTGATCAAATCCTCTCTGCATGGCTGTTCACACATTTTAAAATGATATGGTTGATGTTCCACTTTCCATCCCTCTTGGCTGTTCTATGACCAGACTCATTGCCTTGAAGTAATTCATACAGCACAGTCAATTTTAGAATCATAGAATCATTTTGGTTGGAAAAAATCATCAGCTTTAAGATCATCAGCTCCAACTGTTAACCTCGCACACTGCCAAATCCACCACTAAACCACATCCCTAAGCATCCATCTACACATTTTTTAAATACCTCTAGGATGGTGACTCAATCACATCCCTGGACAGCCTGTACTAGTGCCCAACAACCATTTTGGTGAAGAAATTTTTCCCAATATTCAATCTAAACCTCCCCTGGCACAACTTGAGACCGTTTCTTCTCAGCCTACCACTTGTTATTAGGGAGAAGAAACCAACCTCCACCTTGCTACAACCTCCTTCCAGGTAGTTGCAGAGAGCAATAACATCTCGCCTCAGCCTCCTTTTTTCCAGGGTAAACCTTCAGTTGCTTCTCACAGATCTTGTTCTCCAGACTCTTCACCAGCTTTGTTGCCCTTCTTTAGACATTCTCCGTCACCTCAAAGTGAGGGGCTTACTGGAAAGGAATGGTTGGTAAGACTATATTATTATTATTGTTGTTGCTGTTGTTATTATTATTATTATCATTAAATCTGGTGAACAGTAAAGTCTCTTAGTTGTAGTCTTCTGGCTTAACGACTCGTAGTAAGTGGCATTTTGAGGAAAAAAAACTAGACATTCAAGTACACCTAGTTGACATGAATCCAAACACACAATGAATTATATAAGAAAGCAAGTATTATGAAGCATGAAAGCAGTTCAGAAAAACACCATATCATGTGATTCTAATTTTACTAATGCAAAGAAGAATTGAGTCTCCATATGAGACACTAAGTTTATTCTTACCTTTGACTGAAGTATATTTAAATCCTTTGACATAGCCTTGTATCAAACAGTGAGCTTACTACTCTCCCAAGTCAGAAACTACTGGGTGCTAATCCCTTTTCACAAGGAAGTTCATGTTTCACATCATAGCACGTAGCTCCTTTTTTTTTTTTTTTTCTTTATATGAGATAACCTTTGAAACTGTAGTATTAACGCTGACATTATTTGTGCTGTGCTGGACCCCAACCACTTCTCTGAGGATCTAGTTCCACTTCCCCGAAGTTCCGAGCATCCACAGCTCACAGGCACATTGGACAAGTTGGTGGATGCAAGTTGGTTTAAGGAGGACAGAAGAATTGCATTTAGCAGGCACGTGATAGTAAGAAAGAGCTCATTTGTGGCTCTGCTCAGTTGAAGAGGGGTGCATTTCTGAAATTTACAGCCTGCCACAAGGGTTAGTGATGGCTGCAGTGGAGCATGTAGCCTCATGGAGTGCTGAAACAATCTGTCTTCAGCAAACAAAACCTAAACGCTTCTAGGTCCTCCCATGGTCTGTCTTGTAACATGTTGCATGGATTTCTGCTGTCTAGGAGCAGAGAAGAGCAGAGAAAGAGATAGGATGGGAGCTATGAAGCAAAAGAATAATATGTTTAGTTGTTACACTGAGGCCCTTACTGGCCCCTTAGGCTCCTTAAATTATGTTCTTAATTTGCTCTGTGTTCCCCAGTGCTTAGGCTAGAATAAGTGTTATCAACAGTATCATAATGTGTTGGTATGTATCTTTCAGCTGAAGCTGTCTGTCACAGTTTGACTCGGGTCCGACAACAATGCTCTCGATCCCCCCTCCCCCTCCCACCCAGGTAGGGAAGGAGAGAGAGAAAGAGAGAGAGACTTGGCTGGATTGAAAACTAAACTACACAGCTTTAATTAAAACACTAATGAATCATACAAGAAAATATATACAATTATATACAGATATATATTCAGGTATGGGCAAAAGCCTCTCGCCACCCCCCACCCTCAGCAACTCCCACAGCACTTCCCTGAACTGGGAAGAGTCCCGAGGAATCCCGGAGCTGCTGCTGGAGAAAGCAGAGAGTTATGGGGGTCACGAGAGATCAAGCCTGAGGATCGACGGTGATGGATGAACAGAGTCCTCCCTCGACGCCGGCCATGGACGGAAGAGAAGGGAAGAAGAAGAAAGGAAGGAAGTTGTCTTCTACGATCTCTGACCTTCCTCTCAGCCTACGTAGATATATGGAATGGAATATCTTTGGCCAATTTTGCTGTCTGTCTAACTCAGCCTCCTACGGGGGGGTCACAGATCTCCCCATAGTGTCTGAGCCGGTAGAGTGCAGGTGCAGCCTTGAAGCCTCAGTAGTTAGAAAAACATTCCACTGTCTTATCAGCCTAGCAGAACACACTGTTGCTAGTTACAAGAAAGCTCACTGAAGGGAAAAAAAATCAGTAAAAAGAAAAATTGGCTTCATCCTGGCTCAAACCAGGACACTGTCTAACAGGTTTTAGGGAAACTCACACAGAACCTTGCCTGGCCTGACTTTAAGGTTTTCTTGGGTTTTAAAAGTTCAGTTAAAAACCTTTGCATGACTCTATTGAGCAGATCCTTTATACAGCACTGCTCATGGTGACCGTGCACTGTCATTGCTCTAAGGGCTGGAGACAGGTTAGGTTGCCAGTTTTGCATCTTAGTCTGTGTTTCTCAGTTCTCAGGAAAAAAAACAACCACCATGGTCAGGGCTGTCAGTGTAACTGGGCTTGTTTCAAAAAGGTGTATTTTGGTAGTTTTGGCACTTCAGCAGTTTTTCAGACCATTCTCTCTTATGCTGGTGAGTTAAAGTTGCTACCCCTTGTCTGGGATTATGGATTGAAAAACTAAGAGCATTTGATACAGAGATTTAGAAATTAATGAGTAACTAATGGTACAAATAAGTTGATGATCACCAGATTAACAAGAACCACCGTGGCAAAGAAGTATTTCCATATAATTCCTTTCTACCTGTAGCAGGTAACTGGCCTGTTACCGTTTAAATAATTGATCTTTTCTAAGGTGCCACAGTTGATGGGTTGTAATGATTTATATCTTTGCAGTTACTATTTAAGGGA
This sequence comes from Chaetura pelagica, assembly GCF_000747805.2. Taxonomy (NCBI): domain Eukaryota; kingdom Metazoa; phylum Chordata; class Aves; order Apodiformes; family Apodidae; genus Chaetura; species Chaetura pelagica. The sequence goes on from NW_009952990.1 coordinate 8,069,785, forward strand.
GACTTTATCCAGGTAGGTTTAGAAAACTAGAGGAGAATTTTCAAAAAAAAAACCTACCCTGAGTATATTTAGAACTCAAATTAATTATGGCAGAGTTAACAGGTAACAGCTCCGCCAACCAGAACAGTCCCAGGGATTTTGACATTGGACAAAGGATAGGAATGCTAAATGTCAAAATAACACCTGTCCAGTGGGTGTCAAGGCATTGTAGTTCCCCAGCAGCATCCACGTACAGGCTACAAGTCTGTGGATCTCCAGAAAGAGAATGAAAGAGCTGAATAATTTTGGTTGATAATTGAAGGGTAACTTCGCTGGTTTTTTTGCTGCTTAGGAGTTTGCTGCAGCGTTTTGTGACAATGGAGGTATCGGTCTAGCAGTGAGAACAGTACGATGCTATAAGAGGACTATGTGATATAGCATTCTGTTATAAGATTTTGCTTAAATGTGATGGGTTTCAAAAAAACAGTCTCTACAATTCAGAAAGAGAGCCCAGGTATGACTTTTTATCAAAGGAAATAGTTGCTTAGATCCCTGTCAAAGAAGGGCTCTTAAAAAAATAATCTTTCCCTGAGGTGTTCCAGAACTTCTTGGTCAAGACAGTTCATTTCTACTCGTTTCAATTAAGGTAGGTAAAAATGACAGCTTCCTGTTCAGATGCCTTGATTAAAAGCCTATGACCAGTATACTCCCATCAGGAGGCAGCAATGTCAGATTTTTTTTAGACAGATTTTTTCTTTTTTTTCTTTAACGTTCTACAGAATTTTTCAAAGAAGGTCTGTTCACTGAAGACCAAGGCTGCTGGCTTTCATTAGATTCTGTTTTTGCTGTAGACTTTCAAGAACTGAGGTAGTAGCAGGGGAATTCAGAAGCTTACACATTGGGAACATCAAATATTTTCTTGTATGCTTCTCAGTGGTCTGTAACTGACATGTAAGCTTTTTATTTGCTTTATGAAATACAGTTAGTAGATAGTTGTAGATAGGCTGTCACTGATGTACTATTGCAATCATTCTAGCAGTGATGACTTGTTTTTCCATACATCCTGACAAATCAGAAGCTGTCTATATATTGTAAAATCAATTTCTTTGTGAAGATTCAAACAAAAGAAAGTTTTGTCTCAAGGATGAAATAACTTTGATTTTCTCTTTGGAGTATTGCCAGTGATTACAAATTGATTAAGTCCTGTATATTTTCCCAGATGTATTTGTCTGAGGAAGTTTCCACCTTATGCCTATGGATTCCCAATAAAACTACAGAGATTGCAATTAATTTGCCTCTCTGCTTGCCATCACCACTGGTTCACAGGCATTAGAAAGCTTGTCTTCCAAGCACTTCTGGTCTCCTGTGAAAGCAAATGAATGTCTTGTGGTGACAAAAGCTTCCAATATATTTATTATTCTGGTCAGCATTAACTACCTTGCACTGGTAGTTATTAAGTAGCTAGGTGGAAATATCTTAGTACCTGTACCAGAACATTAAATTTGCCTGTGCACTTTCAAATGTCGTTACTCTGTCTCTCAGGAATAAGTATCTGAAGAAAAGGATTCTGAGGGTAAGTTCTCCCAGCTGGGAAACATCCACCATATCCATGGCCACAGAGCACAGGCTTTTCTTCCTAGATACAGCAGCTTATTTCTACAGTTTTGTGCTGCCTTTCAAATTAAAAGTGCTCTGAATGTTCATATGAATTAAATAAAATATGAATATAGTTATTTGGCTAAAATGAAATCCTTTGATATTACTGTTACTGGGCATTACTGTTTTCTGGACAGTCATGCACATGGCAGGAGTTCCCAAAGGATGTACTTCGTTTTGACTGACTGTGAATAATTTTGTTGACCTGGTAGACTCCTGTGAGAGCTGACAAACACCATGTTAAAACAACATCAAGATTAAAAAAAACTGGTAACACACAGGAAAACTAGATGGATTACACACTAGTCAAGTGACCGTGGAAAGCACAAATGAGAATACTCATTCTAGAAAGCATTGCAGTAGGTTCCTGTGAAAAACTCTTCTTGGTCTATCACAATATTTTTCATGTATATCAAGATAGGAAGAAAAATGGTAATTAATTGAAGGTTAAATGTGATAACCCTCAGTATTTGCAATGATAAAATAGAAGCTGCTTCTGAGAAATCTTCGTTACATGTCAATTGGTCTTATTTTAACAATATACAGGTTAATAGAGCCCAAAGCAATTCTGATGTATTCAGGATTATGCATCTCTTCTGGATTGTATTTTTTCGAAGCAAATGGCTCTTTAAGGAGTTTATGGTTCAGCTTAGATATCTGACAGGATGAAAATTCCAGGTGCTAGAAGGTGGTTAAAACAAATATGGTCCTTGGAGGTATAAAAATTAGGACTACCAGTTATGTGTCTGTGGCATTAAAAGGAGAACTGAGAAAATAATGAGGTCCTGAGTATTATGCATTGAAGAAACTGTGTTGGATAGTAGAAAAAGTCCTGAAAGAGTAGAAAAGTGTGATTCAGGCCTGACAAAATTTCCTTCTAATGAGAGATTAAATACGCTCCATCTTTCAAGTTTAGCCAAGAAAAGGGTCTTTGACAGATCAAACTCTAAGGAATAGCAAATCTAGAAATCAGAGTCCTCCTTTCAAGTAGGAAAAAACATCAGTATCAGATGGATGGAAGTTGATTCTCAATAAATTTGGACTACAGTCAAGGCACATGTCTTAACACTAATTAGCAAATGGAAAAATCTCACTGATGAAGGTTATTGATGATCCTTGAGGATTTAAAATTATTAATTACACTGTGTCTAGGATAACAGTTTCTCAGTGAAAAAGTCCTATAGCCTCTGTTGTATAGGATGAAAGTAGGGGCTAGAGCAAGCCCTTTGTCACAAAATTCTGCAAATGCTAAAAATAGGGAATGTTTCATTCAGCAATACCTTTCCATGTACTTTCCATGTACTTAAAGCATGTGTAGTTGTCTGCAAAGATAAACAAGGCCTTCTGTCTCAGCAGCTGTGAGATCAGCCCCTGAAATCCCACCATAATTCCTTACATTCTACTGATTTTTGTCCTCTAATGTATCAATTTATTATAATACAAAAATGGGGGTGCAAAAAGGCATTTTACTCAGGATTTAGGAGTGGAAATGGGTTTGTGAGTAATGCTGAAGCGAGATAAGTTCTTCAGCTCTGTGTAGTTTCACTTTGATTTTAGCTTGTTGACTTCTATGTTTTCCAAATAAATACCTGTGATGCTGAGCAAAAAAACATTCTGCCTTTTTGGTTGCTTTTAAAAAAATGATGCCTTGCTTTGTTCTCTCTTAACAGCAACATTTGCTCCTTGTGGTGCTGGAAAATGCTGTCAAGTTTCCTGGCTTGCTTAGGTTCTTCTTTTTCCTCCGGGGTCAGTTATTTTCTGGGAGAATATATAGTGTCTACCTAACCTCCAAGTATGAATTGCACTTTAGTGAAGGAGAAATCTACTCCATAATGCTCGAGGGTGCACAAGAATTACCTTGAAGCTTGGCCACGTTGATAAAAGTATAGGGAAGTCCCACCCACCAATTGCATTTTTGTTGTCTTTGTTTTGTCTCCCTATGAAATCCAGTTCAGAAGAAGAACTTGGTAAACTGTTGCTGGCTGCAACAGGCTGCAACGCTACCTTTGCCACAGGTAAGTGATACTGAGGCATTGGTGCCATTTTTGTAAAAAACTGACCCTGTTCATGTACTGTTTACATACCTTTGGAACAAGACTTAGGCTTTAGTTTGATTTTCAAAACAATTTTTTCCCTCATAATCCAAGTTTTTTTATTTAAAAAAAAAAAAAAAGTTTAAAAATGAAACATTTTTTCTGGATGCATGGAGTCCTTCATGGAAAAAGATGAGATATTCCTACTGCCAGGCAGTTCTTCTTTTACTTCTTTCCAGTTCAGGATGTTTGTGTAAGTTGTTAGCAGCACATCTCAGTCTACTGAGAAGTAGGAGACTGCTGATAATTATTTATTATTATTTTTAGATAAAATGAGGTAGTGGGGAATTCTGGGTGGGATAAACGTTGTTGATATAACTGTGGTTTCACTATCAACACGAGTTTAATCAGGTACTTCAGTGGCATCAGAGTCAATACAAGGTACTGAGTGATAATGAAAAATCCCACCCTGCGTGGTTTGCTTTGAAAACAGGGGAAGACCCAGGGACACAGGGATAGAAGGGGTCAGAGACTTTGTTTTCCTACATGCTCTACCTGTATGCAGATAGTCTGCTATCTCTACGTGTACCTGATAACCACCAAAGCTGCTTTACCTGAAACTGACTTGGGGATGTTTGGGAAGATAAAGTGTGTTTATGTAGGAAAGATGAAGCCAATTGGTTCAGGTAGATGTTACAGGGGGGGAAGGATCCTTTTAGGTATAACTGGATGAAGACTCCTGAAACACTCCCTTCTCACACCCAGCCACCTCCAAGACCCAAAACGATGTTTGCTGTCTCCCTGAGGGATGTGGTAGGAGACATGCTTCTCCTGCCCTCCCTGGGCAGAGCCTGTGCTGGGTCTCACCAGGCATGGCCATCTGCTCAGAGCACAGGGTGAGGCCTCAGAGCATGCTCAGGCAGCAAGCAAGGGAAGCTGTGATATGTGTGTTGGTATGCGTTCACACAGAGACACAGACTGGAGTTGTGGGCTAAAGATCTGGAAAGAAATCTGGGATCTCTATGTCCAATATCACAATTGCAATTATGAACTACTGAGGTAATTTTAATCCTTGAGGCAGCTGAAGTGTCTATCTGTATGTCTGAACGTGGGCTTTTGGCCCAACAGAAGTAAAGCACAGCCCATATCAGCATTATATGGGGATTTTTTTTTTCCCCTTGTAAATGAGCCTGGTGTCTTAAGTATTCATTGGGGATGCAATTTCAGTTTGCTCTTCTTCCTGAGAGCAGCCTGTGTGGAAGAGGACTCTAATACTTGGTTCTGCTCCTCTGTTAGCAACATCATTTAAAGTAAGTGAACTTATTTTTGTAGCTGGCTAGAGACTGCTGCTCACTCTGATTTAATTGCTATTTAAATATTCATTGTACAACAAAACAGCTTCAGCTGAGAAAGAAAATTGCCTTCCCAGTTCTAGATGGAAGAACCAGTGATGAGGAAAGAGTAATCTTTTAGTCTCTTTAGGCAGAGTTTTGAACTCTCTCAGACAGGTGTTCAGACACCTGTTGTTGGGAAAAAGGGGCTGGATGCAACTCTCTTTGTTTTAGCTGTTTAGTAAGAAAGAGACCAGTTGGTCTCCATCAGAAATGTGATTTTAGGGGAAGGTCCCAAGCTTTTAGTCCTAAGCCTAAGGGTGTTCTCCCAGTGGTGCCAAGCAAGATTACTTAAGCAACAGGGAAAATGGATGCAAAACACATCTTTTGTGCAAATGTCCAGTAGGTCGTGCTTAGTGTATGTCTGTCTGTTGGAGGAGAATGTAAGAAAAAATCTCCACAATGTTATGATTCTGAATTCTATAGGGATTGCCCATTTAACTTGCCATTTCCAGAACATCCACTTAGTAGGTTCCTGAACATGTTGGACCATCACAAAAAGCAGATGCTGCTTTAAAAATAGTAGTCATTTCTCAAAAATCCAGTGCTTGATAGCATTGTCTGTGTGGTGTACCCCATTTTCAGCAGTAGATCTGTTTTCATGGAAGTGTAAATTACTTCACAGTTGGGTGAGACTGCACAGTTAAAGATTCAATTCCTAAGGAAGATCTGCCTGGAAGTTTACATAACAGAAACTTGTAAAGACCTTCACGTTTAGCATATTCTAATGTTGCTCTTTGCAGCTGTGCTGATGAGCATGTTCCTTCTAGAAGCTGCAGATCTTTAGAAAAGAGAATAATCTTGGAAAGAATTCTGATATTTCAGAATGAAGTTTAAATTAAAACAGGAAGTGAAACCATGGCACAAAATGAAAATGCAAAAAACTTCCCACTGGAAATGGCAAACTAAAAGGTGAGTGTTTTTCCAGAACACTAAATTCAGATTTGCTTTCATCTGTTGTTGACCAAGTTCTGCAATGATTTTTTTTTTTTTCCCCAAGCTGACTATTGAAGCAATACCCATAATTACCACTTGAATATTCCTCACAAATTATCTGAAATGGTTGCTGGAAATTACCACATTCCTGTGGGAAAAACTCAGTTAAGAAGCTTCTGAGAGAAGGATTACCTATGGAAAAATTTTTCTTTGTCCCTATTAGGAAGATAGAATAAGTTTAGAGGGATAACCAAAGAAGTCCAGCAGAGAAAAATGTATTGCTGGCATGTTATGGGGCACATTAGATTAAAATATGAATATAAATTTTGTCTTATCTTCAACAATGGACAAAAGACATGGAAGAATGTTTCTTCGTAGTATTCTTGTTTCATGAAGCAAAAAGTCAAAACTCTCATTGACTCTGATCTGAAAAATCTTTGGGATTACTCTGAGTCTTTTGATCTTCAGGGCACTTTGTGTGTCTTTGCTTCCATTATCTGCATGTTCCTGTAAGCTCAGGGACCAGTAGCAACGCCAGCCCCAGGCGTGTGGTAAGGAGGAATACTGGCATGTTATGAACCAAAAAATTCATTCAAGACTATCTTCCTTTTCGCACCAGTTTGGAACAGCAGCTAAAATAAGTATTTAGGCAACCTGTTAAAACAGTAAAAATTAAATATGAATAGTTATGTGGAATTATTTGTAAGAAAAGGCTGTAGGCACAATGCATGATTAGTAAAATGGGTGATGATTGGTTATAGAAGTGTTTATTTGAGAAATATGCACACACAGTAAATAAAACCAGATACAAGTGATGTAAGAATTCTCTTAAAGCTTGTGTTTAACATGCACCGTCCTTACTGCCAGTCAGTATTATAACTTTCAGATAAAGTTCATCAAGGCTACCTTAGTTTGCAGTTCTCCTTAACAGAAGGGTGCTGCCAGGGAAACCAGCATCATCTTGGAAACAAAAAGATACTAGATCAGCAAAGCAAGAAATAGGCTTTGAACTTTATAAACAGAAGTATTTTTTGTTTTAATTTTACATTTAATTCGTTTTACACCAAAGGCATTGCTACCAATCCTATCCTTAGCTTAAAAATAACTTATTTACTAAAAACTGGATGTGAATCTGCTGTTTCTTGTAGCAGTTTACCAAGCTAGGAATTTCCAAGTCTATGATATATTTAGTATAATTTCTTAATACAAAAGGGTTTTTTTTGTTTGGTTTTGGGGTGGTTTTGTTTGTTTGTTTTTGTTTTTAAATAGGGACTCAGCAGTGACCTTAGATAATAAAGATAGTTCATCTCATCCAGGAGATGTTTGGTTTGCAAAACTGGTGTTTCTACATTGTTAGAATAAACAGTGACTCTTGAGGAAAAATCCTGATTTGAAGTGAGTTTATCTAATTAGTTGCTGTGATGTGATAAACTGTATTATCTTTCTAATTTGTACTGTCTATACCTTGGGAAATATGTGCTGTATTTGCATATATTACAGTTTTATCTCCTTGACACTCAATAAATAATAATCTCATGATCTTCAGTGTCAGCAAATAGTTTCATCCTGGGAGCAGCTGAGTATCCTGTACTCATCAGGTGCAGTTACTAACTCTTAAGCCAACAGCATCGGAGAAACTGCTACTTCCAGTGGATTATTTCAGAATTTAGTATGCAGTGCTGTCAACAGACTTAAGCTGTTGTAAAGTAAGACTGTTATTTCTTGAGGAAAGTATCTATATTGATTTGCTTTGTCTTAGTGGGAGCTTGGAAGACTGTTGTCTAATGTGTAATCAGCTTCTGAAAGTAAAGGTCACTTGGAAGCTTTAGCATTTGACAGATAATCCTGGCACACATTTGAGTAATTTTTTACTTTTTAATAAAAATATTTTTTAAATCTTAACTCTGGCTTTTCTGTACATAACGGAGCTGGCAGCTGTTTTATCTATTCTTACACTACTTTTCATATAGACACATATTTCCTTGGCTGCTGAACATTTCTACCCCAAGTCATACATTTTTCATAGTGATTGTGACATGGCAGCCAGTGTCATTCTTAAATCTGTCAAAGGGTATTCTTACCTGTGTTTAAGTTTTCACTGGATTTTCAGATGTTGCTGTAACTTTTTACTACTCTGTTTCATACTGGTGGTCTCGTCTTTAGCCAGAAGAAAGGAAGAGAAACAAAGGAGAGAAGATATGAACTGCTTGATAGGTGTTTATGAAAGGGTGAAGGAGAGTTTCCTTTTGAGTAGTCTACTATCCTGTTACCTTTGGAGAGCTTAACTGTGTGCCTAGGAAGACAAGTTAGGAATCCAGAGGCTATAGGTGACCCTGTGAGGAAAATAAGGCATTGCAAGCTTGTACGAGTCTAAATGTGATTTAGTTGGATTTATAACAAGGATATATAAAAGTCAACACTGACTTTTCCTCAGTCTCTGACTCCAGTTAGTGTGGAGCTGTCTGGTAGCCACACTGTTGAGGCCAAGTGCTCAGGCATGGACACCGCTTGTCCCCCTGTGAGCTCTTAGCACAGGGCAAAGGCAAGGGGAGTTGATTTAATGAAGGGGGTTTCAACAGAGTTGCCTTACCTTGCATTTTCCATGGTACTAGAGCATGTCCATCAGCTGTCTTTCGTGCTCAGAGGACTTGTTTGCAGGCCTGAGCCCAAAGGTGTCACCTGTGGAAAAGATAGGGGAAAAAATATCTTTTTGCATCTGTAGCAAAGCACAGAAATATAAATGTTTTATGCTCTAACTTTGCATTATAATTTCTGTTTTAACAGGAATAGAGAGGAAAAGTAAGGAAACCACTGCATTTACATGGTCATAGTTGAACTTCAAAGGTGCAAATACTTAAAAATTCTGACTTTTTAAAATACCGTTTGCAGCGTTCCCCATGAAGTCTAAATGCTGTTATTTAGAAATGGTTCTATGCCCTCTGAGAGCTGCCTTGGGTCTGATAACATATATTGTTTCTGTATAAAAATCTTGAGGCCTCAGTAATGCTTTCAAAAAAGACAGAATTCAGCCTGTACTTCAGCAGAGGGCTGTTATGAGGATTAGAAGAAAGGGGAACCAAAATGAATTGTATGATAATTTGTCTTGGTTTCCTCTTGCCTTGTTATGCTACTGCAAGAGATCTAAGGACAACATGGATCAGAAATTTTTTTTTGCATTCTTTGCAGTGGAATAAATAAGTAAACATTTTTTAAAATACCCAGTATATTTATAAAAAATAGTAATTTTTTTTTTTGATTGGTTAAGCAAACAAGTGGAGGGCCAAGGAATATCATTGCTATTGTGTATTTGTGCCTGAGTTGCAGGGTGAGTAAGGAATTTCTTCAGCTTTGGCTGAAAAATCTGAAATGATAACCAAAGGTATGTGTTTACCAAATACCTGCAAATTTTTCCATTTCGGTGAATGCAGCTGATGCAAACAACTGGTTATTTGTAATCATCCCTCTGTTTCAGTGTAATGAAGAGCTTAGATTTTTAGAGTTTGCTGTTTGCTGTTGTGGAACTAACCGAGTTACATGCTGCCTAATAAAATGTCAACCACGAGGTACTTCAGTCCTCCTGTTTCTTTGTGGGAAAGAATTATCCCACAATAATTTCCAGAATTTTTTCTCCTTCCCTGAGACCTTCACTTTTGTTATAAGAAACTGAGTTTTTGCAATCAGGGTCTTTGTTATTTTGTCTTAACCTATTATTAACTGTCTATTGAGAACAGGTTTTGAAGTGAAGAAGTAGTTCAATGCATTTAAAGAAGCATGATTTTTTCCTAATTTAAAGTTACAGAAGTTGCACCTAGGTAATTAAAATTGTGTTGAGATTTTCTATGGAAGGATTTTAGCTTTGAGAATTGTATAGGTAAGTTAGAAATATCCCTTTGATAGAGATTATGTAATGGAACTGGTAAAAAAGGAAAAAATTGTAACATTTCCTCTAATTTATACTTTTTTTGTGGGTTCCCCCCTCCACACCCTGTAATTTTTCAAAACATTTATTACATATACACCTCTCAAATGTCTTTCCTCTTCCCTCAGCTGATTTGATTTCCATTAGTATAAGCTGTTGGGTCCAAGGCTGCCTGTCAGACAGCTGTGATATAAATGATCCTTTCACAGAAATCTACCAGCATTGTGTATGAACAGAGATTTAAAATTCCTTTCCTTCTAAAAGAAGGGTCGGCAGCTTTCAGTTTTAAGAAGAGGGAGGAATCCTAGGTGCAATCAATGAATTAAGGGAGTTCTGACTATTGATGACAATAGTAATTGCTGCAGAATGTGAATAGATTCAGTGCTGTTTAGCTGCAGCGTAAATGCTGCCTGCAGTTGACTGTTCCACTCAAAGGCATGTGGAGCACGGGAGTTGAAGCTGAGGTGGTTTCTTGAGATGAACGTTGCTCACGAGGGAAATAAAACTGGCAAACTATGGTTCTGTGTCTATGAAGTGCAGTAAATAATCAGACACACAAATGGACTTCTCTCTGCTTCCCCCCTGCTCTGTCTGAAAAACCGTGCAAAAGCAGTACTGTAGGAAAAAGAAAAAGTATCCCAACACATTTCATGCTACGTCTTTAAATGGATTGAATACATGAGGTGTTGTGGGAGAAAAACAAATCACTGTTCCGTAAGTCTTTAATAAACAGTTAAACTTTCTTTAGAGGTGTTTTTTTGGTGTTTTGTTTGCCTTGTTTGCAATTTCATAAAAAAAACCAAAAACATATTTGAGGCTATGCAGATACACTCACTCAGTTTTCTTATTTAAATAATTTTTTTCACTTTGTGTAAAAGGTTGTGGCACATTTTGCTAATTATATACAATCCAATTACTATTTCATATTTGATTTTAAATGTTCAGTAAAATGTAAATAAGGAAACATGCAAGAAGAACTTGAAAGATTTCAGTAACTTAACTGATAATGTAAAAAAATCCAAAAAACACAGACAAACAAAAAATCCACCAAAAACTCCACCATAAAATACATGGATTCTACAAATTTTAGCTGGGTTAGCATCAGCATTACACGGTGAACGCATTCCACAGCTGAAATGTTCCATATGGAATGGATTATCAGATTCCTTAATTTTAAAACTTCAGTTTCTTCTATGTGAGTACTTGTCAGACAGGAATTTTATGAAGATTGAAGTAAATAATGCATCTACCATTTAAGAACAGCTTAGCAAGTTTTAAAAGATTAAAACCATATAGGAACCCATCAATTTAAATTAAGTATGTTCAGCTCGGTAAACAAGAACTTTGGTTTCCCGGAATAGGTAAGTGAATTCAGCTTGCTTGCATTTAATCTGTCTCTAAGCTTTTATGTTCCCTGCATTGTGGCAGAGGAGGTATTTATGAAGGTGGAAATAGGATTTAATTTTGTTCAGATTTTCTTTGGAATGAATTAATGCTGATAGATTTAATAAAGAGAAACACCTCAAGCCTCTACACTTCTGAGAATGCCAGGTGCAGCATGGTGTCCCTTTTGTAACCAAGAGGCTGTCCTGTCATCCAGACCGCTTTTTTGCCTTTGACTGTAGGATAGAAGGGGCAGTAACGTCACAAGAAATGGAAAAACAATGTGTACTTTTTGCTTTAGTAACATTATATTTTAATGTGTATAGCTGAATACAATGTTTGTAGCTATGGATTTCCATCAGTGTGTTTGCTTATGGATAGAGCTAATCTTTCATACCTCCTTGCACATGCATCTGTTTTCCTAAAGCCCTTATTACAGCTGTAGAGCTCAGTTCTGTGAAATGTTGAGCACCTGCAACTGTGGGAGTTCAGTAGCCACCAGGGGTGTTTAGCATTCAGGAGGCCAAGCTCTCTGTGTCTGAGTCTGCACTGGTGAAGGAAGTGAACCCAGCACGCATGTGGTGGGAAACTATTTAGAAGTCAAGTTTTAGTCCTGTTGTGTAATTACTAGTAATATTGTGTATTATTAACATAACTATGCATGATTGACATACAGAATAATTTGGAGAGCAGAGGCACTCTTAGAATCATAGAATCATAGAATCTTAGGGGCTGGAAGGGACCTCGAGAGATCATCTAGTCCAACCCCCCTGCCAGAGCAGGGTCACCTAGAGTACATCACACAGGAACTCATCCAGGTGGGTTTTGAATGTCTCCAGTGAGGGAGACTCCACAACCTCCCTGGGCAGTCTGTTCCAGTGCTCTGTCACTCTCACAGTAAAAAAATTTTTTTGGATATTCACCTTGAACTTCCTATGCTCCAATTTACACCCATTACCCCTTGTCCTATCACTGGTCATCACTGAGAAAAGCCTAACTCCGTCCCCCTGACACTCACCCCTTACATATTTGTAAACATTGATGAGGTCACCCCTCAGTCTCCTTTTCTCCAAGCTAAAGAGACCCAGCTCCCTCAGCCTTTCCTCATAAGGGAGATGTTCCACTCCCCTAATCATCTTCGTAGCTCTGCGCTGGACTCTTTCGAGCAGTTCCCTGTCCTTTTTGAACTGAGGGGCCCAGAACTGGACACAATACTCCAGATGTGGCCTCACCAATGCAGAATAGAGGGGGAGGAGAACCTCTCTTGACCTACTAACCACACCCTTTCTAATGCACCCCAGGATGCCATTGGCCTTCTTGGCCACAAGGGCACATTGCTGGCTCATGGTCATCCTCCTGTCTACCAGGACCCCCAGGTCTCTTTCACCTACACTACTCTCCAGCAGTTCAGCCCCCAACCTGTACTGGGACATGGTGTTGTTCTTCCCCAAATGTAAAACTCTGCACTTCCCCTTGTTGAATTTCATCATGTTTCTCCCCGCCCAACTCTCCAACCTATCTAAGTCTCTCTGAATGGCAGCACAGCCTTCTGGTGTGTCAGCCACTCCTCCCAGCTTAGTGTCATCAGCAAACTTGCTGAGGGTACATTCTATACCCTCATCCAGGTCGTTGATGAAGATGTTGAACAACACCGGTCCCAGTACCGACCCCTGTGGGACTCCACTAGTCACACACCTCCAACCAGATTCTGCCCCATTGACTACAACTCTCTGACTCCTTCCTTTCAACCAGTTCCTAATCCACCTCACTTCCTGATCACCAAACCCATACCTGATCAACTTTTCTACAAGGATGCTGTGGGAGACGGTGTCAAATGCTTTACTGAAATCAAGATAAACCACATCTACCGCTCTACCATCATCTATCCACCTAGTAATTTCCTCATAGAAGGCTATGAGGTTAGTCAAACATGATTTACCCTTGATAAAACCATGTTGACTGCTCTTGATGACCCCCATGTCCTTGATGTGCCTGGAGATAGTGCCAAGAACAAGTTGTTCCATCACCTTTCCAGGGATGGAGGTGAGGCTGACCGGTCTATAGTTACCCGGGTCCTCCTTCTTGCCCTTCTTGTAGACTGGAGTGACATTTGCTATCCTCCAGTCCTCAGGCACCTCACCTGTTGCCCATGACTTACTGAAGATGATGGAGAGTGGCCTAGCAATGACCTCCGCCAGCTCCCTCAGCACCCTTGGGTGCATTCCATCTGGACCCATTGATTTATGGATGTCCAGATTACTCAACTGATCCCTAACCCAATCCTCATCTACCATGTCAAACTCTTCCTCTATCTTGACTTCTTCTGGGGCTATATGAATCTGGGGCTCATAGGGAGACCCTGCAGGAGTGAAGACAGAGGCAAAGAAGGCATTCAGCACCTCTGCCTTCTTTATATCCTCTGTCACCAGGGCTCCCACCTCATTCCTCAATGGGCCAATATTGCCTCTACTGCTAGTTTTGCTAGCTATGTATTTGAAAAAGCCCTTTCTATTATCCTTAACCTGACTTGCAAGCTTAAGTTCCAAGGAGGCCTTAGCTTTCCTAATTGCCTCCCTACATCCTCTGACAACAGTCCTATATTCCTCCCACGTGACCAGCCCCTCCTTCCATGATCTGTAGATTTTCCTTTTCCACTTAAGTTTACTTCTTATACAACTTTGTTTAGGTTTTGAGAAAACGCAGGCACAAATACAGTTTGTTAGGTAGACAGAAGCTTGCAAAGAAAGTAAGTGTACATTTTCATAAATCCCTGAGGTATTCCTTCCTCTGAAATGTGGGAAAATGTGATCTTTATTATGTAAAATGTTTATGACTTTCTTCTCTATTCTGAATGCTTCATGATGATCCAGTTGCAGTGTGGATGATTTGCTCACGTCAACATTTCAAAAGCAGGTAGGAGTCTCAGGGTGATTGTAGGGTGTTTATTACAGGTCACCAGATCAGGATGGGGAAGTTCTATAGACAGCTGAGAGTCTCCTCACATCACAGGCCTTGATTCTCGTGGAGGACTTCAGTCACCCTGATATCTGCTGGGAAGGCCACATAGCCACGCATATAGAGTCCAGGAGGTTCCTCCAATGCCTTGCTGATAACTTTTTGACTGAGATGGTGGCGAAGCCAACAGGCTGCCCGGAGAGGCTGTGGAGTCTCTTTCACTGGAGACATTCAAAACCCACCTGGACATGTTCCTGTGTGATGTGCTCCGAGTGACCCTGCTCTGGCAGGGGGGTTGGACTAGATGATCTTTCGTGGTCCCTTCCAAACCCTAAGATTCTGTGATTCTGTGAAGGAGAGATGTGCTACGGGACCTAGTACTGACAAAGAGGGAGTGATGGATGACATTAAGGCTTGTAGCAGCCTTGGCTGTAGTGGCCATCAAATGGTGGCATTCAGGATCGTGTACAGTAGGTACAGAACATCTAGCAGGGTCACAACCCTGGACTTCAGAAGAGCTAATTTTTACTTTTTCAGGGAACTGCTTGGTGAAATTCAATGGGATAGGGTACAAGAACGTAGGGATTCCAAGAACGTTGGTTAATATTCAAGCACCCTTTCCTCCAAACTCAAGACCAGAACATCCCAAAGAGTAAGTAATCAAGAGAGCCAGGAGACCTGCATGGTTGAGCAGGGAGCAACTGAACAAAATCAAGTGGAAGAAAGAAGATTATAGACCATGGAAGAAGGGGCAAGGGGCAATGGGCACAAACAGGAGCATAGGAGGTTTAAGTTAAACATGGGGAAAACCAGCACTGCAACAGGCTTTCCAGAGAGGTTGTGGAGGCTTCTTCTCTGAAAACATTCAAAACCCACCCAGACATGTTCCTGTGTGATCTACTTACTGTAGGGATCCTGCTCTAGCAGGGAGCTTGGACTAGAGGATCTTCAGAGGTCCCTTCCAACCCCAGCCACTCTGATTATGTAATGGTATAGGTGGGAGAAGTCTAGTGCTTTAAGGTGAACACTTTAGTTACTAATAAAAAAAATGTCTGCCAGAAACAGTGACCATGCAGTTAAGCTGATACAGAATGTTCTGATGGAAAACAAATGCACTAGGCCAGGATACACAGATTCTTGCAAATGATTCATCACTCAAAGCATGTGTGTTTAACAAAGTAGCTACACAAGCTGATGTTAACAGCAAACATCAAGGCCTTTAAAATTCTCAAATCCACTTCAGTGGGTATTGATTTGGATATTAAGAAATACTTCCTTAGGGAAACACTTGATAAAAGAGCTTAAGGCAAGGGGAGGTGATTTTGCACTGCAGTGTATGTGAAGAAAGAGAATATTTAACAAAACAGCAATCTCTGTGATCGGTTGTGTTTCTGCTTTTTTATGCTGCAGTATCTGAAGTGTTTGAGTACTTCCCCTGGGGTCTGCAAGCACTTCTGTCATCAGGGTGATGCTGTCCTTGACAGGAGAAAATCTGCTACTGTTCATGTGTGAATAATTGCAATACAGCTTCATGAGCTGAGCTGGGAGAAATGAACAAAGCATGTTAGCCTGTGTGATGCTGAAATCTTCATGGATCTAATTTTTCACAAAACTGAGTAACTGGTATAATTCACCTTTTGACAAGACAATGAGATAGAAGGAACATGCAGACCTAAAACCTGGTACTAGAAACTTTAGTGGAACAATTGCCCAAGAAACTTGGCCATACTGCATGGATAAGGTAAAAATGTGCCCTTTAGATGAACCTGACTAATTATAATATTATAATATGAAAAACACACCTCCAGAAGTTAAGATATCTGCTTGAAGACCCTCACCCATTGAGCTTACACAGTAATATGAAAAGACACTGTATCTTTAAATGAAGACAAAGGATAGCCTACACCCATCAGCTTTAAGAGAAGGGATTGTAAGCACCAGTAAAAACCTAGTAAACTAAGAAAATGCTAAATACATTAATTTACAATGTATAAATGTATGACTGTTCCAATGTTGTGTGTGCTAGCTTTGTGGGAACACCCCCTGGCACCCATTTCTGTGAAGAACTGCTAGTAAATTGCTCATACTTCAACTCTGTGTGTTATAGGCCAGGACACTGGATAGACAAACCCCATTTTGGGACAACTTGTGTACAAACACAAGGTGTAATGTTTGTTTTTCAGAAAAGCTCTGCCTCTGTAACCAGGGGCTGCAAGGGCACAAAGTCAAAGGGTGGCTTCATCAGAAAGTAACATGCTCAGTGGCAGTAGCTGTGTGCCAGGTTCTTCCAGCACCCCGAGCCCTTCAAGCCTGCAGACCCAGCCAGCTGCTGCCAAGATGATGTGTGGCAAAAACATGCATGTCACTGCAGACACACCTTGCCTCAAGTTTAAACTGTCTTTTTCAGCAGCCCAGATTCTGCCACACTGTTGTATTTGTAGTACCAAATACAATGTTTAAGTGCATTTCAAGAATTTTAGAGGGTTGGATGCAGCTGTATCCATACTGGGAGCAGGAGGAGAGGAAAGGTATTGCAGCTCCATGTAGCCACCACTCTATCCTATGACTCAGGATATATGAGGTTGTCACAATTTGAGTCAACAAGATGTTCTCTATTACTCCCCCACTATCCTCTCAGAGGAAGATAAAAAGGGGAGTAAGGGAGAGAAACTTTAAAGTTGGGGGAAAAAAGCTATAATAGGTTTAAATGAGTTGTTATAATAATGAGGATGGTGAATTACAAACATATACAAATATGTAAATATGGAACCTGCACTCCTCAGTTGGTAACTACTTCCCAACCAGAAAAGTCCCAGGCTGGACCCAGCAGCTGATGAGGTGCCCAAGCCAGAATCCCAGTGACAGTCCACAGCAGCCTTGGAGCAGCCACGCTGGTCCTCATCAGGGAGGCAGAAGGTGAGCTGTCTCAGCAAGCAGTGATCTTCTCTGGCAAGGAAACAAAACTCGGGAAGAGCAGAGAGCTCAGCAACTGGCAAACAAACAGAGCCAGCCCAGGGCTCTCTGAGGAGCCATTTCATCCTGAGGAGCCATTTTATAATGAGCGCAGCAGCCCAGCGGGTTCTGGGTGATCTCAGGTCAGTATGGCTGCAGAAAATGTTTATCCTGGTCTTCTCAAGCCAAGACTGAGGTGTTGAGGGGAGAGGGAGAGGGAGAGGAGGTGTGAGTTTGAGTTAGTCCTTGCCTGCAGGACTCAACAGAGTGCAATTGGTGCCTCGTTCTTCTGCTTGTACGCAAGAGAAGGACTTGGATGCCTCAAGGAATGCTGTGAGATGAGATTTGTTAGGCCTTTTCAAAGGCAACAGGAGCTTGGAGTGGGCAAGGCCTTTGAGGGTTTGTGAAACTGCTCTTTGAAGCCACAGCAGCAGATTGAGTTTGTGACCTTATAATAAAAAATCTGGTATGTACAAAAGCTCTGTAATAGAATTGACAGAAACTTCGTGAGAAGTAGAAATGTAACAGAACCAAGGTGGAAAAAAAATAGTCACTAAAGAAAGATCCAGTGCAAGCAATTGCATTTCTTCGGTCCCTAAGGCAGGCGTTGTTACCTCTTCTTGTGATTGTTATCACAGTGTCACTTTGTTTGGAAATAGACCTTCAAGACCATTGAGTCCAACCACTACCTAACTCTGCCACGCCCACCACTGAACCTGATCCCTCAGCACATCTGTCCTTCTAGATGTCTCCAGGGATGGTGACTCAACTACCTCCCCGGACTGCCCGGATGGACAGACTGGTTATGTCACAGTGTTGGTTTTCTGGGTTTGTGCTTTAAACGTCAACAGCTGACAACACAAAAAGTAAGGCTTGAAAGTATACTTGAAAGTGACCTAGGGAACCTAGATAATGATAGCTGCAAATTGAACCCATTTACTTAATGATGTTTTAAAGTACTTGAAGTTGGCAGTGTGATATAAATCTTTGTGTCCACTGTGTTGGGTCACAACTTGTATTTAATTTCCATTTCTGCCATTGTTTTGCTAGGTGATGCTGGTGAAATTATTTCATGTGCAGGGTTTGGGGTTTGTTGTTTTTTTCCATCTGCAAAATTGAAGTAATGATATTTATCTTTCTTTGGACTGCTTAATGGCCTACTGATGAAAAAGAGTGTAGGTGTGAGTGGGAAAATTGAATGAGTATTCATTTTCATTTTTCCACAAGTGTGGAAGTAACTTGACTTGTATCCTTATTGATATTGAAATTTCCCTCTGCTTTTGGCAGAACATTGTGCAAATGCCTTGTATATTTGTAACAATGACTAAAGAGATCTGGATAATTTAGGCACCTGTGTTAGGTGATGACCTTTCTCTCTGTATGTTCATAAATATGCCATGCAATCTACCTTTGCCTTCATGTTTGATCTATACCCAA
Source organism: Chaetura pelagica (assembly GCF_000747805.2). Classification (NCBI taxonomy): domain Eukaryota; kingdom Metazoa; phylum Chordata; class Aves; order Apodiformes; family Apodidae; genus Chaetura; species Chaetura pelagica. The sequence continues at coordinate 8,088,426 of NW_009952990.1, forward strand.
GGGGAATATGGATAACATACTGGCTGCTTCCAGGTAACTATAAAGAGCATATTCAAGCACAGTTCTGCATGCCTTCCTTCCCCAGGCAAATAGTGTTAATAATGAGAATTTAGAAGCAACATTCCAAGTAATAAAATACGGGAGTTATAACAAGGAGTCCTTAATCAGTGTATTTCAATCTGTGTATGGCTCATATGCTTTTCCACTGATCAGTTTGGCTTTCCTGCAACAGCAACGTGGCTTCTCTTTGTTTACAAGTTCACAAGTTCTGGCTATTGTTTGTTTGAGGCCTTTTTCAATCTTGGAGCCCTTTAATCTTATATCTTGTGTTGTCACCTGATTCTCCAGACATATCCGTTTGTGATGACAGCTTTACAGGGTGCTCCAGTTGTCCGGTTTGTTTTTGTAACTGCTGTCTCTTCTGAAGTTGTGTTCAGTATTGCTTACCTGACTTGGTGGCAGCTTATGGGACTCTGAATTATAGTAACTTGCTTTTCTCTTGCTTGTGTCTTTGTCTTAAATGTTCATAGAACCCAAACGTTTCTCACAATCTAGACATTCTTATTTCCTGTTGAACAAAATGCCAGCAGCTCCCAGTGCAAGCATCGTTCCTGCTATTGAGACCTGTACTGTGCTCAGTCAGAGACTCCTTCTTCTGCTGACAGACTACCTAAGACTTATTTCTTTTATTTGTTTATTCATTGCCCCTCCACTGTGTGTATCATCTAGGTATGAACATGTTCTAATCCAGTAAATCTAGAAGTGTTAATAAAACATGTGTTGTTTTTTTTCCAAAGCTTCTTAGAGTGTTTAACAACTAGAAAAACTTAATGTCATCCAGAAAGTTAATTTTATATTGTTATTCAATAACAAGTAAAAGAACTACCTCTTGTCTCTGCAACCATCCTGGTGTCCCTTGCTGTTGATTTTGCTCAACTTGATTAATAAGGCTGTTTTTCTTCTTGGTTTCTGTTACTTTCCAACCTTTGTCTCATGCTGTGTGCTAATGAGAGGAGGCTTGACTTTATTACTTTCCAAATAAAGTTTCTGTGAGGATCATTATCAAAAGCTTTCAGAAAGTCCAAATAAATTCTTCACCACGTCACTTTCAGAAATATTACTTTTGTATATTTTCTTGCACAGTGGGATAACTCAGAAGCTGTTTATTCATTTCTTCTCACTTTATTTGGATTAGGGAAGTATTTTATTTGGACAAAAATTTTTGCATGATCAGGGAAGATTTTGTTTCAAATTCTATGATAAGATCAATTTAAATATTCTCTTGTTTTCCTTTAAAAAACAAAAACTTGCTAATGAAGAAATTTGCTTACACACATTTATTTAAGGCTTAATTGCCATGAAAATAATGCTCTGTGACACTATTGGCTTCCTCCCAAGAGAGGCACAGATTATTGTCTTACATATATTTAAAGATACATGCAAAGGTATTTATTTCTGAGACTTGGCGAATTTGACAGGTGAGCCATCAATTTTCAGAAGTGTTCTCTGTAGATATTTTTGTACAATTTCTAAAGGTATTTGTGACAGTCTTCTGGAGAGGACTGACAGGTTGATGAGGAAACTATGTGGCTGTTAAAAAGTGCAGGCATGAGTGCTCTATCTAGTTGGGATGGAAGTATCTGTATTGCATGTCCATCTTTTTCTATATTATGCTTGGGATTTGCAGTCTTATCTTTCCACTATCATGATACAATCATGATGGCAAAGAGATGTTTCAAGGGTAATTACATTAAATTGATTTGGTCAGAACATTTCAAGTCTCACTTCTCCGTGTCCTTGATGGAAAGATGATACTGAACTAAAATCAATATTGTTTACTTTCTCAATTGTCGTGTGTAAATTTAAGTCTGAGCTTTTGCAATTTAACTACAACAACCCTTAGCAAACCACTCACCACTCATCCATTGAGGCATCCTAACTTTTCTCACACACTTAGTTTTAGCTGAAGAGAATTGAGAGAATGAACTTCATGTCACTTCTACAGCATGTCTACCTGAAAGCAGTTATGAAGGACGGGAGGTATTGAAACATCTTTAAGTGATTTGTACCTGTAAGTAGAAATGTAACTTCTCTGTTTTCACAGCCACCTTGCAATTTAAATGATAAATTAAAAATGAAATACAAAACAAAACCTTTGGAGGCTTTGGAGTATTTCAGGCTGAATAAAGATCACTTGTGGGATGGCAAATAGTCTAACTTACGTTTAGGGACTTACGTTTAGCTTAAAATGTGACAGTTCTTACAAATGTCTTTACCATCTACAGGGTTTTTTTGTTTGTTTGTTCGTTTTTTGGGGTTTTTTTAATTACATCCAACTTCCTGGAGAGTAAGATTAATATATTTGCAATGCTGTAGATTGTTGATTTTATGGAAGGAACAAAGCCTGAAATGGGTCAGGGTTTTTTTGCGGGACAAGCTTTACGTTTTGTCAAGCTATCTGCAGTGCTTTTACAGGTAAGGTGAACCTGAAACATCTACATATATCTTTACTACACAACATATTTTCTGACTCTTGCATTCTCTTAAGGCCTCTCTTTTTTGACTCTGGCTGATCAGATCTCATCAGAACTTTTCTGAAGCTACCTGGGGAGACATTCAGAGCTCTTGGGGACCACTTTACTTAACTGCATGACACAGAAAAATAGTCCTGGAGTAATCTGGCTGCAAGCTACTGTGCAGCCCTGTGTGTGAAATGGTATAAAAGAATATAACACCCTTCTTGCACCAACTGCACACTCCCTAGCCCTTTTTATTTAACAGTGTGGATTTAATGCTGGTAAGAGATGTCCTCTTGACAGTGCTGTGGAAGAAGATTAACCTACAAGAAGTGAGTGTCAAACATAAATGTGTGAGCATGCCTTTTGGGAGGGGTAAGTTTAAGGAATTTTCTTAGGAGCCATAATTAGCTTAATCACCATGGTCTGTATAGGTCTGGTCCCTTCTGCTCAGTCTGCTAATTACTGGAAAATGCAATGATAAGCTAGTTTTGAGACAGAGAAAATACATTGTATACACATGCCACCCCCTGGCCTAAGTGGAAATAGAATTTAATCCTGATCCACAGGTAAAGCACAGACAGTTGGCTTCGAGGTGATTATCTGTGCCCTTGGGACAACACCAGTAACTTTCCATAGAACATTGTGTAGTTGAACACTGTGAATGCAAGAGGAAAGGTTACTTGTGTTTGTTCTGAAAGTAACACGGCAAAAGTAATTAGGTTGGGATCTCATTTCTGCTTCCAGTACGCCTGGAGTGCCTTTGGGCAAATTCTCACTTGTCTGAGTGGGAAAATCAGTGAGACATCATTGCAGAGGGAGATTCCAGCCCTCATTCATGAAAGTGCCATGAGCTGTGTGGAGGCCTTTATACAGGCCTGTGCTGCACCCTAGCTGAGCGTACACGGGTTCCTCCCTAGGCTGGAGGCAGTTAATTGTGGAGATCATTTCAAACAGTTCTAAAAAATCTTTTCTTCCATCAAACATTACGACTACTGAACCCTGTAAACAAGTACAAGTGAGACCTGAACATCCAGGGTGAGGTCTTAAACGGGGATCATTCAATTGAAACAGAGACACTCCAGCACATCTTTTTAACTGGTCATCTCTTGCGCATCAAGCTGAGTAGCATCTTGTGGTGACACATTCTTCTGTGTGCTCTATTTTCTTCTCTGAACCCCAGTAAAAAAAACATTTCTCACATATCATTTGGGAGAATATTGAATTCCCATGGCTTGTCCTGCCTTACAAAGATGTGTATTACTGACCTGGAGTGCTGGTGTCATTGCTCAGTTGCAAGTAGTGAACGCCCAAGTTTCTTTGCTATGACCCTCTGACTTCTAAAAGGAAGAGGAAGTTAATGATTTTCTAAATGTCTTTCTCTCCACCCCTTAGATGCACTTCCACAAAAAAATCCCTACAGCCCATTTCATAACCTTTTCTAAATTGCCGGATTCAAACATTTTCCCTGTGTGCCAGAGAGATGCAGTGGGTTAGGGTGTGGGGAGCAAAGAGTAGACATCTAGGGGAGCAAAGATCCATTCTACATTTTGCACAGCAATTACTATAGCTATGAGTAAAGAATCCAACAGGGTGGCCTGAGAGAAAATGGAATACCAGCTCTCTGTGGAGTTGGATGGTTGTTAAATTGTAGGAGCGATTTCTGGACTACAACCACAAATATCAGTGCAGGCTGTGAGTGCCTGTAGTAAAAAGGTAGTAAGAATATTAGGTACATTCAAGTTTTGTTGCTTATGGAATGAAAACTTGGCCAAAAGTCTTGTTTATTTAAAACAAAAACAAACCACCAAACAAAATCCCCAGTATTAGGACTGCTCAGCTTGAGAAATTAATGCTTTATAACTGGTATGTTCATACTTAGCTGCCAACTAATTTCTATTCAGTGTGAGCATTTCTCTTGGAAAACTGCAAAGCAACAGTGCTGTGGGTGGGTGTACTGGTCAGTCCTGCACCAGGGCACTATTACCTTGCAATACCATTTTATGCTGAAGGAAAGACGTGAGAAATCAAGATTGACTGCCCTAGGAATTTCAAGTGCCAGATTTGTGCCCCTCTGTAACTCTGTGCAGAAATTGGGTGGTGTCTCTCAGCTGTGAGAGCTTCCTCTAGTGCTGTCCAGTCTCTTGTGGAAATCGCCTCATCCAAACAGAATTATTATGTGAATGTAACCAGGCCTTGGATGGTCACATACAGGCAGTAAAGAGGATTGCATACAACTGTGCATATGCAGTTTCTTTGTCACCTGATTAAGACACAACCAAGTTGAGTCTAATTACAGTCCATGAGGCATTCTGTGACCACCTCACTTTTATTTATAATAGATAATTTGTTAGACTGGAGTCTTCACATTCACAATTTCCTCCCTCGTACTTGGTGTTTTTCACATTTTTTAATTTTAACGGTTTGTTTGTTGTTGTTTTGGTTTGGTTATGTTGTGGTGGGTTTTGTTTGTTTGTTTTTATTAGGAAATCCTCCTCTGTAAGAGTGAGATTTCAATGACTGCCATTTAAGTCTTCTCGGAAGTGATCTGTTTTCATCTTATTTTGAGGTTATCTCTTGATTAGGCAAAGCTGACTAATCTGGTGGGGTCTAAGCATGAAAATGAATATGAGAATGGTGTGTCTCATGCTGCTTTTAGGAGAGAAGGAAAGTGGAGATGGTGAGGATATTCTCATCAGGGCACAAAAAGGGGGAAGGCTGGGAGCTGGAACCTGCTGGAGGTTGGAAGGATTTAACCACCTCTCTTAACTGCTCCTAAATTCCAGCCTGACGTACCTGGTCTCTCACTAGTAGTAGGTACTTTTCTGTTGGGCAGCTTAGCAAGAAGGAAGGAAAGTCATTCACTGTCTAGTGCCATGATATCTCTGCTACTGTCCATAATACAGACCCATCTAACCACAGAATCACAGAATTGTAGGGGTTGGAAGGGAGCTTGAAAGATCATCTAGTCCAGTGCCCCTCCCAGACCACAGTAGATCACACAGGAATGCATCCAGACATGTTTTTAATGTCTCCACAGTCTCTCTGGAAAGTCTGTTCCAGTGCTCTGTTACCCTCACAGTAAAGTGGTTTTTCCTATGTTTAACTTGAACCTCCTATGCCCCAGTTTGTGCCCATTGCCCCTTGTCCTGTCATTGGACACTGCTGAGAAGATACTGGCCCCATATTTAGATATTTATAAGCATTAATGCGATACCCCCTCAGCCTCTGTTTCTCTAAGCTAAACAGACCCAGCTCTCTCAGCCTTTCCTCATATGGCAGATGCTCCAGTCCCTAAATCATCTTAGGGACTCTGTGCTGGACTCTTTCCAGTAGTTCCTTGTCCTTCTTGAACTGGGGAGCCCAGAACTGCACATGGAACTCCAGGTGAGGCTTCACCAGGGTGGAGTAGAGGGGGAGGAGAACCTCCCTCGACCTGCTGGCCACACTCTTCTTAATGCATCCCAGGATGGCACTTGCCCTCTTGGCTGCAAGGGCACATTGTTGGCTCATGGTCAGCCTGTTTTCCACCAGGACTCCCAGTTCTATTTCCCCAGAGCTACTTTCCAGTAGGTCAGCCTTTAACCTGTACTGGTGCATGGGGTTGTTCTTCCCCAGATGGAGTACTCTACGCTTGCCCTTATTGAACTTCATGTTTCTCACCATCCAGCTCTCCAACCCATCCAGGTCACACTGGATAGCAGCACAGCCTTCTGGTGTGTCAGCCACCCCTCCCAACTTTGTTTCATTAGCAAATTTGCTAACAGTGCACTCTATCCCTTTATCCAGGTCATCCGGCTGGACTCAGTTCCACTGACTGCTACTCTCTGGGCTCTGTCCTCCAGCCAGCTCCCAATCCATCTCTCTACCACTACAAATGCTGGAAAGACTGACTGTGCCAGATTACTTGGTAGATGCTGTAGAAGAGACATGAATTTTAGGCATGACAATTAGGTCTGCCAGCAGATTATTCTTGTACTTGTATCCCAGTTCTACTTCTTGCTCTTCAAAGAGTTGAGCCAGTCCTGTTCAGTGTCTCAGTTTTGTCACTTATAAACTAGGTGGGAGTTTATTGACATATGGAAGATTAAAATGGCTTCATACTCAGATGATTGTTATGGCATGCTTGGTTCTCCTGTGTACAGCTCAAGAATTAAATTGAAAAAGTGGAGAAAGGGTTGGAAAGCATGACTGGAAAACTGTAAGATACATCTTCCAGTTGAAGGACTTCCAGAACTCCATTTGTTTAGCTTTATTGCACAGAGGTGACTAAATGAGTGAATTTTGCAAGTGCTTTTATGAGAAGAAAATGCTGAGTTCTTAAAAGGTCCTTTAATCTTGTAGAGAGAAGCATAACAAGAAGCAAAGGCTGGAAGATAAAGCCAGACAAACTCCATTTGACAGAGAAATAGTTGAGTTTGGGAAACAGTGCACTTGTTTTTAACAGGGCTGGTAATTAACTGCAGGGATAAACTGATAGGTTCTTGAAATTTTCAAGAAAGAAAATGATACCTTTTTGCAAGATGTACCATAGCAACAAATAAGTTGTTGGATTGTAGTGGGCTTGACAGGCATTTATTGTATAGCAGACTGAAACGAATGATCTACTAATAATTTCTGGTTTTAAAACACAGAGCTCTGTGGACATAACAGGTCCCTTCTTCTGTATGTATGGATTCAGTAATTTAAAAATAGTAAATATTTAACTATGGGGTCTAAGCATGAAAATGAATATGAGAATGGTGTGTCTCATGCTGCTTTTAGGAGAGAAGGAAAGTGGAGATGGTGAGGATATTCTCATCAGGGCACAAAAAGGGGGAAGGCTGGGAGCTGGAACCTGCTGGAGGTTGGAAGGATTTAACCACCTCTCTTAACTGCTCCTAAATTCCAGCCTGACGTACCTGGTCTCTCACTAGTAGTAGGTACTTTTCTGTTGGGCAGCTTAGCAAGAAGGAAGGAAAGTCATTCACTGTCTAGTGCCATGATATCTCTGCTACTGTCCATAATACAGACCCATCTAACCACAGAATCACAGAATTGTAGGGGTTGGAAGGGAGCTTGAAAGATCATCTAGTCCAGTGCCCCTCCCAGACCACAGTAGATCACACAGGAATGCATCCAGACATGTTTTTAATGTCTCCACAGTCTCTCTGGAAAGTCTGTTCCAGTGCTCTGTTACCCTCACAGTAAAGTGGTTTTTCCTATGTTTAACTTGAACCTCCTATGCCCCAGTTTGTGCCCATTGCCCCTTGTCCTGTCATTGGACACTGCTGAGAAGATACTGGCCCCATATTTAGATATTTATAAGCATTAATGCGATACCCCCTCAGCCTCTGTTTCTCTAAGCTAAACAGACCCAGCTCTCTCAGCCTTTCCTCATATGGCAGATGCTCCAGTCCCTAAATCATCTTAGGGACCCTGTGCTGGACTCTTTCCAGTAGTTCCTTGTCCTTCTTGAACTGGGGAGCCCAGAACTGCACATGGTACTCCAGGAGAGGCTTCACCAGGGTGGAGGAGAGGGGGAGGAGAACCTCCCTCGACCTGCTGGCCACACTCTTCTTAATGCATCCCAGGATGGCACTTGCCCTCTTGGCTGCAAGGGCACATTGTTGGCTCATGGTCAGCCTGTTTTCCACCAGGACTCCCAGTTCTATTTCCCCAGAGCTACTTTCCAGTAGGTCAGCCTTTAACCTGTACTGGTGCATGGGGTTGTTCTTCCCCAGATGGAGTACTCTACGCTTGCCCTTATTGAACTTCATGTTTCTCACCATCCAGCTCTCCAACCCATCCAGGTCACACTGGATAGCAGCACAGCCTTCTGGTGTGTCAGCCACCCCTCCCAACTTTGTTTCATTAGCAAATTTGCTAACAGTGCACTCTATCCCTTTATCCAGGTCATCCGGCTGGACTCAGTTCCACTGACTGCTACTCTCTGGGCTCTGTCCTCCAGCCAGCTCCCAATCCATCTCTCTACCACTACAAATGCTGGAAAGACTGACTGTGCCAGATTACTTGGTAGATGCTGTAGAAGAGACATGAATTTTAGGCATGACAATTAGGTCTGCCAGCAGATTATTCTTGTACTTGTATCCCAGTTCTACTTCTTGCTCTTCAAAGAGTTGAGCCAGTCCTGTTCAGTGTCTCAGTTTTGTCACTTATAAACTAGGTGGGAGTTTATTGACATATGGAAGATTAAAATGGCTTCATACTCAGATGATTGTTATGGCATGCTTGGTTCTCCTGTGTACAGCTCAAGAATTAAATTGAAAAAGTGGAGAAAGGGTTGGAAAGCATGACTGGAAAACTGTAAGATACATCTTCCAGTTGAAGGACTTCCAGAACTCCATTTGTTTAGCTTTATTGCACAGAGGTGACTAAATGAGTGAATTTTGCAAGTGCTTTTATGAGAAGAAAATGCTGAGTTCTTAAAAGGTCCTTTAATCTTGTAGAGAGAAGCATAACAAGAAGCAAAGGCTGGAAGATAAAGCCAGACAAACTCCATTTGACAGAGAAATAGTTGAGTTTGGGAAACAGTGCACTTGTTTTTAACAGGGCTGGTAATTAACTGCAGGGATAAACTGATAGGTTCTTGAAATTTTCAAGAAAGAAAATGATACCTTTTTGCAAGATGTACCATAGCAACAAATAAGTTGTTGGATTGTAGTGGGCTTGACAGGCATTTATTGTATAGCAGACTGAAACGAATGATCTACTAATAATTTCTGGTTTTAAAACACAGAGCTCTGTGGACATAACAGGTCCCTTCTTCTGTATGTATGGATTCAGTAATTTAAAAATAGTAAATATTTAACTATGTGAGTAGATTATACTTCTATAATAATTGACGTTTTTCCAAAAGACATAGTACAGAGCAGATACATGCAATTTTGATTGATTTAATTTATGCATGGAGTAAAAATAATTTGCTTTGGGTATAAAGGTGTTGCTTGAATGGGTATTCTTGCCATAATTTTGCTTTCTTGTAACTTAGGTTTCTCATAATAATGTAAAAAACCAACCACAAGCAAAAAATAATCACATGTCAAATCATGTATTTGAATTTGAAGAAGTGTTTCAAGACTGGGACTCTGAAGGGCAACATATTCTTTTGGATTATATGTGCTTTTTTCCTTTCAATATCAAAACACAATCTGAAAGTGTAACAAATAAAAGAATTAGTCACATGAACCCTGTAGCTTTATGATTTTTAGGAAAATCATAATCTGATTCACTCCTGCTTTTAATTGATGTGGCAGTGATTTTCCTGTGTTGTCTGTTTAAAAAAAAAATAATAAAGGGCTCAAGGTGGGCTGCTCAAAGTTCGTGTACAGATTTTAGTTTTAAATTGAGAAAATCTGAAGTTTAGAATTAAAATAACCATGGTTCTGTTTTTGTTTTCAATAATACCTGCTGATAGGAGTGTTTTTACCTGTTGTCCAAAGGTTTCTCTATCAGATCTGTTCTGCAGATGTTTTACCACCTTCCCTCCAACAGCCCCCTGACACACCCCCACAGAGACTGCAGTATAAATACCCTGACCACTAACAGTGCACTCTCCAGAGCTGCTCTGGTCTTCACCCTGTGTGCATTTTGAGGCATACTCTTAGCACTGATATTCTTGGAGGTCCAGGGTGATGCAGACTGAGTAGGCTTTTTCATTCTGTTTCACAAATGCAAACAAGATGCTTTCACGGAGGTTGCTTCAGATGTTTAGAATTTGCTGGGGGATTTTGCTATTATATGTCTTCCAGTATGTGGTGGGTTGTGTGTATCATAAAAAATATAGGAGGAGGCTGGTACTCTAACTTTACACGTTGGCTTTGTTAACTGATTTTTCATGAAAAAACAGTGAAGGAATCTTTCCATTTGCAGCAGCAAACTGCTATTGCAAATGAAGGCATTGATATATGGAGGAAAGAGAGGGAGAACTGTCTATGAATAAACAGAAATAGAAGAGCTGATGCTTGAATGTGCATGTGTGCCTACATGTACACGTGCATGCACACAGTTGGTACGGTTGACAGCTCCTGCAAAATAACATTTTGCAATTGAAAAAGCAAAGAATGCTGGCCCATAGAGGAAAGCCAAAGGTGAAAACAAAGCACTGTTAATGCAGAGCATTTTAAAGAAGAATGAGCAGCAGGGAGGGTTTTGGCTTTGCAAGCAAGCACAGAAATGTCTGTCAGCTCGTAATGAACCTGCTTTTGCTTTGCTTTCCGCTTGAGTTGTCAGGGCTTGTGTTTCCCTTTTTCCTTCCTCGCTGAACTTCATTTTTGATCAAAGCTCCTATTTTATTTTTAAACTTTTTATTCCTGTAAATGATTGGAAGCTCTCCAGCAGAGTTAAAGCCAGAGGGGACTGGAAGCAAAGAGCAAGGACAAACCTTAGGACAAATTATAGACACTTTGGGGACGCTCATTTAAAGCAGTAAAAAGCAGCTCCCCTTCCTCTCCTTGCATTTTAGCTCTTTCCAGTCCTTTCTAAAGAGTAGAGAATTTTATCCTACAACCCAATGCAGGAAGAGGTGTCAAGGAGACAGGGGAAGGCCTTGGCAGTGCAAATAGCTTAGATGTTTTTAAAGGATGTGAATACTTGTTTTCGTAAAGTTAAAATAGACCATTCATTCTGAAGTAGGCAGCTGCACATGAGATTTAGACTGGAATGACAGGTTTGAATGCAAAAACATTAGGACTCAGCCAAAGGGCACCCTCATCTGAACAGTTTATGCCCAAATAACCAAGGAGAGCACCTCAGTGTTTATCAGCAAGAAGTAACAGGCAATGGTGACTGGATGCAAAGAAACATGATGTGCCCTGTAATCGGTTCAGGCCCCTCTTTGCTGTTACCTGAGGCATGAAATGTTCCAGGTAGGTAGAGCACATAGTGAACACACAAGGTGCGTAGGTTGTTTACATTGCTGATGCTTGCCATGCATGACCCACCTGTCCAGGTAGAGCACATAGTGAACACACAAGGTGCCACACTGCTGATGCTTGCCATGCATGACCCACCTGTCTCAGCTTCTTTCTCTGTTGAAGATCTGTGAATTAGGGATGAATACAATAATGCCATTGCTAGTGATGATGGCAGTAAACTAGAGGAGTCTTTTAACATTGAAGAAGCATAAAGATACTGCCCAGAGAGTTTCTCTTCAGGCATATTTAAACAGCACATCTTTCTTAGTAACTCTGCCTAATCTATCATATTCTCGCTAGCTCTTAAGCCACTTTTTTAGTATCAGTGTTTCCCTGTTGACCTGCTGAA
>NW_009952990.1:8100483-8107159 GCF_000747805.2 Chaetura pelagica
ATCTCCATTTAAAGGACATTATTACTAGGTCTACGGCCATTGTATTGCTGAGAGAGTAGGGCACATTAATACTGGTGCTATCTGGAAGGCAACTCCTTCTCATCCTATTAGTGAGGTCCCTTTCAAGGTGTGGTCCAGCTTTTGGATGGCTCTCCATTTGTGCATCAGCTTCATAAAGGGCCCTGATGACCTTCTCTCAAAGGCTGCCAATGTCAAGCTAATCCTGGCATGAAGGAGAAGTTCATATATTTATAGGAATGCTGAAGTTTATTAGACTGTAGAATTAACTAGCCTTAACTTAAGGAGACGTTGTCAGCTTAAATCTCACCCATCATTAACATCTTGTACAAATAAGCTGTAAAAAATACTTAGCCTGATAAAGGGGAAAAAAATCATCTTCTCATTTAAAAATAAACAAAACATGCAAGTATTTATCTGGACAGTATGAAAACCCTGACCACTAACAGACAAAGAACTGACCCTATGCCGGCAGTAATTGTAAAGAGAAGTGAAATTAATTTTCTGTGTCTGAGATGAAAGAAATGCTGTTAGTTTAAAAAGAAGACTAAAAATTAAAAGAAAAAGAAAATATTCCCTTTCAGAGAGTAACAGGCCTTGAATACCACTGCTACTCAGAAGTGTCACAGTCTCACTGTATGGGAGTCAGAGAAGATGGGATATAGCAGATTATGAAGAGAAACCTGTTAGCTATGAACTGTCCTATCAGTGGCACAGGCCTCTCCCATACTCTGTGTGGTTTGGATGAGCCGGATACTGTGTGTGTCCATCATGATCCCACGGTCAGCCCTGGTCTTGTTTTATCCTGCTGCACATTCAATATCAGTGCTGCAGCCCAGCTCTGTGTTAGCTGCTGTTTGATCTATGTTCTGCTGAGCAGCCATGCCTGGTCTTGAGATAAGGAATGGACCACAGGGGCAGGACTAGGAAGAGATCTCTCCACTCCAAGATCTGGGCTCAAGTAAATGCTTTCAAGCTAAGTACATACCTTACTCACCACCTACTAATGTGGATCTTCCACCATCTTGTGACCTCACACTTAGATAAGGGTGCTGCTCAAATATCCACATAGCTCTTGACTTCAGTGTGTAGGATATTTGAGCTATGCTATAGGTTTCGTGAGTTATTTTTCAACAGTGCTGCCTTTCTTTGGCAATGTGAACATTCTTAGTATCTTCAGAGCAGGATCAGTGAGTATATCATAGTGCGACTGTAAACCAAACAAAAAGTGCTTCCTGAAGGGAAGAATTTGGAGTTATGGAAGCTCCTCTGTAGCTAGGATGCCTAAGACTGCTGTTACCTTGGCAACTGTAGACAGGACATGATTTGTCCTGGCCTGGACCTGAATCTTATTGTAATTCTTGGCATAGACTGTTCTATCAAATCTACATCAGTGAAATACCTGTTCTTCACTAAGAGTTAGAAAAATGAATGTTCTGGGTTTTCCCTCAATAGGAAAAAGATATTTTTATGTCCACAATTCAGTTCTCATCCCTGCCACTGACTTTGTGCATGACCTTGGGCAGATGCTTAGTTGTATCTCCTTGCCTGTGAAATACAGATCATGATCCTGTCTGTGGTCCAAGAAGCACTATGGAGCTAAAGTAACTGTAGCTATTCAACAAGGCAACATATACATAGTATATATAAAAACATACATAGCATATATATATAGCATGCATATATATATGTGTCTCTATGTAGAGAGAGAGGGGGCAACAGGGGCATTCAGCTCTTACTCGAGAGGTATCAATTTGCTGCATCCGTGTAGTCATCCTGCCAGTGGGAAATGATGCATAGTCATACCTGAAAAGTGTATGGAAATATTCCTAAAGTAGCTCATCCCTTTGGTTAGCCTAGACCACTGGCCTTAAAAACTAGTCACAGATGGGAATCTGTGTATCTGATCCTGATAGACTGATACCACGTTACAAAGCTTTCCCTGTTCCTTTCAGAAGATACAGATCTGTCCTCTCAGAGAACACATTCAACAAGGGAAAAACATGCAAAGTCTATTCTTCTAGTTCTGATTTGCACATCAAAAAAGCCATTTCCCCAAAGCCTTGTGGCAGATCACATTTTAAAATTTAATTTTACTCTTCTCTTCCTGAAATAAGAAACTCCTATGATCCATCTCCTTCTGGTCAGACAGCTGATGGCCTTTTGTGCAGCACTTAGCAAGCTTGGGGTCAAATTCTAATGGCCCTGTAGGAACCCCACAGCTACCAACTGTGAGACTTGGCAGTATTTGCCAGCAGGCATCTGAGCAGAGGCCAGGTGGGTTGACTTCTTAATAGACTACCAAGAATGCCTGCAGGGTGTGTTCTTTGTTGGACTTCACCAATTTATGTTTGGATCTGTGTGCTAATTCCTTTTTCTCCATTTGAAAGCAGTTTTCTGTATTCCCAGCAAACAGTCATAATACACTGAAAGAGATCAGAGATGCCCAAAGTTCACAGTAAAATATAATAAAAAATATGCCCTTTTCCTTCTGGATAAGTTCTCATTAGATACATGACATATAAATATTGTGTATGGTTGAGTTCCCTAGACATCCCTTGCTGTGCATCTTGGTTTCTAAGTAGGTGATTTAAACAGGAGCAAGTCTCCTGATATTTTTTCCAGGTTTCCTTCAGGTACAGATAGTGTAAAATCTGAAAGCTGATGCTGGAATACATTTACTGTAAGTACATGTTCAAAGCAACTACTCCCAGCGTGATTTTTTTTACGGAACTGCAAATTCTTTGAACTTCTAATTTTTATATTGTTTTCCTGGGGGAATGCATGAAAGTGAAATTATTGTATGCTGATGTTTTCTGCATAGTCACCTCTTATCATGGTTACTCACGTTTCTCACATTCTTTCCTCTTCAATTTTGCTGTTTAAATGATACCATTGCATACTTAAATTCTCTTCTCAGCCTTTTCTGCTAATGAAGGAGAAGAGAAGCTGTTGGGTTTTCCCAGAGAGGATGAACATGAATTCTAATTTAATACTAGCATAGCTGGCTTCCCACATGTCAGCACATTTCTGTCATTACAGTGTGACCTCTCCCCTCAAATGCAAGGATTAGAGAAATCAAAGGTATTTTGCCACTCGGGCTGTCCAAGAGCTTCAGGTGCTCTTCAGCAAGGTAGAAAAAGATGCCAATAACAGAATTACAACCAGAGAAGTCAAATGTATGTTTCAAATCCTTTATTTTTGCAGAAATGGAAGCAGTCTAGATCTCAACACATTAAAGGCTTATCTCTGAAGGCATGACTGATTTCAGAGTGTCAGTAACGTGGAAAGCACAAAACCTTGCTCAAAGGCAAAATTAGAGCCATTCTGAGCAAGGTTTTGTCTGTGTTGTGATTTCACAAAGTCACTACATCAACTGAACTCAGAATATACTTCTCCTCTCCTTGCCAAAACTATTTCCTGTATTCAGCAGAAGCTTTTTAAAGCCATTTTGCTCTGTTTTTTTAAACAGCACTTTTTTTAGGTTAAAAACCCAAATGGACAAAATCTGCGTAGCAAAAGGAGACAAATGCATACTAAACACTGCAACCTGAAGCTATTGGTGAATTGCCCCAGTCAGTGTGTGGGTATTGAATCTGATGGTACAGTTTTCTATATTGTCAGCAACATGGATAATATTCTGGGAGAAACATGGTCAATCCCAAATGACTTCTGTCATGAGTGCCAGAGCCTTCAAATTCTTTCTTTTTTCCTTTCTCTGTCTCATTAGTGATGTAGCTGTCCTATGTCTACATGCACAAACCCCCAGAAAAATCATGCAGCATTTAAATATGTATTGTTTAAAAAAAAAATAAAAATTTAAACGTCCATCACATCACTACCACTTCAGCAAAATAATGTTTTTGAGCTTATTTTGTTGCGGGAGCTTTTTACTTTCACCCTAGGCTTACGAACTGGTTCTGCCATAGCATGTATAACATGTTCTGCTATTGTGCTAAAATCAAAGATTTCTAGGAAGTCCTTTCTTATCACTGCCTGTTTGTTCTTCCTTCAGTGCTGAGATTCATCTCCTAGATGTAAATTCTCTCAGAGCTCATGTAATCCTACATAAGACAAAGCTGTAGTGAGAGCTGTTAATGCTTTTGGCAAACACTTGTACTTTCTAACCACCAGCTGCACCTTCAGTGCTCTAATCTATGGTCCCACACCCCTTCTTGCAACACCGTTGGCTTTTTTGGACATGACATGCATCTCCCTCTTGTATCCCTTAACTTGTGTGCTTGCAGTGCCTTCAATAGCATTTTAACCAGTTTGCTGTGAACAACCAGTGTGAATAAAATGCAGAAACAAGCTAGGCTAAGTAATTCCCTTGTCCTGTGAGAAAGCTGATGTCAGGTGATTTCTTGTGTCTTTAATGATAATTATTCTCATTTGGTTTCTGTCAAGGCTGACATTTTAACATCTTCTAGCAAGGTAGATTGTTTTACTTCCTGTGGTTTTCCTGGTCACATACAGCTTTTTGGTATCATGCCCTGGACATTTTGCACGTATCCTGTTGTTTAGGACTGATTTTTTCCTCTGTTGTCTTCACTGTTTGTTGTATTTGGCAGAAGGCCCTGGTGGTACTTAATTTCAGCTGAGATTTTTTCCACCTTGTTTGAAAACCTCAGAAGCACAGCATAGGCTTGATGACTTGCCTATCTCAGCCACAGAATGAATTCTCCCTTACCCCCATATTTTATTTTTATTATTTGTTCTGTTCTCTACCAACACATTGAACAGATTTTTTTTTTTTCTGGTTTGCATTGAGCCTTTCTACTTTTGTTTTGAGTAATTGTATTTATAGCTTCTAATGATGGCTGGATATTTGTAAAAGATGTAGTTGGGCATGGGAGAAAGTCCTCTTTTTCCATGTTTGTATCCTTTTATTCTCCCTGGTGATCCTGTTGTGAGCTGTAGAGGCCCTGTAGGTGTACAGCTCTGCATTCCAATTTCTTGCTGGGGTATAAGTAGGTCAGGGTGCCTGTGTGTTGCATCTTCTGAGGCTGCTGCTTGCCAAAAGGAAATATCTGCTGAGATGGGAGTCTTACCTGTTTTCATTTTGGTGAGCAGTGTTTCTGCTCCCTGTATTCTTAAGCATATCTAGAATCCATGGAGTGACTTGTGTCATGCTAGGACAGGGACTATTGAAAAATTCATTTGTGCTAATTTAAAGATCCTGTATGGTCAAAAGTGAGGAATTAACTCTCATTTGTCTCATAAACACTGATCAATGTGAAGTATCCTACACATGTTGTAGTCATTTTTTTATTACTGGATGTGCTGCTTCTTTAAGGACAGCTTCTTTCTAGAGCAACAATCAGATACCTTGCTTTTTATTTTTTCTGCTGTTATTTCTTTTTGGGGTATTTTGGTTTGTTGGTGGTTTTTTTAGGGTTTGGGTTTTTTTGTGGTTTGTTTGTTTGTTGGTTTGTTGTTGTTTTGGGTTGTGTGGGTTTTTTTAATAATGAAGAGATGACAGCAAGAACAGTTTGTGGCCCAAATGATTGAATACAGTTGGGCTCATGAAAGCAGATCTAAAGATAACCTAGCTGAGATAGCCATGGGCTGTAACTATATCATTAAACTTCCATTTTTATTTTTCATTCATGTCATTATAATTGAATATTCTGCTTGAAATCCTTTTTGAAGTGATTTGAGCAGAGGATTGAGACATGCCAGGTAGTAGATTTGAGACAAGATATTTGGAACAACTGAAAAGAACTGATAAAAAGAGAAACCCATTCCTAGCAGGCAAAGAACCTAGTTAAATGTCTGCAGTGAGAAAGCTCTTTCTGAAAGGCATAAGATAGGAAAAATAAAAAAGAGAAAAAGAAAAAGAAAGAAATAATAATGGGCCAGTAGTGTCTTGTCCCACCTTAGAATGGAGCAAAATCAGCTCAACAATTAAGTGCTTTAATTAAGATCCAAAGTAGAGATATTTGACATCAGTTGAAAGGGAAAAAAATAATTCAAATGTTCCAAGCAGTGAAGCAGGAGGAAAAGAAACCCCATGCTGAGAATCATTAAGACCCAAGAGTAATTCATCATGGGCACAACTAACATTATTACAGGAAAGCTTCATTGTCTTTGTGGTGCAGGCATTGATTCCAAGCTAGGAAATGAACATGAAGGCGCCTTTAGTAGTAAAAGCAAAAATACTAAATTGCTCCTGAAAATTGTAACTGTGCTGTTTACTCCATCAAGGAAGGATAATGAGACTGTTTAGGGAAGTCTAGCCAGCCAACATAAGGAATGTATTTTGTTAAATTCTAATTAAAGACTTATTTCTGCTGAACACTGTCCAAGCAGTGAATTATTTATTAAAAAGAGGAAGCCCAGGAAAAAAGCAAAAGGCCAAGATATTCCATGTTAGCTGCCTGGAAACCACTTAAAATTTTAGTTACTGTGCAGGTTAACTGTTTAGTTACCATAATTGCTTGCCTATTAGCATAAAGGGGAGCCCTTCATTCTTTCTGTGTGGGCTGCCTGGTTTGCCCATTAGCTAAGGGCCTCATTCAGTGCCAGGCATAAACTAATGGGTGTTGCCAGGAAGTGGAGAACTAGCCTGGGGCAGTGACAACACTGTGGTTCGAGGTGATAGTCCAGGTCTGAGAGGGTCAGTGAGCATACAACTGAGACTGGCAAAGTCTGCTGA
>NW_009952990.1:8107544-8152141 GCF_000747805.2 Chaetura pelagica
GCTGAACCCAAGCTGGCTTTGTGCACAGCTACTGTAGTGCCTGCACCCTGTTTTTCCTCAGTATTCCAGAGAACCCAGGCTCTCCAGGTATTTTTGCTGTCTTTGATATCCATGTACTACTTCCTGAATTGTTGTATGGGAGGCTGCGATTGCATGAAAAGAAAACTGAATTGAAGTGAGGCAAAACAAGAAACATCATCATTCATCCCAGTTCTGATCATGAATTGCCAGTTTAGTTCACAATCAGCTTGGCCTTTGTTTGTTATACCATGAACACATGGAACCTACTGGGTAGTTTAAACTAAGTTCTTCTGCAGAGAACAGCAGCCGTTCCAAGTAAAATCATAACAAATACATTGAAAACAGAGCCTGAGCAAACTTTGGCTTGGCTGTGACATTCCTCTAAAACATAGTTGGAAAAAAGTACGGGGTATTCAGCATTGAGATTTGATGATGAGTATGGACAAGAGTAAGTGAGATTGCCAGATAAACATAGATGAAGGGATAGCTTGGGGAACAGATTAGGTGTACCAGGTGCCCTTTAGGATTCTGGTAGATCTGAAGAGTTGGGATGTTCTTGTTCAAACTTTATTTGATTTAAATGGTGAGGTTAGTACAAGTCTGAGATTTCCTTACATACCTAAGTGGAGAGCTCTCCACTTCTGGAAGAAGCTGAAGTGGTAGCAAAAAGTTATTTGGAAAACCAGTAGGCTTGTTAGACACAGTGTCCTGGACTGTATGCTACAGTGAGTGTGGTAGAACACAGATCCCAAAACACCCTGCATTGGATCAGGGGAGAGGTCTTGGAATGCACATGGCTCCTTCCCTGCTTATACCATTGAGTTCCTTCAAGGGATACCAGGGAACAGGAGGAAAGGATGTGCATCCTGGTCTCATCCTGACGTGCTGTGTGGATATGGGCAGAGAATGCAACTGTGGAAGGCAAAACCTGCTGGAAATACCAAAGGTGTGCACCTCTCCGACAATTTAGGGACACTCATTTAATGCCTAAAAGCCTGAGTCTCTAAAGAAGGTGTTTTTGTGGTTGATAAGCTGAAGTGAAAGGGCTTACATTAAAGTGGAGTATGTCATGACAAGACTGCTATTAATGTGAAGACCTTGAGCCTGCTGGCATCATTAAGAACATCTTGCAGACAAGGATGTCTATACTGGCATCATTAAGAACATCCTGCTCAGTGTCAGAGCTGTGGTTTCTTCTGCTGGGATAAGCAGTAGAATGCTAAAAAACCTGAGGCTTCCTTTGTGTCAAGGGTCAGGCCTGTCTGCAATTATACTCTTTCAAGCCTTGTCAATGGGAGGTAATTAGGAGAGAAGTCTTCTAAGGAACTGCTAATGCTTGCTGAGCAGCAACTTGCAGATGTTGAGGGAAAGGCTGGGATCAGGACTGGTGAGGAAGTACCTGATTGATTATTGGGAAGTTCCAAGTTTTCTTTGTTTGCTATTTCCTTTGACTGAAAGTACTGATTGTTTAACCCTAGGATTTTTTTTTGCATGCCGGTGGGCATACTGCTTATTGTGGATGCTCATGTGGTCTAATTCAATTTCTTAATGAGGACTATGCATTTTTTAAACCTTGGAAGTCAAACTGCCTGGCAGAAAGGTTAGTACATGACAGACGAGAAAGCTGATAAGCAATCACTCTACTAGGATAAAGCTGCAAGCAAGTTGGTTGATAAACCAGTCAGAGAAGTTAAGCTGTGGGTTTTTTCAGCTTGAAAACTGAATAGAATAATTCAGTTCAGTGCTGGAGAGGCATTGATCTTAAGAGTCAATTCCTTTTCAAAAGCACACCCCCTGAGAGCTAGGAGTTTAAGCTTCTTGCACTACAGGTAGCTCCCCATTTCCATGGCAGTTTCAGAGACCTAAGGCTGGGTTTGAACTTTGCTGTCCCCAGGTTGGATCTGTTAGCAGTGAGGTCCCCTGAGTATAATAAAGATTTAGAAAATGGGCAGTCTTCTCCCAGCTTTCTGGAGCTTAATCAGATCAAAAAGATTTCAGTCAATGCCTGCTTACAGAGATTCATTCACAAGAATCAGATTTGACCACATCCTTTCCAAAGCTGGTGAGAGTGGTGTGACAGTCCACCTACACATCTTTTGTATTACAGCCTAATTGGCTAGAACACATACTGAGTGAGTGTGTGACCTGGATAAATTCCTTCCTCAGCCTGAAGGAATTTCAACTTTTGTTACTCATCTATCGGAGTAGAACTGCTGGGTAAAAGCTGTTTTCCCAGCTGGAATCAGGCTACCTTCCCTTAAACAGGGTTAGTATGTGACTGAGAAAGTAAGAATCTCGCCAAGAAAGCAAGCACAAGGACATGTTACTGTAGGGAGCGGGGCATTCAGCTGGGAGAAAAATCCTAAACTTTGTGCTTTGGACTATGCTTCAGTGACCTTGCAGGAGGAGGAAGCAAAATTTATGATCATCAGCAAGACTTAATGGGCTGATTATTGCATTCTCCTCTGCACGGTGGCCTGAAGTGCCTGCAAAGTTTCCCCCCTTTAACCATACTTAGGAAGTGGTTAAGGAATGCCTTGGGTCGAAGAAAACAAAATTGAATCCTGTCAGGCTCAGTTAAGCATTGACCTCAGGTCTCCTATTTGCTGGCTTAAGGTTTAAGAAGGAGGTGATTAAAGGTAGCCCATTGTGACACCTTTTTCTCTTGCTTCTCCAAAGAAGACACTGAGCCATGCTCAGTGGGTTTTTTTTGTGTGTGTTTGTTTGTTTTGTTGAAGGTTTTTTCCTCAACATGGAGCTATATCTCATTTGCAGAAGAGGATTTGGGATTCTAGGTTGAGGAAAGATGGTTGCTCACATCTCTTAATTCTGTTGCCTAATTTTACTCTAATTAATACATTAAATTATATTAGCTAATAGTTTCATTTAATTATATTTTATTTTATTGGTTTCCATTTCCCAAGGGAGTAATTGATTTCCTCATCATTACGTGTGATGTAGCTCTGCTTAGGTCTTTGCACAAACTGTAGGATTTTGGGTAAGAAAGCTGGTAAATTTGGGAAGTATTTGCACATGAGGATGCAATATGATTTTTGGTGTTGTAGTGGGTTAGTCTTTGCTGGCAGCCAAATGCCCACCCAGCTGCTCACTCACTGCCCCTCCTCAGCAGGCTGAGAGAGAAAAAATAGGTGAGAAAACCAATGGGTTGAGATAAGAGAGACTGCTTACCAGCTATGGGCAAAACAGATTCAACTAGTTATTCCAATTACAACATATTTGGGTAGTGAAAAACAAAACCAAATATTAAACCAGCACTTTCTGTCCCTTTTCACAGGCTCAACATCAATCACTCAATTCTGACTCCTCTCCCTTCACCCTGAGTGGTGCAGGGGGCTGAGGGAAGGAGGGATTGCAGTCAATACAAACACTTTGTCTCCACTGCTCTCTCCTCCTCACACAATTTCCCTCTTCCAGCATTGGTCCTTCCATGGGCTCCAGTCCTTCAGGAAAAAAACCCGCTCCAGTGTGGACTCTTCATGGGTGTCAGTTCATTCAGGAAGGAATCCAAGTGCTCCAATATGGTGCCTCTCCCCAGGGTGCAGTGTAGATATCTGCTTTAGCAGGGTCGTCTTCACAGACCATCCTGGGAACTGCTCCAGCACCACGAAGCACCTCCTCCCCCTCCTTCTGTGACCTTTGTGTTCCCCCTGTTGTTTCTCACTTTCATTTTTCCCTCCTGTCCGATGTTTTCTGCCTTTCCTTAAAGATGTTTCCCCAGCATGACGAGTGTGGCCGATGGGCTCAGCTTTGGCCAACAGTGGGGGTGTGGTAAGGATGTCTGTGTTCAGCACATGTTCAGCAGCAGCCCCTCACCTCTTCCCATAGAGGCTACCCCCAACCAAAATCTGAAACACCCGAACACCAACAGTTGTTCAGATTATGTTGCTTTAGAAGTGCTTGTCACTAGGCAGTAATTATCCTCACTACCTTCACCTGGGGCCTCCACCAAGAAGTCCATTTAGGCTCAGGCTTGGGCTTTCACTTGAGTCTTGAGCTATGTCATAGGGATATCTGATTGCAGGTGTCTCTGCCGCTTTTTTCTTTTGGCTGGGTCCCTAGACAAATCCTGTATCTGGTTTGATCCCTTTCCATGTCTGAGGCTGTTACCAGCACCTGGCTCTGCGTGCTGTCTTCAGATGCTGTGGGTCTGGCCCCGGTTGGTGAGGATGCTGCCTGCACTGTGGTCACCCTTGGCTTGCCTTTCCTTAGAAAGTCATCAGCTATTCCTGCTCCCCCACACTGCTGTTTTGGTAGGTTTTTGCTTCCTCCCTTCTATCAGTGTAGTTAGTGATACTGATTGTGTAAGTGATTAGTGTTGTCTCCCTGTTTTGATTGCAAATCAAATGAGTGATGATGGTGGGAATGCATTTTTGTGTGACTATGGTCACAGTTTTACAAATTCTTCCATGAGATGAGGTAGGAATAGTGAATGTGTGGCTGTGTACTAGAAAATCTCAGGAAGGATGGTAAAGGGGCAGCTCACTTTGCAGCATTGTGATCTTAGATTGTTGTAAATCCGTTGTCAAACTCTGTCCTGCTCTCATTCCCACTTTGGGGGCCAGGCACTAGAAGTTAGAGATTGCAACCTCTAGTCCATGCACATCCAAACCCTTTATCAGATCCAGCCCTCAGGCTGTTGATGTGTACAGCTTTTCTGTCTTAAATTCCAAAATGTTTTTCTCCTTGTCAAGATCTGTCCTCGGACAGCACTCGGATTGGGAGTTTAACTATGGCCAGTTAAGGGTAAATTTGATCACAGGTGTTACTGTTTCTCTGAGCCTCCAAAGGCATCCCCTGCTGCTCGAGCACTGTAAATGCTATCGTGTTGCTCAGACCCCCAGGAATCCTTCTGTCTCATCATTTTGGTGCTTTTGCTAGACAATGTAACATACAACAGACTCACAATTACTGTCTTAATCTCATTTCCAGTCATCAGCAATTACTTTGTCTTTATAGAGATTTTCCAAGTTTTAGGAAGAGATTTTCTGTTTTATATCCCTGGCTTGTGCAGCCTCACATTTACTCAATTTAACTTCTCTGTGGCTTTTCTTTCTTTTGGGCATCAGAAGAACATTAAAAAGAGTCCCTGCAGTTTGCTTTGAAAGATTATGAGAAGGGACACTGATTGAAAACTCTTACTGTACCAGGTTAATTCAGGTCCTACAGGAATTCCTCAAGCACATCTCAAAAATCCTGCCTAAAATAGACTGGCTTATATATTGCTTATATTATACCTGATGGGACAGAATCCTTGGCTTGTGCTTCTCCTGTTTCTAGCTGAAGTTGTTTTGTATTCAGGCCATGAGAACATGCAAGTGACTGAAGAACCTGTGTCTACTCCCAAAGTGCTTTTGAAAACATTCTTGATAATTTCCAGTTGTTCTGACTGTCCAGCCTGTGTCTGAGCTGTGTAAAACCCTCACTCTCTTCAAGTTGGTTTGTCGCTATCTGACCTCACCCAGTCATCATTTGGCTACCAAGCCAAATTCAGTTTTATGTTACTTTCAATAGCTGCTTCAGACATTCTTTATATTTGGTGCTAATGTGTCCCTCAATCTATTAACCATTTTATATTTTACATCCATCTCATATGAAAAAAATAACAACCTGCATCACAACTCACATCTGCAAACTTTCCTTCCCAGCCTGTCTAGATAGGACTTCTGGTTCCTACGTATCAGAACAAAGTAATATCTGGCAACTTGATCTTTATTTGTTTCTTGGGTGTTTTTGCATCGTGATGGTCTTTGTTGTAAGAAGCATGTTGTTGTTTGAATACATTCTGATTATTTTTTTTCTCTTTATGAAGATTTTCCACTTGCTGTAAAAAGGAGGTGAGCATGAGCACCTTAAACTTAGATACCTAACTTTTAATTGGTTGTGCATTTAGTTTCTTCTCAGTGTGGGCACCTAAAGCAGATGGGGACAGAACGATCTAGCCTGGAAGTATTTTAAGTATAACTGGAAGCAGAACAAAACAGGTTACTATGAGAAAAGAGACAATCCCACCCCCTTATATGTTCATTTGCCAAGCTAGGGAAAGTATCTTACGAAGTTAAACATGTAGGTTTGACGTGCTTATTCTCACCTCTTTGTATAGCAAATGGAAATAAAAGGCAACTTCCAGGGTGAAACTAGTCTCAGTCAGAGGTGTGCAGCTATTCCTACCCTGCTCCTAAGCAGTCATGAAGTTTTTACAGGTATGGGTAACATCTTTCTTATGTGGCTGCTCTGGAACCCAGTGGAGCTTCCTGCCCGGCTGTCAGTGAAATTTAGCTGGCAACAACAGAGTTTGCTGAAGAGAGTTGATTCTCTCATAGATATGAGGTGATGTTGTGGAAAAAAAAAATATTAAAAAAATAACCCTACTGAAATTAAACAAACAAGCAAGCAAATTGCTAATTTTCAGTCAAATCAGCTTCTGGCCACAGTCGCTGAAAACTGAAGTGCTGGCACTAGGCTGTTGGGGGCATGGGCATCCATCTGGTGTAGGACAGGGCTGCTGCTTCTGGGTCTGCTGTGGTTTTGTATCAGGTTGACTGTTTAGAGTTCATGTAGGTTCAATCATGGTACTTAAAGGTGCTTTAGTAAATGTGGATTGATTTAAAGCCAAAATATTAATGATGTTTTAGAAAGAACCATATTTTGAGCAGCTTGATACTGCTGACATCAACACTCATATACACTGTAATTTCTGGAAAACCATTCTTGTTACATGCAGTAGCATGGGGGACGTTGCCCTCAATAACATTATTTGGTGTTTGTCTCCAGTTCTGTTAGTTGCTTTTTCTGAAATAGTCGTTTGGTTAATTTCCCTTGTTCCATTGTCACTCCAGAAGCCATTTAATAAAGTGATGGTGGGAGATTGAATTACATCTCCTAGGCCCCTGGGATTTTTTGAGGTTATGGGAGGACGATACTGATGTGGACTGGGGACTAATGTTGCCTGGTTTCAGTAGCTGTTTTGATAGTGTAATTATTGTCTAAGTTTTTACAACAAAAAGCCATTTTTAAACTTAAATCTACTACATGCAGGTTTAAAAGTTCTAGGGCTTCTGGATGAGTTAAGCATTCCAGGAACTTTGCTGCATCACAGAGAGGTCTGCAGAAGCTAGCAAGTTAGTTTTAAAAAACACAATCTCTAAATACTTGTTATGGGACCTAAACACTTTAAAGGGTCTACCATATGTTTTTATTAGACAACTGCTTGGGAATGCCAGGACCTGATGAAGCTCTCTTTTCTGATGCTAGAATCAGAAAGTACCAATAATCCCTGTTTAAAGGGAGAGGTTGATTCCTGCTTTCATGTACGTAAACTGGTGTTCTGTGATAGCAGAAAGGGCTTTGTCCAGTGGCAGTCTACATAAAAATGTACCATGAATGGATGGTGTTCCTGAACTTTTGTTGGTACTTTGTCACACACAGGCTATCATCCCTCACTGATGTATTATATGGCCTGTCCCTTCACTTCACGAAAAATTAATAAATGAATTATTCTGAGCTCAAATAAAGACATGAGGATACATAATTTTTTCTGTTGTCAGAGCAGGGGTTCACTAGGGATTTTTGTGGTGCCACAACTGCAAAACACTGCTCCAGTCAGCACATAATCAGTGGCAACTACAATTCTAGTGAATTGTAGAATCATAAAACTCTTAACACTGAACGAGCTGTGTTGCTTACAGCTCTGAAGAACATCTTTTACTAGTGTTATCTGATTCTGCTCAAAACAGAATCCACCTGTAGATTTTTGGGCTTCTTTCCAGCTTTTCTGGGCCTCTACCTCTCAAAAGGTAGCTGCTCTAAGAGATGTTTTGTAAGGGCTGTGTTTGCTGGTCACTATTGCATAGGCAGTAAAAGGAAGATCTGGGAGTATGAAGCTCTGTTTTCTCATTTCTGTGTTTAGCTATTTAAACATGGTGCTCTCAGGACAAAGTGCTTTTACTTTGCTGTACAAATGCATAGCTAATCTTTAGTTGCTGGAGAACACAGTTGGTTGTTTTTGTAAAGGTTCTTATGGCAGCCAGTGGAGAAAGAAAACAAGGAGGAGAGGGGAATTTTTGAGGAAAAATAGTCAGTTCTCATCAATTCTTTTAAGTGGGAGCATTTGCTATTAGTGTGACAGTTTCACAATATTATGCCTAATTTGCTTTAGCTTTTTCAATATTTTTTTTCAGTCTTGCATGGAGTCTTGGAGTAAGTTTACTTTTAGAGCAGAACAGGAGAGACTTTACACATAGCACTGGCTAAATGCCTGGAGACTTGGCAGATTTGTGGTAGGACTTTAGACAACTCACTATTTTTTGCTGCATTTTCTCTAGGATCATAAGAATTTTTTATATTCACAAACATGCACAAACTTTAAATCCACATTTTCCAGGAATCTGTTGCCATCAAGTGAGATGTGATTCTAATGTTATTGCCACAGTACTGAAACTAGCAGGAAGCATGGTTTAAAATTACCTGAAAAATGTAATGAGAGCTAGAAGTGCTATATAATCTGCCTTGTTACTTCAGTTCTTTAGCTGAAGTAATGGTACAGGTAGAAGATAAGGACAATTTTATAGGTAGATAAAATATGGTAGATATCCTCAAGGGCCTGCTTAGGCAGATCGTGGCAGAAATGGAAATGGTTTGATCTAAAGATTCTCTGTTAGTATCAGATGCCCTGCTTTGTTTCTCAGAACTCAAAATGGTTTAATTTTGTAATTTTTTATCTTAAATATTTTTTTTTACTCAGTTGGGTTGGAGTTTGCAAAGGAAGGACAGTTAAGCAGATCTAGTAATGTGTACTTTTTGTAACTGGTTAATGTGCTATGGAGGGACAATAGGGAAATAAATATTTCAATGGAATTACAGAGTAATGATGTAGCACATTCTTTGCATCGGTTACTGTTTTGAAATATTTCAAGACTAATTAAAGGGGTAGCATGAATAAAGAGAAATAATTTTTATAGCAAAGGGCAAGCTAAGGAAATTATTTATTTTTCTTACAGTTCTTTGATTTGAGACTAAAGCATGCTTGGACTTGTGCTGTAATGAGTAAGACTAAATAATCTAGTAATAAGAGGTAAAGAGCACTTTCACTAGCAGTTGAACTTTCTGTTTAAAAGCACCAGTTATTGCTTGAATGTTTTCAGCTGACAATTCTTATTATTTCTCTTTCCCCGGGGCTTTGAAGCACCTTATGTAGAACTATTTTGAAAGAAACAGCCTCATGAAACTAATGTGCAGCATAGTAAAATAAATACAGTTTGCTTTGATCAGCTGGCTACTGTCCTCATAGCAGAAGACTTGAAGGAGAGTTGGAAAAATCAGTTATGGAAAGCTTTGAGATGTGGTAAAATAGCAGCACTTCCAGGAAAAAGCCTTCTGTTCAGGCTCTTTGTTTCCGGGTAGTGTCACCACTGCCTCATCTTCTTTCCATAGTGACATGAGTCAGTGTTTGTTCCCAGAAGTTTAGTGGTTTTCTTTCAGGCATTTAGGGTGGTATTCATATCTTCTGACATTAGATAGATAAAAGTTGCGCATCTGCATCTGACTAGCTACTCTAGTCTGTTTTTACTGTGGTTGGAGAGAAACTGGCACCTCCAGAGTGGTTTCCTCTGATTTGCTTTAGAAACCAGTGTGAAGGTAAAATTACTTTCTTGTTCAGGTGCTTTTTTTCTCCTTTGACTATAAAGAGTGGATTGGAAACAGCTCACACATACATGTCTTTTAGCTGCCTGGGTTAGGTGGGGTGAATCCTTCTTTCTGCCTCAGGAGGAGTTTATTACTCAACAAATAGAGTTACTTTTTTTTTTTTTTTTTTTTTAATCTCCTCTCCTAAAAGAGCTCATTGTTTCCTCCCAGTGAGGATGGGTGAAGAAAAGGATTAGCAGAGTGAAGTGCTGTATTCGAAGACACTCACAGCTGTGACAAGAACAGAGATAATCTCTGATTTGGAATAGCCTGGCTCCTAGACCATAAATTGGACTGATTTATGTCACAGTGCTGTCTCCGAGTACCATCATTCTTCATTGCTTAATAAACATAAAAAGCCTGTTTCTAACCTTCACAAAACATCAGGAATGAGAAATACATTGCATTGGAATTCATCTGCTTTGGCAGCAGAGACCAAACCCAGCTTGTTCCATTAATAAGACTCATGTTAGAAAGCAGGGCATCTTTACAGCTAAGGGAGAAAATTAACTTCAGCTTGCCAGTACAATGCTACTGCTTTAGTGCTGTGCTGAAAACCCCACTGCTAATGTTCAGTCTGAGTTTTGCTTTAAAGAAGAGAAAAAAAAAACAAACAACCAAGTGAGTGCTAATTTGTTGGGTTGTTCCTTTGTCTTTGGGGCTAACTTCTGAACAGAAATTCCTTTTACATTTTCTGTGTATGAATGATGCTTTTCTAAGAAATGTCATGTTTCACATTGAAAATGTATATCTGAGTTGGTTAATAGTTCAGCAGTTGGCACTCAGAACAAGCTGTGTGCCCCAATAAAGATGCTTGAGATCCTCTGAAGTATGGGGAGGTGCAATGAAGACACACAAAAGTTGCAAGAAATGCTTAAGCAATAGAATGTCTGTTATGAACAATGCAAACAGAATAGGGAATATTGCTAACATGTTGTGAAAGATTAATTTAACTTCATGCCTGATTGTATTTGGTTGTTTTTGTTTTGATATGTGGAACTCTTCAACTTAATTGAGAAAAGTCATTAGCACTAATAAATGGAGCTAATTTGATTTACTTGGAGATCGAAGTCGTTGACTGGCCAAGCAGCAATCATGGAGATGGAGCTCTGTTTCTAGGTGGCAGCAAATAATCAGAACCACATGTGGGCTGGGTGGGGAATCCACAGCACACCTGTGGTGTTTGTGGCTACATGGGGACCAATGTGGATTTTGCTTCTGCTTGTGTTTTCTCAACTAGTTTCTCCATTTGTTTGCCTTCTTTTCTCAAACACCTAAGGTGTGAAAGGGTTTACCATCGGTTTCAATTTTTACTATTTTCCATTGTGTGTTAATCTGTTCACACATAAAAGCAGTGGTGATTGTATTGGAGCTGGCTGTCTGCTCTTGGTCTTTACATCAGCCTTTGTCTTGCTTTCCCTCTCACTGCTTTGATGATCTTTAGTGAAATCTGTTAGTTTAAGAATGTGGCTTTCTTAATGACTCATGCCATTTGTTGTTTTATTTTGAGTTTATTTTAGTTTTTGTTTATAATTTAGTAAATTCTGCAGGTATCTGCTGCTTTAATTATAGTGAAATATGTATTGCCTTTACAATCATATAATCAGACTGGGGGGTTAGCTCTAGTAG
Organism: Chaetura pelagica; assembly: GCF_000747805.2. Classification (NCBI taxonomy): domain Eukaryota; kingdom Metazoa; phylum Chordata; class Aves; order Apodiformes; family Apodidae; genus Chaetura; species Chaetura pelagica. The sequence continues at coordinate 8,118,897 of NW_009952990.1, forward strand.
TCTAAACCATCTTGATTTTTGTCATTTAATTGTGCATGAGTAAGACTAAAGAAAGGTAACAGTCCCACAGTCCCTTTCCAAGTTCAAAATCTCTGAATCTGTTTTGTGTTTCACTTACCTTATAACGCTGCTGCTCATGGACACTGTATTTCTATTTCCAGCACACTAACACATTAGTTTGAAACACTGCAACACTGAGTGTTGCAAACTTAAAGTTTTGCCAGTTCTGTTGAACTGCCCAACTTTTCGAATGTGCTCATTGTGCGTGAAATGTTAGATATCCTGCACATGGCTAAAAAAGATGTGATTAATGCTTTCTCAAATGATCATTCCCAAAGGCAAATGTGTATTATATGTGCAATAACTTTTTTTTTCTTTTGTACCACACACAGGAAGAAAAAGGTTGCAGACTTTCAGTTACCTTTTCCCTGGCTGTATTGCCGTGACGTACAGTAGAAATAAGTTTTGCCAGGAACACTTCCCATGATATTTAGTTTTGAAGTGGCTTTCCATTTCCCTGATTTGTTTGAGATTGAATCCCAGAATCACAATGTGTATTCAAGATGTGTCCATCCTGCCTCCTTTCAACTGTGTAATGTTGCCAGTGACGGAGGGTACTTCTTATGCTAACATGAATTATTTAGCTCTTTGCTGACTTATGAAGGTGTTATGCTTAGTGCATAGTTGGCAAAAACTTTTAGGCTCTAAAATAGAAGTGCAAGCAATTTTTGCAGTTTTGTTGTTTGCTTTATTTTCATGTGTCACTGACCTCAAGTCTTCTATAGTCATTCTAGTAAAGAAATGTGAACTTATCTTTCTCAATTCTCCACTACGTTCTTTCAAATGCGTTAATGCACAGCAGTTCAGCTCTCAAAGGGATAATTACCTCAAGGAGCAAATCCCACCTAAATTGAATTTTGATCCATTTTTTTTACAGAATTTACTGCCTAATTATTGTTTTTCCCCAGGCACAAATCAAACCACTTCAGTTCCTTTCCACCTGTGATATGGTGGAGGTTCTGAGACCTGAAAACCAACCAACCAACCAGACAGAAAGGCCCAGCTCTTGCAGCAGGTACGACCTGGATGCTGTTTCACTGCTAGCATTTACTGTCTTTGTTGAATCAGAAGATCACACGTGTGTTTGGCAAGCCACAAGTTGCACACAGGTTTGGATCTCATGCTGCTATGCATGCTGAGGCTGGTACCTGTCATACACTGTGCCCTTGTGTTAGAAAGGTGACAGCAACAACCTTCTGGCTTTTATGCGAGTTTGTGGGCGTGTTGCCAGTGTAGGTCCTTCAGATGAAGTGGGTTGCCAAATAACAGAACCCTCCTTAGAATAGGCAGTGAATCAGTTTATTCTAGTCAGTAATGTGCATAATTAGGGTGGAAATGAGAGCAGCAAGTATGCTTAAGTGTTTGTAAATGGCTTTCTTCCTGAAGGTTTTTCATCGGGTGAAAACTGGGATTAATTCTAGAGGAGGAGAACTGACCTTAAAAGTCTCATTACAATTGACCTTAAAGCCACCATTATTTTCAGTTACTGAGAAACATTTTCTAAAGTTTAATTGAAAAGATCACTGACATTTGGCTCATGGTATAAAAGTATTGATACTGGTTTTTACTTGTGGTTTCTTTTCATTTATACATATTTGTTAAAACCAGAATAATGTTCTATCACTTTTGTAATTCCCAGTGGTGAAGTAGAAAAGGCAACATTTGTGTGGAAGATGTGTATAATAATTTACTGTTTCTTTTTTTCCATTTTATGTTTCCTTATTTCACGTCTAAAACATTCAGAATGGCCTGTTGATTTAGAGGCACAAAGCAAGCACAATAAACCCCTTTCCTATTATGGCAAAATTGTAGGAAACCCTGCTTAAAGCACTTAAAAAGAATTAACTGCCTACTAAATTTTAAATTTTTTTTTAAACAGATCAAATAAGAAATAAGAATTAGCCTTTGAGGGACTCAACGTCTTGAAAGCTTGTTCATCATACAGCAATTCAAATTGAGTGAACTCTCCTCTTGATGTTTGTAATTTTTGTTTTATTTATTGTTTGGATCCCCACTAAACTGTGTCCTATGTATCATTTACTTCTTGCACAGGTCATGAAAACCTCTTCCCTTAATCATTTTTCATGTAAAAAGTATCACTGCAGTGAGAAATCTATTAAACAGGATTCAACATAAAACATAATTTAAATCTTTATTTACTTCAGCTCCACTAAAGTTTAGTTTGGTGCTTTATTGTGGTGCTTTTAGGTACCTGCAGTGTAGGAAAATGTTATCTTAAATAGCCTCGTCTCCTCCCATGGCAAAATAAAGGCCAGTGCATGTAGTTGCTATACAGGTGAATTAAGAATAGCTGAAAACTAGAAGATCTATTTTCAAGCCTTATATAAAAAAATCAGAACTCTATTGGCAAGGTTTGTGCATTGGCCATTCTTGCTTAGCAAAATGCTTTCCCTCTCTGCAGTGTTTCTTTCACTGCCTGAGAAGGATCTCCTCAAATTCAATTCCCCCCAATTATTTTTAAAGTGTACTTTAATTGTAGGTCTGTAACATTATGAGTAGCAGCAGCTGCTGAAACAACTAGGAGTTGTTTCTGTGGGGTTTCTTTAAGCTTGTTGACTTCAGGAAGCAGAGGGCTGCGGGCCAGGCTTCCTGCCGGGTCTCCCAATCTCCTTCCTCCCTGGAGGGATTTTGCTCTGTAGCCATTTCACCAGAAACAGTCAGAAATCAGAAGTTTTGTTAAAGCTGATATGGTGCTCTTTGCTTGGGATTTAATGTAGGAGGTGTAGATTAGATGGTGTGACAAGAGTTGATGCACATGTTTCAAAGGTTCACTACCAGACAGTGTTAACCCCTTGGTTACCTGTGTTAGTTATGGCTCAATATTCATTCTATTAATAGCAGTATCAGCTCTTGTTTCAGAGAGTTGATACTTCTTTCCTTGATAGATTTTTTTCTAGCTTTTTCCCCTTTTACGTTTTTTGTACATATAGATTGTGTATATATGTATCTGCCCATGTATGTACACACATATGCAGACATGCATGTATCTATATATATGTGCACACATACACCACACACACCCCCAAATCCAACAGTGTTTACTCACAAGAATTTGTGTCTTGGTTAACAGATGCCTTATCTTTGGAAGAAGTAGCAGTGCAAAGTAGTTTGTAATGTATGGTAATGTATAAAGGCATTTCACACACAGCACTGATACTCAGCTGGTTTCAGAGTAAACCATAACAGCTCTTCAAGAGTGCACAACAACAGGTAAGGACTGGATATGAAAAAGAAGGCAAAAGACACTTGAAGATATTGGTGGATATATGCAAAGAGGTTGCTAGTTGGTAATTATATTGGAATCTGGACAGGTCAACTAGTTTACCCTAAAGTTTAGGGAAACGGCAGTAATCTCTTCTGTTTATGCAATATTTGAAGTCACAGAAAATCACTTCAAATGTAATTTTTTCCTGAGTCCTTTATTAATTTGTTCATATACTATCAGTTTTGTTTAATGGACCTAAGTGCTCGTAAACTTAGGTGTTTGTTGGCACTCACATATATGGAAATGAAAGTAGAATGCAACATGTGACATACAAATTAATATAAGTGTGAGTGCAGACTCTTCTAGAGCCTGGGTAGAAATACTCAACTAGCATTAGATGTACTTGGTCTTCTAATAGTTTTCTCCTTGTGATCTTTCCAGCTTATACAATCCTTTGTAAACGATACTTTGAACAGAATTGTTTCTTAAATGTAGCAAGGGGGGAGAATATTACATGGTCAAACTATCCCACTTCTGAAACCAGACATCCTTGTGCAGCCATAGTGGCTTCTAAAATGCCTTCTGTCAATGAGTGACTAGTATCTAGTGATTCCTTGGCAAAATGTTTACCCAAGTGTTGGAAAGTATTTGCAGAAGACAGAAGTATAGTCAGTAATTCAGTGGCTGACAATCTATGCTCTTAAAATGTAGGTGAGAGAGCTGGCCAGAGACTTGCCTGGGGACCAGCAGTGTCTCTGGAATTGCCAAGGGCTCAGCTGGATAAAGCAGGTGCTTGCTGTTAGCAGTCCTGGGAGAAGCCTGAGGAACCCCTGGGGTGAGGGTAGGGGAATGAGGAGAAGGGCTTGGTATCCCAGCCCTTCTGGGAAAGGGACAAGACTGCTTTATGAGGGCTGAAAGGGTAACTGAAAGGAAAGGCATGACGGAAGCCCTTCTTGGCTGAGGAAATGCACTGTAAGTGCAGGTGTCACAGTTCTGTAAATAAACAGTTCAGTCAGACTTTATTGTTTGTAAGACCTAAGTCTCGACATGTTTTCAGGCACTGCTGCCCCACAGTGCTGTGAATCAGGAGGTATAGAACGGGCAAAATATTCAGCAGGTTCTTTGTTTACCCTAGTAAATAATCTTGATCCATGCACCGGAAGTAATAAATGGTCTCCATCTGCTGCAGTTCCTACTGTTGTGACTTAAGGTACCTTATATTCCACTTGCTACTTCACTGCTGCCAACAGTTGTTATGCAAGGTGTAATGCCCTCTGGGGGAACCTAAGAAACTGGGAGATCTTCATATCTAGCTACCTCACAGATTTTGACCATGCTTGAGAAGAGGTGGCCCTAGCGTGGGATTTGGCCCTGGGCTTACATAACTGTGCTGTTTTGTCTGTTTTTAGGAGCAGTGACAGAAGCATCAGAAATGTGATCAGTTGACATAGTGAGGAACCAGACTGCAATGTCAGGTTAAGATGCTCAGCATGCTGGCTCTATTTCCATCTACTGAAGAACAAGAAGATAGTAGTAGTAATAAGTTAGCATAACCTTGCTCAAACCAAACCAAAATCTTCCCCTTTGGTAAGTTTAGGCTCTGTTTGTTCAGTCTCTGGCCTATTCTCTAACATTCTTTCCTTCCCCCAGATTTCCCATGAGGAAAGCAGAGGGTGGTTTTAAAAAAAAAGTGATGTTTCCACAACTGCTGCCAAATAATTATTTTCATGCTGGTGCAAGCAAAACAGATAGGAGAGGTGTGTGTAGTGCATGAATAGTAACCTTAGGAGTTGGCATTGCTAAGTCTTTTGCATGGTGTGACGTCCCATTTGGGTCTCTGGGTCCAAAGAAAAATATGGAGAATCCAGAGCATAACCAGCAAGGGAAACCTGAGATATTTTGCTCTCAGGAGTGAACTTAGTCAGGAGAAGAAAGGAATATGAAAAAGGCAACAAGAAAGAAGAAAAGGACAGTCTGTGATGGGCAGGGCAAGAAATCTTGGCACCAAATTGTAGCATGAGGGAATTCTCTAGGTTTAGGTGAGAAAAATAGAAAGACAGCTCAGTGATGGCTTAGGTTGCCTAGGAAAGCTGTGAGTGCTTCATTGGAGACTGATAAAAACAGGTGAGACAAATCTGTCATGAAGGGTTTGTGTCTAGTTGGTCTTCCCTGAGGCAGTGAGACAGGCCTGGGTGAGCTCTCAGACCTTTTTTTTTATTTTCTGTGTGTGATTCTGTAAATATTCAGAAAGCCCTGTGTTGTTCTAATGTCTACTGGGAGCAAAGCAGCTGACAAGCTGCCAAACCAGTAAAAAGGAAAGTAGGTTAGAGGATTGATGCATTCATAGCCTGTGGGAGAGATGGGAACAGGGAGCTCTGATATTGCTGCTACTCAACACTCTCTGCACACCCTTTATTCATGTGATTCATGGATCCATACTGGTATTACATCTGGAACAGTTGCTCAGCAGCCCTCAACACAGAGGGAGGGAAGGGCAGGAAGGGCAATGAGAAGAAGCAACTAAGCGATTGTTTATTCTCTGCTGCTTCCTCTGTACTTGCAAAGGAAATAGATACCACAGGTAATCATATGTGTGCAAAGCTAATTGCTACAGTGTTTGCCAACTTGGTGTAGCATGTCCCCAGTTGGAATGGTTACTTCTCAGGAAAAGACTGAATCATTGGGGAAAAAAAAAAAAAAAAAGAAGAAGAAGAAGAAAGAAACCAACCCACTGATTCTGTTGTTTTTGTTAGTGAAAGCATCTGTAATTTACATTGTTCATAATGTATATTGAATCAATTTCTGTTAAGTTTTTCCACAAACTGGAATTGGGCAGACTTTGCAAAATTACATCATATGAGTGCTTTTCCCACTGCACTATTCTACCTGATACTGAGCCCATCTGAAAGAAACATCTCTGGGAAGTTCTTCTAGTTTTGACAGGTGAAGAGAAGGAGTCACACAGAAGCGGGAATAAAGGAGATGATAGACCAGACAAGCTGCTTATTTAAAGCTTGTTTATGTGCAGAAATGGATGTCAGAGTTGTTTAATGAGTGAAGTTATACTAGTGTTGCAGAAACTCTAAGCAACACAATACGTGGATGGAATTGTAATGATTCCCTAAATAAATGGGGGTGTGAAGATATAAATCATCAGTTGATTCCTTAGTGTAAACATTCCTCAGTGTCCTAACACGAGTGAAGCTCTGGGCTTTCCTGGGATGTGGCTGATGCTGGGGAAGCAATGCAGTACGGATGCTCCTGAGGTAGCAAACTTGACTACTTTAATTTCTTACTCAGTTGTGCATGAAGATCAGCACAGGTTTGTCATCCAAGTCCCTCCCTGCCTTCTGAGGTGGTCTTGCAGGATTGTTTTGAGCTCTGGGCCAATGGCTCATCTGGTCAGTGGAACCTTTCTCAGGTATGCCATGCAGTACTACTAACATGACATAACTTAGTGTCTTCTAAACAGTTCATCTGTGTTCCAAGCTGTCTCTTTATTATTATTATTATTATTGTATTTTTTGATTATTTTTGGGGGGGTTGACATGCATGTTAGCATGCACTGGGAAATATTGGTGCTGTGGAGGGTGAAGTTTTCTAGGTGTTCTACTTTTGGAGATCTTTGAAATTGGAAGTTTTTAAGGAATTGATGATAATTATACTGAAAAACTCCGTTAACATAGTGTTGGTGGGTCTAGGTATTTGAAAATTTTGGACTCAACTGGGCTAGAAATCAGAATACTATAACAACATCAGATTGTTTTTATTTGTTTTTCATTTGAATGTTGAGAATGTATTTGTCATGGTTTTGTGCGTTTATTCGTGCAGCAATATTTATTAAATAACTTTGAAGAGAAGGAATTAAAAGCTTCTGTTGTTCATGTGTGAGCCTAGAAGTTGCAATTTTAAGCAAGTTAAACCTAGTGTCACTGAGAAGTCAATGGTTGATGTAATGCATATGCGTTGAATGTGCTTGAGAGGAGCTGAGTGTTGGTGCACATGCAGACAATACACGTGCAGCTTAGTATTCCTGCAGTGTCCCAAGAGCAGCATGGATCTGGCTTTTTCACTTTGTGATGGCTAGACTTTATCAAGAGCAAGACTGCTTTTTCATGTTTGTAGGTTAAAAAATGGCTTTAAAACTTTTCTAGATGAGTGCATAAAAGTTCCCGTCCTTCTCCTTAAGCTGTGTCCCTTCTCAAGTATCTAGGGCAGCACTGTGGCTTCTCTCAAGCTCTCCTAAGCTTGTGTGGAACAAGTGGGAGTTTCAGAAAGCTGGGAAGAAATCACTGTCCTGGGAATTTTCCTAGGGCTAGCACCATAGCAAGTTTAACTAAAGATAAGGGATTTGGCTTACCCCTTGGTGCTGGGAGCTGAACTGCAAGCAGACATACCATGATGTTCATCCTACAGTGACAGAAGTGCAGCTCCAGAGGTGAGGCTGGCTTTGGAGTTCTTCATGGCAGTAAACTTGGATAGGTGTATAGCATTCATAGCTGTCATGCCATTTCCCCTTTTAGCTATATTTCTAGTTCCCTACTGAAACCAAGTTCTTCACTTTGGGAATTGAGGATATGCTGCATATAATCCACCCAGGTTTTTTAGTTCTATTGACTATTCCAGTATAACCTATTCCTGCTCTACCCAGTTTAAGAAAACTTACTACAGTAAAGTGAATTGTAGGTTGTGCTTCTTCCTGCCTTATCCCTTCACAGATGTGCCATCAGCGCATGTACAGTGTTGTTGTCTTGGAATCAATTATCAAGTTAACAGGTATCCATTTTTATGTTAGTGCTTGGGAAATCAGAGCATCCTAGCTGAAATGTGGGCTCAGTAAAATATTAATTCATGTATCCAGTGCTGACAGTGGGGATCAGTGAAAAATAGCAGCACTCCTGGAAAATTCTCCTGGAATTTTCCACAAGATTTTAAACTGATTTTTAATCAGGAAAAATATCCAGGGATAGTATTCCCTTTTGAAGAGAAAGAAGTAAAAATGAAAGCAGTTAGGCAAAAAATAATTGTGGTGCTGGAAATGCTACCATGATGCCTCCTCATTATCTGGGGTTGCCTACACTTGTGTCAGCTGTTAGCTAGGCTTCCTGGTGGGGCTAAGTATCCCATAGTGTACCACAGTCCTGCAGCTTGCTTTTTTTATTTCCTTATTAACTTGACTCATGGAAAAGGTGGGCACAGGAATGACCTGCTCTAGATTCCGTGGTGGTCCTGCTCTGGCAGGGGCATTGGCCTCAATGATCTCCAGAGGTCCCGTCCAACCCCAACACTCTGTGCTTCTGTGATCATCAGTAGATCTCTGTTCATGCACACCACCTACACAGCTGCCTCGAGCGGATTTGAGAAGTCCTAAGGTGCTCTTTGAAAACCAAGCACTGGCCTTCACTTCAGCCAGTTGTTTCCAGCAGATGTGACTGCAAGGCTGAATGTTGAAAACACAGTCATTTCAGTCTGTATGGCTGACAGATGTTGTGGAATGGGTTGTTAATGTTGTTCTTTGGGGAGTAACTAAGGATGTGTAAAAGCCTGGATAAAATATTCAACCAGATTCTCATGACAGGAGGTAATAATGAATGTGAGAATAATTGAAGCAGTAGCAAAAATGTTTTCAGGGCTCTTGCATGGAAGAATTTTTCCTTTTTTATTTGCAGAATATGTAAGTTCCTTGACATTCATCAGAGGGAAAACGATTCGTGCTTGAGGCTTTGGGTCAGGTGTAATGCCTTCCAAAATATGAAGGTGACTAACTTTCCTTCCTGCTTTACATATGATTTAAAGAAAGCTGCAGAATTTGGGGGTATTTTTTGGTACCTTGGCTTTATTTCCAAGGCTGTATGTTCCACCCTCAAAATTAGGAGGGTACTTGGAGTTCAGAAGAACACAGCACAGCAGAAGGTCAAGAAAAAAATAAATGAGAGGAGTTGTGTGAAAAGGTGGTCATATATATATCACAGCAGTAATCAAGATTTACTCATGTATTTAATGTTCTGAGCCACCCAGTATTTTTCTTATCTAAAGCTGTGGTTATGAGAAGGTACTTATTACTGTACTTTGAAAGCTGTTTTGTGAGCAACATATGGCATCAAACCACAGATGCATTACTAAAGCTCAAGAAATGCTTGTAGCTCTCTTCTGCTGACCTTGTAGATAGTGCCACCTGGCATTTCTGCATGTGGAGAATATAGAATGAGGACTCAAGGAAATCTTCCATAATTCAGTAATTATAGTTCTTAATGATAGTAAAAAAAGATAAAAGTAAATAAACTGTTCTCTGTAATGTGGTGTTCCTTAGTAAGTATGTTAAAGTTATTTATTTGAGGTAAGAATTAGCAGCTAGCTGACAAGGGGGTGAGAACTCTTTTTTTTTGTCTTTCTGCCCTTTAAAATCTGTTCCTGGAGATATGTTTTGAATCCTTATCATTGCTGTTCTGGGCAAAGACTCATATGCAGTGCATTCATTCTGTTTTATTTAGTAAGGTACAGTAAATCAATGGAAGGACTCTTCATGAATACAGTTGAGCATTCATAGTTACAAGAAATATATCAAATCTGTTTAGGTCACCTCTGAGTGCCACTGACTGGTAGAAATTATGGATGAGTTGGAGGAGAAAGTTACACATTCATGCATTGCTCTTAACTTTTTTGAGCACTAAAAAAAAGCTGCAAACTCTTAAAAAAATGTGCAAGCATTATCTGTAAATTAGGTTTAAATATTTATCCATCTTAATCTGAGCATATTGGGTTGTGTATGCATGTAATGACTTTACGGAGAGAAAATAAGACTGAGAAAGAAATTATCCCTGTGGAGTCTGTCTGCAGGTGGCTCCTTACCTTTTGTTTAGTCTAAAGCTAACTCCATTCTTTTCCTGGATCCCAGCTTCTATGTGCTCTTGATGTGTGGTTACTTTGAAGATAGTTATGGTGGCGAGGCTGTGTATCCTCTGAGGTCAGTCCAAATTTTGTAGCAAAGTATAATACATTGCTTCCTGAGTAGGTTTATGTGTTCATGCAGCTCATCACAATTCTGTGTAGAGATAACACATGAGGTCTTGGAAGCAATTCCATGTTATAAGCACAGCACTCCTCTGAGCTAATAAAGTTTGCCTCTCAACAAAGCTAATTGCTTTAGATAAAGCAGCAAATTGAAGAGATTTCACAGTCTCTGGTGCCTGAGCAAGTCTGGTCATTGCTAATGCTAGTAGCTGTACTTCTACTGTAGTGCAGTAAATACAGGCACAATATCTATGCAGGACACTTAAAATGTAGCATTCCTTGGTTCTCAGCTCAATGTATACACTTAAGTGCTGAAATAAAAAGCTTATGGCTCTCAAGAGAGTGTTTCATTTTGTTCCCATCAGTGTTTCCTAAAGATGCCTTGTTTTCTTTCTCACTCTGGCTCCAAAATCCAAGGTTTGAAATGTCTGGCTGAATCTACTCAGTAAATTGAGAAGCTCTATGGGCTAAAGGATATTTATCTATATCAATAGATCTGTTTAAGTGTCAAGAAGCCATTTGGAGGTCAAAATTATTCCAGAGCTGCTGATTTGTTTGGTAACTGAAAAGTAATGTACCTTAAGTGATAGGGTTTGCTGTAACATAGACTAATTAATTGGCTCTGTTAGGAGAGAAATATTTTGTCATGTACTGGATTCTGTTGTCATGCAACAACAGGGAAACGAGTGTTTTGGCTTTCTAAGCCTTTTTAGATGGGTGCACTGAGAGTTGCTGTCTCCCGTTGTGCTGGGTTCACCTACTGTCACAGCTAGAGTATCTAGTTTGTAGTTTTTGTTTTCTTTAGAGAACTTCACTGAATATGGTGGCCACTGCAGTTTGGGAAGGGTCCTCTGTCAGCTGCTCCTTTATCTTGTACTGTTCTCTGATGGTCTCTGATTCTAGTCAGTGTAGCCATCTGTACAAAATGTCTGAGTTGCTTCCTTCAGTGTTTGTTTTTTCTGTGACTTCATAGTGATTCTTTTATTGAGAATGACTACAGAACCTTTGTTTATTCCTTTGTCTTCTGTGGGATGAGTGAATAGAGTCCACTTTTCCAACACATTAATCAGCCATGCAAATGTGTTGACAAGTAAATTTCAGAATTTTTTGATTCACTGAACAGGGAAGTCCCAATCTTAGTTATTAACCAGCGTTTTAACCCATTCTGCTGTCTGAATTGAGTATCATGCCTCAGGTGCAACAGTCAAACTGTGATAGGAATAACAATATTCAGGTTATGCTTTCTCCTGTGTCCACGTAGCCTGGTATTTATTTTTTTTTTATGAGCTGTAATGTCCAGGAATAAATGCACTTAATTTTGTATAAAAATGTAATCTGATTCTCCTTTCTTCACTTATTAACTTATTAACTTATAGAACTGATATAAACTGATTAGGCAGAACTGTCTTTGCTAAAGGCTGGTCTTGGTTCTATCCCATCTTACTGTAACATAAGTATGTTAATGTGAAAGTTGCAGAAGGCATTGGTGTGTGTATATATATATGTATATATATAAAACCTGATCATTTTGAAATGAGCAGTTTTTCTTCTAGGAAGGTCAGTCTGACAGGAAGATTTCTAGGAATAAGAACATAGAGGTCATTTTTTAAAAAAAAAATAATAACCATTTTCAGAATTTTTTTGTCACATCCTTTTCTACTTTTAATTACAAGTATTCCGTTCTGAAACTTACCACATTTGTTTACTCAGCTTTTGCTCTCTTAACTACTTGCTGAATGGGGTTTAAATACAAGTTCTTACTAATCAAGCTAGTTTTCTGCAATGGGGAAAAAAAGAAAAATATGGTTGTTGATTTCCAGAACCAATATGTCCTCATGATCTACTAAAGAGGATCCAGGAAGATATGAATAGTGGAAGAGTTCTATCCACTATTTGCTGTGTTACTCAGATTATTTAAATTTAGATAATAAGGCAAAATTAATTTCCTTACTCTGACATTTGTAGTTTCACAGGAAACTTCAGGAATCTTCATTAATGATTTTTTTTTTGTGCTTCACACAGTTCAGATAACAGTCCTTTTTTTTTTTTTTCCTTAAAAAAAAAGGTGAATGTATATATTAGTATTTATCTCTTTCCTATTAAATGCATGACTTGTACCAGTAAATATTTTTTTTAATCGAGGAGAGTAGGAATTCTTACATTTCAGCTAATTATTGTATTTATTTAAAACAATTAACTGTTAACTATATGCCAAACAACTATTAGTCAGCACCTCTAGCACTGACTTTTGAATATTCTGAAACCAAATGGAAGACTTACCATCAGGTACTCTGCTTAAATAACCCCATTTGATTTAAATATTCTGTCATATTGCTGTGTTCTGAGCACTTAGAGAATATCAAAGCTGCTTTTTTTTTGTATCTCTCTGTGTGATACCTTTCAAAGAAAAGCATTTTAAGACCCTGGAATTCTATTGAAATGAGCATTGTGAGGAGAGAAGAACCAACATCCTCTGGAGCTGTGTGTGCAGAGTTGTGGTTTTACTCCATCTTGGAAAGAACTTGAAGGGTCCCAGATAAGTTTTCATTTTCTTTCCTCCCCACCTTCTTGCTAGTCACTTAGCAGGTCACTAGGATCTTTATCTTCCCCTCCACATTCTTCCTTGTTGCTTGTTCATACTTGTGGTACTAGACTGAGCTTTTTCCTTCTCCCTTAAAGTACTGCTGGGCACTTCTGTCTTGTGATGGTTTGAATTTGACCTCTTTCTGTCCTTCGTGTAGGTCGCAAATAGCTTTTTAGGCTGTTGTTTCCCAGCCATTTTAGTAGGTGTTCATATATTTTTGTGGACACTTGCAGAAACAGCTTGTATGCAAGGCAAGCTAACTATCCCTGAGCAGCTGGGTGTTTATAACCCATTAACATGTGCTGAGTTTTGAGACTTTGACAAAGGATGATACAGAGCTTGAGTACTGATCACGAGGGAGGTATTTTCTGCCTTGGTGCTTAGCACTTCAATGCAATTTTTTATGCTTTGATGTTATATTTAGTGGTGTGCTGGGAAGTGTTTTGTGCTTGCAGAATGGAGCTCTTTGCTGTGACTCTTGTGCTGCTATTGCATATAGTATCTCTGGCCAGAACTTTTATTGTTCTTTAGATTAGCAGCTTCTTCATAAAAAAAACATAGGGAGTAATTTTTTTTTTAACGTTTCTGAGAGCTGGCCAATGATAGCTATGTAATTTAGAATAACTGCATGTAATCAGAGCCTTTGACAGCTTTGTGCTCTAGTCTGGACTGCTACAAAATAGAGGGAGGAAAAAGAGCACCTTACCTGCTGTCACAGTTTGACTCAGGATTGGCAATTAAACCAGAGACAATAATGCTCTCAATGAAGAAACTGAAGGGATAGGGTCACTCACACGACTTTTACAATGAAGAGAAAGTCTAATGCCAACACAGGCATTACCTGTTTTAAACTGGTAGAGTCAACATGTTATTTTCATTGGGACTCACACTTTTCTAAACTGTTTAGCTTCAATTGACAATTATTCTTCGTGTTATGAACTCAAATGAAAAGTCACCATGCTTATTTTGTGCTGACCTCTATAGTATACATTTTTTTTCTTAAAACATACATTTTAAAATAGTTTGAGGTTGAAGTGAGCATTGGAAGAAATAAAAATGTATTAATCAAACATATTTCAAATTTTAGAAAAGTAGAACTGCATTTGTTTTAAAAGACAGATCTACAGAATCCTGCTTCTTTTTTTTATCCTGTCAAAGTTGGTTCAATTATCATTTAGGCAGGGTTCAAATTCTGGCAGATGAGCTGAGAAAAGCAGACAGGTGTTGAGGAACATTTAGGTCAGACAGACACTAATAAAACAGAGATGCTTTTCAACCTACTAAGGGATGAGGACAGGGATAAACAACTGAACTGGAGAAGGAACAGATGGAGATCATGGAGCTGAAATATCAGAGCACAAAGGTAAAATGAGTATGTCACACTAGAAGCTAAAAGAAAATGACTGCCATAGCCTGTACACCTGTATGAGAAGCTGGAAAGCAAGAAGAGATGAGCTCCTTTTCCCAGTGTTAACTGAAGCATGGCAGAATGATAGGAGTTGATGGACATCTGGGATTTCTGACTACTGACTGCATGTAGGACAGATTAGGTTGTATATCTGAGAGGGAACTGTTCTGTGCTGCTATAGAACCAGGAAAGGAGATCTATCACGGGCATATTGGTCTGGCTGTGTTTTAATGCTCTCTCATGTGGTTATTCTGCCTTGTAATATATGTGTTTAAAAAAAGAAGGGCTAAGTTACAGATGAGGTTTTGTGTCTCTGGAACACTGCAGTGCTGGCTTGATGTCTAGTTAATACAGGCCTGCTGTTTTTCAGTGGAATTGCAGTAGATGTGTTGTGCAGAAGGCTATGTGGGAAAGACTGAGCAAGAGTAAAGGAATGCAAGATTTTCTGCTCTCGTGTGGGCAACCTGTTTGTAGTCAGGTTGCTGACAGTTTTTCTTAATCAGTATTTTGTTTTTACAGAGAACTATTATTATTTTTGTTTCAGAGCCATTGTGTACTCTGTAGAGGAACATACAGGAAGAGTTGATTTATCTCCCTGTTGCATTGGGCATTCTGTAAGTCCTCTTTGTCTCTTTCAGGTTGAAAACATTTGCCTTAAGAAACACAGTAAATAGGAAAAAGAATCCAATTTCTCCAGACACTTGAGAAAACTCTATTACGTTGTTGACCTCTGATACATGAGGCTGGTGGTTTCTTAGTGCTGATTAACATTCATGTCTTCAGTTCTTACAAACAAACAACAGCAACAAATAAAACGAGTCCCAAAATAAAGCTTTGTCTGGAACTGTAGATGAGACTATCCATCTCTCTCTGAGACAGTCCAGTGTCCTCTTAGACATAGTGAGTAATCTCCAAACACTCTTACTGCACACTTACAGAAATGTCCTGGTGTGTGATATCACTCCTTATTTACCTCTCCAGTTGGAAATAAGCTGGTGTGTAGTTCAAGTGTATTCTGTAGCTAACCTAGCATGTTTCTGGCAGAGTGGGAAGGGACCCTGACGTTAAGTAGTTGAAGAGCAGTGGAACTGGGACAGTGCTTGTCAGGTTGCTGTTGTCTGTTGTTTTTCTAGGACCAAGGGGGGAAATGGGAGTCATGGGTTCTGAGTCACTGAAGTAACTGGAGATCACTGGAGAGCAATTATTTGGTGTCAGTCTTGCAGTGCCACAACTTCTTCACA
Organism: Chaetura pelagica; assembly: GCF_000747805.2. Lineage (NCBI taxonomy): Eukaryota > Metazoa > Chordata > Aves > Apodiformes > Apodidae > Chaetura > Chaetura pelagica. The sequence goes on from NW_009952990.1 coordinate 8,134,427, forward strand.
GTGTGTGACAGGAAAGGACAACAGTAGTTCTTCTGGCAACCAGAAGAAGTGCAAATAAAGTTACAGTTTATTTGGAGACTTCAGGAAAAGCCTTTTGGTCTATTCAGTGGGGGGAGAGGAGTTTAAACTTTCACTTCCCAGGGATTCTTCAGTGAAACGAATTGAAACACAGCAGTAGAGGCAGCAGATGCGGAGGAGGGAAAACAAAGTAAGGAGAAGTTATTGTCTGTCCCAGAATTATCCATACTGGGTAAGAATAAGTATTCTTGGAATCAAAACTCAGATGGCTTTAAATAAACCAGGTTAAGTACTAATGCAGTTTTCCTAGCTTCATATCCCAGAGAAATGCTTTGCATTGGTAGGTGCAAATGAGGGTATTTTTCAGGCATATCCTTCTGCATGATTCAAAATGAATTTTTAAAAAAGTAATGTTGCAAGTCTGTACAGTATACTGGGCAGTCAGCTCCTGGGATTGTAAAAGGAAATACAGGCAGGATCTCAGGAAAGAACTGGCCTTTCTTCTGAAATTGACTGGGTTTTGCCATGTAATAAGAGATAATCACACTTCCGTGGCTACTTGAGAAAAACTTGTGTGCAGTGCATGGCCATTCATGCCTTCAGGGAGGTGGATGTGATGGGTACCTGTGTGTGAAAGGAAGGATGGGTTTGCATCATGTGCAAAGGATGCAGAACAGATCCTCAAGAGAGGGAACTAGACCACACTTATCCCAGGACAAAAGCAAGGGGCAGTACATATGTCATGGAAAAGACAGGAGTAGTGTGTCACAGGCAGAGACACTATGCTTCTAGGACCCTGTCAGGGTGGCAGCATGGCATCAGATCCTGAGGAGAGCAATGGAAAACTCAGCAGTTTTCATCTATGAGTTGTTGCAGCAGAGCCACACTCAGTTCATATCAGAGAGACCTGAAAAGTCTGTTTCATGAAAATCAAGGCAAATGTTAGATTACTATTTTTTTGCTACTAAGAGTCTATGCAAGTTCAGAGCCAGAGCTCCCAGTGCTGTCAAAGGAGTAACACTTTTTAACATCAGCTGGGGTTTTCACTCGGGCACACAGCTTGAAGGGGAGGGAAGCAGAAGAGTAGAGTGAGATAGGTAGAAGTTCCTGGTGAGTTCAGTTGAAGAGGACTCAGTTTGGTAGATGATAACTAACAATTCAGAGTGGGAGCTTTTTCAGCTAGTTTCACAGCTATCAGAAACCAGCACTCTGGGGCCATGACATCTGAGAGTTTGAGAGTGATAAGCAAGTCTCAAATAGTGAGGCTGGACAGTATCTTGAGGTAGGATGGGAGAGATAATGTGTCTAGCTCAGAGTCAGGCAAAGTTGCTGTATTCTTCTGAAAGAAAATGGGGTTGGTGTGTCTCTTGGGCTGAGTAGACTGATTCCAACAGTCTGTAAGCCTTTAGGTTTTAAGAAAATGTTACGTCTAGGAAAACTCACCCCTCCTCCCTTTTCTTTCCCCCCAGCATACTTCAAAAAGGAGCTCTGATCCTGTCTTTGCAAGGGGACTATGTCAGTGTTACTGTCTATGCAAGGGCATTTGACTTTTTCATTTTATATTGGTGGACTTTGAGCTTGCTGTGTACAATGATACCAGGTTTCTGACTCTGAGAAGGAAAAAACCTTTTCCAAAATCCTGGTCAGGTTAGGCCAGATTGGTTCTGGCTTTCTTCATGGCATGTAGGTGAAAGGATCTTAGCTGAAAAAAGCTAAAAAAAAAAAAAGCTGAAAAAGACCAGAACAGAAGAGTGAAAAAGCCTTTGAAGAACTTGGTAAGTGACTGTGGTACAGATTAAATTTCATGTTGTTATGATTTCCTTGAGGACAGTATGGTTTGACTTATAGAGATTAAATAAATCTTACAAATCTACAGGTAAGAAGTTCCTCTGTACACTAACTATTCATGGAATGAATAGCATCAAATTATAAAAGTTGCTTTATCCTGATTGTGGAGAGTTAAATAAGTTAAATTTTTTTGGCTGAAGAAATGAGAGTCTCTATATACTATTACTGTGTACAGTAGCTTCTCTTTGTAGTGCTACAGAAAAAATATTAATAATATTTTTCTCTAAGTCTCATTTTTCTTTTCGTGCTGATCTGCAGAGGATTCAGAGTTTTCAAATATATTATCAGAACTATTTTTAGGTGTTATAACAACAAACAGGTGATTTTTTAAGATTCCACGTGGCCTGCAAGAAATCTTGCAGGAAACTTTAAGAATGAAAAAAATCAGAGCATCAGCTGCTTTTTTGCTTACAGTTGTCTTTAATGTTGTCTGTACTTCTATCGTGTCAAAGTGTGATATCAGGTAATGTAATTTAGTGTCTGTTGTGGTGTAGCTGTTGTTATTCAGAAGTAGGATATTCACTTGAGGATACTTTGAAAATTCCTGAGAGGTTTTTTTAAGTAGGGCTCTTAAGCAGATCACTTTTGATTCTCGTGAATTTTTCGGTTGTCCCAGGCAACCCATGCTTGAAAGGAAGGCTCTGTGGCAGGCAGCAAAAAAAGTCTGTTACTAGGAATGCCCTTTTTCCTCTTAATGCCAGTGTAGGTTAGGAAAAACTCAGAATGGTAGTTCATTATCTTCCTGTTTCAGTGAGCAGGGAACGTACAACAGCCTCGGATATGCTCTGTTTGGACCAGTGTGTGACTAAAAGTTGAAATTAGTCTGTAGTTCTTGTCTTGTTTTCTATGCTCTGCCATGCTGTGTGTTCTGCAACTTCTAATCTAACAGAAGAGAGGAGGAAGGGTGTGAGCAGTGCTGATAAGTGCCTGCAATTAATTTTGCAGGTTAAATCCCACCTGGAATTTGATTAATTTGCCCCTTCTAGAGCAGTAGGGCTTGTTCATAGTGTTATCTTTTCGTGCTGCTTTTCATTAGTGTGTTGTGTTTAACTCCTAACAGCAAGGATGTTTTAATAACAGATTCCTGAACTTTACTTGCAGAGAGAGGCTATTTCAAATCGAGTGTAGCAAGCATTAAATGAGTTTTGAAAGTTTTTAGGTTTGTTTTGTTTTTAAAGGTGCAATATAGTGTTTAGGAGTAGGGACTGCTGTTGTATTTGGTACTTTTGGAGTTTTGTTTTCTTTTTTCATGGACAGTTATACATTAGCTGCTTTTTTTGTGATGTTTGAAGAGACCTGGAACAAGAAGCAGCTTCTAAATTAACTGTCAGAACTAACAAGTTTAACTTTCCCAAGCTAAAATTTTTATTTTCTTTCAACAAAGTATTATCTAAGCAAATAAGTGACCTGAAGTGCCCTAATATTTTGAATCAGAGAAGCCTGGTAAATATCTCCTATGTTGAATAAATTGGTTGTCTGGATTCTACAGGAAAGCATGGTGCCAGGATTGGAGTGATTGCCAAAACTAGCACCCTAAGTTTTGGCTTGAATTGGTGATTAAAGGGAAAAATCAATATTATTTTATATATGGGTACCCTTGAGAGAAGAAAACGCAGGGAAGTCCACAGTGTTTGGAAGTGTTGAAATGTTTTTTTGGTAAGTACCTGAAACTTGAGATATATTACTTTGTTTTACTGTGCATCTCTGTTCTTGTTGCTTGCACATCAATAGCTCTGGCCTTTGGAAATGCATCATTACAAGTAGAACAAAACTTGGTATTTTTATTTTCTATGCAGGCCAAGTTCTCGCTTCCGTGAAATTGCCTACCAGTGCCTGGAATGCAATACTTTCCATTTAAATAACCATGTGTTTAAGCCTGCTGGCTTGTGTTGCCACAGTCATGGTCTCAGGGTTTTATTTTGAGTTAGCTATACTGTTAGATTGCAGGTTCTTATGCTGTGTTGCCTTCAGTGCATGTACTATCTCTCAGTGTATATACTGAGATTGTGTTTCTGAATAGTGAAAAGAAACGACCTTGAGCCACAACACAGAAGCTGAGGGACAGTGGTTGTTAACTAAGCTGGGGAGAGAAAACTGCCTGTGTGAAAGTGTTGCCCAGTGCTCTACAGAGAGCACGATGTGAAGTGGTTTCAAGGAAACAGGACATTTTATATTTCCCCCCGCCCCCTCAGGAGGGAGGAAGCCCTGAAGTAGTCTCACTGCTGCTGTACAATTTTGCCTCTTAGCTGTTCTGCTGTAAATGATCTGTACTCCTCCTGGGCATGAAAAAACCCACATTTAATCAACACAAGACATAAGTTCACTGCTTTCTACAATGGGAAGGGAAGATGGAGGGGTTTTTTTTGTCCAAAGTTCTTGTTTAAAAACAAGCTCAGGATATGGTATCAACAGAAGCTCTCTTTTCTTTTCTTTTCTTTTCTTTTCTTCTCTTTTCTTTTCTTTTCTTTTCTTTTCTTCTCTTTTCTTTTCTTTTCTTTTCTTTTCTTCTCTTTTCTTTTCTTTTCTTTTCTTTTCTTCTCTTTTCTTTTCTTTTCTTTTCTTTTCTTCTCTTTTCTTTTCTTTTCTTTTCTTTTCTTCTCTTTTCTTTTCTTTTCTTTTCTTTTCTTCTCTTTTCTTTTCTTTTCTTTTCTTTTCTTCTCTTTTCTTTTCTTTTCTTTTCTTTTCTTCTCTTTTCTTTTCTTTTCTTTTCTTTTCTTCTCTTTTCTTTTCTTTTCTTTTCTTTTCTTCTCTTTTCTTTTCTTTTCTTTTCTTTTCTTCTCTTTTCTTTTCTTTTCTTTTCTTTTCTTCTCTTTTCTTTTCTTTTCTTTTCTTTTCTTCTCTTTTCTTTTCTTTTCTTTTCTTTTCTTCTCTTTTCTTTTCTTTTCTTTTCTTTTCTTCTCTTTTCTTTTCTTTTCTTTTCTTTTCTTCTCTTTTCTTTTCTTTTCTTTTCTTTTCTTCTCTTTTCTTTTCTTTTCTTTTCTTTTCTTCTCTTTTCTTTTCTTTTCTTTTCTTTTCTTCTCTTTTCTTTTCTTTTCTTTTCTTTTCTTCTCTTTTCTTTTCTTTTCTTTTCTTTTCTTCTCTTTTCTTTTCTTTTCTTTTCTTTTCTTCTCTTTTCTTTTCTTTTCTTTTCTTTTCTTCTCTTTTCTTTTCTTTTCTTTTCTTTTCTTCTCTTTTCTTTTCTTTTCTTTTCTTTTCTTCTCTTTTCTTTTCTTTTCTTTTCTTTTCTTCTCTTTTCTTTTCTTTTCTTTTCTTTTCTTCTCTTTTCTTTTCTTTTCTTTTCTTTTCTTCTCTTTTCTTTTCTTTTCTTTTCTTTTCTTCTCTTTTCTTTTCTTTTCTTTTCTTTTCTTCTCTTTTCTTTTCTTTTCTTTTCTTTTCTTCTCTTTTCTTTTCTTTTCTTTTCTTTTCTTCTCTTTTCTTTTCTTTTCTTTTCTTTTCTTCTCTTTTCTTTTCTTTTCTTTTCTTTTCTTCTCTTTTCTTTTCTTTTCTTTTCTTTTCTTCTCTTTTCTTTTCTTTTCTTTTCTTTTCTTCTCTTTTCTTTTCTTTTCTTTTCTTTTCTTCTCTTTTCTTTTCTTTTCTTTTCTTTTCTTTTCTCTTCTTTTCTCTTCTCTTCTTTTCTCTTCTTCTTCTTTTTCTTTTCTTTTCTTCTCTTTTCTTTCTTTTTCCTACTTTTTTTTTTCTTTACTTTGTTTTTTGGAATCTGTGCCTTTCTGTTGGTGATGAATCTACTTTCAAAATTATTTTCTCAATTTTAGCAGCCCCCCAGCTCTCAATATTTGACAGATTGTTTAAACTGTTTTTCTGCAAGTTTATTGTAGGTGTTCAAGGTTAATGTAAAATATTCTTCCTGTATATTTGGAGTGTGTATTTCCTCATTTGTGAATCTCTTTGCATTTACTTTTTGAACAATGACAGCTTTTTGCAACCAGCTCTAGAAGCATGAGACAGCTACAGTGTGAAGGTTAGGAACTGTGGTGTTGGAGAGCTTGCATTCGGTTCTGTCTTCGGGCACAAGTCATTGAGATCTGCCACAAATCACTGGCTCCTTCTGATACATTAGTATGCAAGTTATTGGAGGCTATTGAGTACTTGTTTTAGTATGGGTTTAGTGAATGTTGTTAAATATATAGCTAGTGGCTTTTTCTAGAAAATGCAGTTGGCTCCTTCTGCCTTTCTTAGCCTCTAGGTATTTTTTTAATTGTGACTTAGAGTTTTGTCAACGCAGGTTGAAGGCGGGTGTGTACTTAAACCATGTCACTCACAGGCTTTTACTACTTCCATCACCAGAGGCTGAGGCACTTGACTAACAAACTTCTAAGCTCTGGTAGATGTGTTACTTCCTCTGCTGTAGTAAGTTATGTACAGACTTTGTTTTTCAGAGGTAATTTTCTGAGGGCTGAGCTAATTAATTAGTGCATTGCCCTGCTTGTACTGTACCTGATGTTCAGTTTATGCCCAGGTGTTTTAGGATTGCTAATATGTCTAGAACTGCTAACCTGGTTAATCTAAATGCAGTTTTTGTTGTAGTGGTTGATTATTGAAACGACTTTTTCATTCCCAGTCTACTATTTGATACCTCAGCTTTCTGGAGGATTCCATAAGATTTTATTTTAATCAATAAACATAGATTCCATAAAGGTGCTGCTTGGGAATCATTTGTTCTTCTGGGTGTGAGATGCAACAGCAGAGGATGCTGATCCCTGTACAGAGGGACCAGCAAATCTGATTTCTGTTCAAATTTATAACAATAAACTAAATCTGTAAAGATGTTATGTGCTGCAGTCCCGATGAGCTTACTTCACAAGTACTAGCTGAAAGTTGTTCCTTAAAGTCTCCAGTGGCTTCTGAGCCTCCTTGCAAACCGAGGTGCAGCAGACCAGCTGCATCAGACCGGGGTCAGTGAGCGCCTTGTAGCTTATAGATCCCTCACGTGGGTGTTTCTTCTGGCAGCACCACAGAACTGCTTCTTGCTTCTCTAGCTAGTCTCACTTCTGCTCTTTAATAACTCTGTTTCTTTGAGATCTGATTAAATTCCCTCCTTCCAGGCTTTCAGACTTTAATCAGTGCCTTGGCTCAGGCTGTCCCTAAGCAGCTGGGAGCTTTGCCTGTAGGGCAACATAACTGCTTGGTCAGAAGGCACACATGGGATGCAGATGGAACGATTATTGTGTTTGTAACACCTAGCAAAATGTAGTACAAACCATTTTTCTCAAGCTGTCAACTTGACCCAGTCTAAGGTGATGTTTTCATAGTTAGGATCACAAACATAAATGCAGACCATCTCCGTTGAAAGTCAAGACAGCTTCTCAAAAAATATTCAAGTGCTAGAGTTTCTAACAGAAATAAAACATACCATATGCTGGCCTGCTTGCACAACAAGTGAACTCTTTTGCCTAAACTATTCTGATAAATAAAACAAAAATCAGTCTCATGTAGAACTCTAGTATAGAAAACTTCAGCTTGAACAGTTTGGCAAAGCTCCAGGTAACTGAAAATCGGGCTTTTTAATGGAAACGCCTGGCAACTTTAATAACTTTAACTCATTGACACCACTGGCAGTCACACTTACTGTAACAGCAACACAGTAAAGTGCATTCTGATTTATTGTGTGCCATTGGGATGATGACCTGTTTAGCCAAACATTTTAATAAATCACTTCTGGGCAACTGACACAGATGACCAATACTGTGACATTTTTTGAACACTTCTGAACAACAGATTTATGGTGAAACAGGGCTGGTGATTATGTGGGTAATAGAACAGAAAAAGTACATCTTGATGGATTGTGTTCAAACCACATTTCAGAGAGTGCCCTTGGGCTCAGTACTCTGTTTTATTTGCTTTGACCTTTGTATCAATCTTAGAAAGGTTGACTAACCACCTCATGCTGCCAATGTCATTGGATATTTTGGGGAGACTTTTGTGCAAATGCAGAGTTATTCTTACAGTATTCAAAATGCCTTCAGTGCTGCAGGCTTTCGTGGAATATCAACATGGTGACCTTTGCTTCATGGCTCTGATAGCTAATGAAATACTGTTATAAACAGTGCAGTGTAACTTTGGTGTGACTCAGTGTTGTGTTTCTTTCTAAAAAAAACCAACCCCAACCTGCTCAAAATGTAGTTCAACCCATGAAGCTATGGTATTTTATCCTGTGGTTTTATCATAGTTTTCTTACTGCTGTATGAAGTGTATTGTTAAGAACAGTAGAAAGCATTTGTAACAGCTTTTGGAAAGAGGATTGGAAATGGTTGCATCCCCTGTGTTCCCTGCATGGTTGGTAATTGCTAACCTAACACAGATGATGCACCAGAATGTATAGTCACCTTCACTGCCTGCAAAAACCCTTCTCAGAAGAAATTAATGGGATACCTTGTTCTGATGTTATGCCCTGGGTCACAGCTGTGCAAGGAGAGCTTCTTTAGTTGTAAAGGCACTGTTTGAATGAGACATTATGTTGATATTTGACCAGCTCTGTAATTTTTTTTAAATTATCACCAGCCACATAGAAATATCTAAGGGTTTCAGACTCAGGTTTAGTTTGGAGTATAATAAAAGATCTTTGATTGTGGAACTGAAATCTGGGTTCAGTCTGTGAGCACCCCCATGCTTTTGGAACCACTTACTTTTCAGCCACTGAGAGTCCTGTAGTGTTGAAGTTCAGACTGAGGAGCTGCCTAGTGGGTGGTGTTGCTTCTAGACCCAGAAAGTGCTGTTGAAATTGTGGCTTTGATTCTTTGCACTTCTATCTGTTGAGGCATCCTGGGACACAGGGCTACAGGGGTCTCTTCATTTTCCCCAGTTCAGTTTAACTTTCTGTACTCCTGGGGGAGAAAATGGACTCAAATGCTGGAGAACCAAAAGTACAAACTCTCTTTTCCAGCTACCAAACCTTTTTCCTTTGAATCTGAAACAGCACCTAAGTAGAATGCATTCTGTCCTGTGCCCACAATGGAATGGTCTGTTACTGTGTTTTGAAACCTGGTGCAGTGCTTCAGATAGTCCAAAATAACAGATATAGCTGTAGCACCAATAGACTATTATTTTGATAATACTGTCTCAGTTCCCAATGCCAGCCAAGAGATGATTTGCTTCTTGCTATACATGCTTGTGTTTCAACAATATACAACTCTGTCATGACTAGAAGAGAGGTCTCTCTGTTATGTAGAGAAGGAAGGAAGGGACTAACCCGTGAGATCTGCAAGGATTTTTTGGGAAACAGATTAAGAACTAAACTGCCTTTTTATGTTAAGTTCCCTTTGAATAGATTTGATCCGTCTGATTTTAAAACACCCCAAACAACAAAAACACCCAAACAACAAAACCACCAAAACAAACAAACACCCACATTTGAACTCTCTAATACTTTTGAAAGATATCTAGGCATTTGCTATTATTCCCATCTTTGTGTTCTGTTTGGATTACTTCTATTTCTGAGAAAGATCACCTTGGAAAGCAGTCATACCACCTAGATGTCTGGGAGCCAGGTGAAACTCTTCTTGTCTCATAGATTGGCTTGTTATCCTGCTCTCTGAGAGACTTCTGGTTTCCTCTTGTACCCTGGGATTAAATTCTATTTTGAAATAAATGGGTGCAATTTGAATAGGTTGTAAACTGCATTCTGTTTTTCCTGCTTCTCTACAGCAGGAAAGTAGAAAAGATAGTCTGCTTCCTGATAGCTAATGTTGGGAGAACTACAGGAATTTGCAGTTCTGCAAGGGAGTATGTTTGTCCCCAAAGCAGGGAGGAATACCTCATGTTTCCTCTCAGAAGTCTGAGGCAATCTGGATGAGGAATACTTGGATTTTTGTTGATAGTTTTTGCCTTTTCATGGGCAGAGAAGTTGTATGAATACCAGAAAGCCTAATCAGGTGTCTTCATGTCCTTAAGACCTGTTTACATGAGAATAAAAGAATCTATTATTTCAGTAGCTGCTAGTGAGAAGAATAACTTTTGAAGGTGTTTGAAAGTGTATTGAGAGAATAGTTTATAGAATGGTTTCCCTTTTAACATTTATGTAAGTGCTACTTAAGACTTGCTGAGATAAAGCTGAAAAGTATCTGTATTGCCTCATTTCTTCTCTCTCAGAGGTAGCAGAACAGACAGATATTAAACTCAGACAGATCAGTGGATTTTTGGCCTTTGGTGAATAGGCTATAAAAAACCCAAAACACCCACAAAACAGTCTTAGTGGAGAGAAAGGGGGAAGGTTAGTGCTGTGTTGTAGGAAGCAGGTGCGATGATCACTGTTACCAGCTCAGATAGAATAGCCCAGAAGCTCTGAAGTCATGTCTCAGGATTTTTTGCAAACTCAGTACCTTGCAACCTGCTGCTGTTGATTCTTTAAGCTGAGGAGATTTGGGACTGACATGCTTTTGCTGTCAGGACTGGCTATGGTCAGTACTTTGTTCTCAGAAGCCAAGTGGCTGCCAACCTGTCTTGTATCACTGCTGAGCTGCTCAGCACCTAAGGGCAATAGAAAGACTGTTCTCCTCCTCCTCCTCCTTTATGTCCTCATATTAATTTAGTACATCCAAAGAGTTACAGATTGACCCTTTACCTTCCTCTTACCCTTGCTGATTGCACTTCCATGCAGCCTTGACCTACAGAGGTCCCAGAGAATAAAAATGGCTCTTTTTTTCCCCTCCATATTCAGTTCTTGATCTCTGTGAGCAGAGAACCAAATGAAAATTGGTGTTGCTTGCTGTTATAACATTGATCTTGAAGACAGTTGAAGTATTTCTGCTGGATGGGCTTAAAGGGATGTGCTGGAGGGGCTTAAAGGTAAGTGATATTGTATCAGAGAACTAAACTGGAAACACATTTATGCAGCAACCAGTGAGGACCCTCAATGGATGTTACTGCTTATGCCAAATTTTAAGCCCATAATTGAGTTTTAATGGAAACAACCTCTCAGTATGAAATAACATTTTAAGGGTATTGCAGAATCTTAGCTCTAAGTGTGAAGGTTGTGATTGAGTAGGTACTTTTTGTTGGATCAAGATGAAAGGAAGGTAGTTGGGTATAGTCACCTGTTACTGGTTGTTGGTTCTCCAAAGCATGGCTTGAGTGGGTTCTTGTGCAAAGTCAGGGTTAGACATGAGTGTGGGTGGAAGCTAAGGAATTATGTGAGAAGATATTTTGACACACTGGGGACTCTGTGTGGGCACAACTTAAAATACAGTTGATATGTGTGAAGCTCTTAATCTGAAATACTTCTGTGTATGCTGCTTGGCTGACAAGTTTGTTATCACATGCACCAAACCAAAGGCAATGGGAAGAACTGAGCTTTTGCATTTATGTTTTTATAAACAAACTATGAGTAGAACTGGATGGAGGAACTATGTTTTGCCTCTTTTGAGTGAGAAGGATGTAGGAAATACATATTTATTGGGGAGAAGAAATGGGAAGAGAGAAGCAAGCTGTTAGAGCACTGTGGCTACGTGGCTTTGCTGTGAGACCCACCAGGTCAGACAATGTGAATGAGCTGGGAAGATTTCAGGAGACATGTAATCTCCCCTGAGAATCCTGGGCTGCCTTCAGAAGGGACTTGACACAAGCCCAATTTTAGCCCCAAATGGCCAAAAAAAGAAACAGCTGAATATGCAAGGAATGTATTTCCTTTCTTCTTGACCTATATGTTTAATGTGAATGAAACAACAGTCTTAGCTATGGAACTACTGAGTAGAGTCAGCTTGAATAAATACTGAACTCTGTAGAGTTTGATTGTAGTACAGTGTACCTGGATAACAGTCAGAACATATGAGCTGCTGGATGGAAGAGGAAGCACTTTTCTTGCAGGGTCAAGACAGTTGGGCTCCTCTGCACTCCCTGCCTACCCAATATGAAGAAATCAAATACTGTAGTCTGTCCAGACCTGGAGAAGTTAAAAGGGTCCAAAAGAGCCTGACTCATGCTACATAACTGCCTAAGGTGTTTTGTCAGTTGAAATGTCTCAGCTTTTGTATTTTTTCTTGTTAAAACATTTTTGGGGAAAGAATCTGAGTACAAAGCAATTAAAAGCTTGTTCAAATAAAATGCTTAAAGTCCTTCAAGAAAAAACTGTATGTTTGTCAAAATTAAGGGAGTAACAGAGGAAAATGCAACTAGTTTCCCCAAGCCAACTGTACATTTTCAAACTCTCAGTCAAGCAATTCTGCATTTTCTGTGTTCAAGATATCTCTTTATGTGGCTGGGCTGAAAGTCTTTGAATTTCTTCAGATAAATGGTAATTTGAAAAGTATTGTCATAAACTAGCAGCAGAGTATATTTGACAGTGGATCTGTTTTATGCTGAAAGCAGATTTGTTTGGAAAATGCAAGTTAATTTAAGCTTACTGTCAGCAGTAAGAGATTTTTGTAAAGGAGCTTTGTCAGGAAAGTGTATTCATTTCTCAGTGAAATTTCTTGTCAAAAAAAGTTGTGTGGAAGAGAAAAGGTTTTTCAGAAAGTGTCTTCTGGTTATAATATTGGGACAGAAATCTGAAAGATGGGTTATATTTCCATTTCTGACACTGACTTCCTCTTGGGTCTTGGACAAATCACAAATGCCTAGGTGCTCAGAACTAGCTATAAAATCTAAGCAGATTGATTTGGGGGCAATTGTTTAAGGACAACAGACCTGTGCTGTTCAGTGCTTTGAAACTGGGCAATTGACCTTAGGTGTCAAATGCAAAGTAGTTAGGAGACAAATTCACAGATGCTTAAAGGAAATACGTAGGCCAAATTATTTGTTTTCCCACTATGATGTGTGAGCAAATACTGGTTTGGAGCCAGAGTTACCATTTGTGAGAAATTTTGGAATCTGGTAAAAGAGGCTGAAGCTGGTAACTAGACATAAACTGTGAGAAAACTGAGATTAAATCTCTGAAATGTTTCATTTTAATCTCTGTTACATTTCACTGGAAAGGAATTGGGCAGTAAGAAAGACCTTTTGGGTCCGGCCTAAACATTCTGTGCCATTTCATGCTACACGCTCATGTCTAATGACAGTTCTTGGCGTCTCTTATGAAGTGATAAAGTTAGAGGCAAGTTCAAGAATTCACTCACCAGGAAGCTTCTTGGCTTCAAAAGAAATGAGGGTTAGGAGAACTGAAGTGGCTTGTAGTCCATCATGGTTTTTTTGCTTGTGGGAAAAGGGTAGATTGCCACAACTCTTCCGAAGGGATAGCTATGACTGAAGTATCAAATTAACTTGATGTTATTAATGACCTCAACTGAAAAGCTTTGCTGAATTACCATCTGTTAGCTTATCACTGCCAAAATGGTGCTATACTGATCTGGCTGAATGAAAGGAAGCAGGGCTCCTGGTATTTTGTTACAGCATGAAAAGGCTGGTAGCACTGACATTGGGAGTGACCCCACTCCAGTGTATTACTTTACAGAGTTGTTGAGCTTTAATGCTGAAGTATCTTCTGCTATCAGTGGTAGTATTAGATCAGCCTATGTAAGGACTAGTGAGATTTATAAGGTTTATAAGAGTTGGAAGTTTCTTTAAATAAATTAATTGTTCTATAATCTAAATATGATTGTCTTTCCTTTCCCCTATCTGCTGCAGACTTGATTTCATAATTTTTATAGGAGTTTCTGTTACCTAAGCTTTCAATTTGCCAAGAGGCAATTTGCCAAGAGGCAAATTGAGCGTGCTGGTGGCAGCCTTGGGAGTCCAGCCAGTCTACGAAGCAGGATCGCCTTTTGCAGGAACCATGGTGACTTCTTGACATAAACTGAGTTTTTCTGTGTGCTTACTGGTCTTACTGTAGTATAGACTGTACATGTCATACAGCTGCTGCAAATCACTCTCCTATAGTGCCCATGATGCCCCCTGGAAATTGTTTTGTAAGTGGGAGTCCATTGGCAGTTCTCTAGCATAGCAGCTATTTGTGGTTAACAGCTATAGACCTCGGCCATCAGTTCTGCAGTTCACATCTGGGTTTCCTCACAGCAGTCAGGTCCCTCCACTCCTGGTGATGTGCCTCAAATTTATTTATTTGGTCAAATACTTCCTGTGTACTTGCTTTAAACTGATCTAGCTCCTCTGAGCTACCTGACGTAATGAATGCATAAGGTATGGGATCTCTTCAATACCTTCTGTGGTGACGGCTGATCAGAGGAGTGTGTTTTTACTCTTGGCTGTGGTCTCATCATTGCCAAGGGCCCGTCATCAAGTAGTGTTACCAATTAACTTGCTAGCAGCCAACTTCTAGTGTAGTTAAGAGACTTTTTACTATTTAGTCTTGGATATTTACAAAGCACTTTTTGTGTTATTTTTCTGTCACTTTATTTTCTATGATATTTCATGGGTTTTCTGTTCTCCTAGATTGGGCAAACTTTTTTATTTTTTGCATTATGCCTTTCTTTGAAATTATGCCATTCAAACATCTCTTGTTTATTGTAACAGTCATGGACAATAAGCTTTGTTGCTCTCCTGGACCACTTGGAATCAGGTGAGACCCTTTTTGGCATCTCCCCAACACATACTGTGTGTGATTATTGCCTTTGGTTTGGGTAGCTGAAGTGCCAGTTCTCAGAGTGCCACTTGGGTGCAGCATGTCTGTGCTGGCTCCAGAATGAACAGCTGTTACTGTTGTGGTTGATTACAAAATGAGCTTGTTATAATCAAATGGCTCAGTGCAGTTATGTTCACACTGTACAATAAAAGAGGAGTCCCTGGGAGCTGGGATGCAGAGAAAATCTGAAAGCAGAGGATTGAAAAGTATATGAGATTAATTTTGTGTAAGGCCTGGGCATCAAACTGATGTATCACACTTGTCTTTTGCTTTTCTTTAGCCCAGCTGGGCTGAAAGGACCACTTGGTAAAACTGAAGTTTTCTGCACTTCAGAAGGTCAGCAGTGATGACTCCATAAGAACATTTAGGGTCAGCATGTCTGAAGAATCACTGTTAAGTGTACAAATCCTGACTTTTTGAGGGAGCCTTCTGGATTTTATCTACAGTGATGACCCCTGACTTCCTCAGTGTTGCACCTGAGAGTGTATGAAGCAAAGATGGGAACCCTGATTTGATGGGAAGAAGAAATCTGTGAGAAGAGGGTTGTGATATGCATCAAAGTCATTGAATTAGTCTTCAATTTTTTTCTTCTGTTTTCCAATTGAGTTTTTAATCTCCCAGCTGGGCTGAAAGGACCACTTGGTAAAACTGAAGTTTTCTGCACTTCAGAAGGTCAGCAGTGATGACTCCATAAGAACATTTAGGGTCAGCATGTCTGAAGAATCACTGTTAAGTGTACAAATCCTGACTTTTTGAGGGAGCCTTCTGGATTTTATCTACAGTGATGACCCCTGACTTCCTCAGTGTTGCACCTGAGAGTGTATGAAGCAAAGATGGGAACCCTGATTTGATGGGAAGAAGAAATCTGTGAGAAGAGGGTTGTGATATGCATCAAAGTCATTGAATTAGTCTTCAATTTTTTTCTTCTGTTTTCCAATTGAGTTTTTAATCTGTTCTTCATTACTTAAAACCTTACATTTCTACCACTTTTTGTTCTCTTAGGAATATGCACTATTTTAAACAGAAATGTTGAGAGTAAAACATATGCATTGAGTCCAGAGGCAGATAGATCCATCTTTCTAGAGAAAGTAATTCAGCTGGCTCAACTGAAATAGACTGACCTTCCCATACAAGATATGCCAGGACCTATTTTCACTGGTAAACTCTGTGGGAGTGCTTATCTTGAACACTTGGCATCTCAAGGTGTTTTTGTGGAAACTAAGTATTAAAATAAAGTGTATTTCTGGATCTGACTCCGATTCTGACTTTGTGTGGTGATTGGTTAACTTGCCCCAGTTTTGCGGGCCACTATTAGTGTTTGGAGGCATTTTGGAATCCTCCTTAGTTTCACTGAACAGTTTTTAAAGAAAACCTTGGCTGGATGTATTGTAGCCCATCCAGATACTCTTCAGTGTTCGAAGCATACATGTGTACCAACTGTAACTTTGGAGTAGTGCTCAATGGCAGCAGCTCTTGGTGCTGGTTGATTAAGCACTAGCCATCTGGGTCCATCTGAGATCAATTCCTTTCAATGTTGTCTTTTTTAGGAGCTGAGGAATGGATGAATGCTTCTAGCTTCTGTACCAGGAAAACAGACACTCGGCAGCCCTTCTTTCAGGGTTATGTAGACTGTGAGAGATGGGGAATGGGATGGAGAAGCTTGAAACCCTTTTTAGACTCTGAAATCTGACATGGGGGACAGAGGTTGGTTGATTGTGGGTTTTTTTGTTTGTCTTTTTTTTTATTTGCCAGGTGTGCATACATTGCAGAGTAAAGCCTGCTTTTTTCTTGGAGATTAAATAGGGGAAACAACTTTATCAAACCCTACATCTGTTGGTGCCTCAGGATGTACAGAGAGTAACTAATGCCAGGAAGCTTGGAGTGTGGCAAAATACTGGTAAACTTTGTTTAATCTGATTTGCTTGTTTGACACTGTTGTAGCAGTATCAGTTAGCAGATTGATTGTATTCTAGCCAAATGAAGGGAAAATTATGGTAAGCCATGTCTGCAATCCTCTTTGCTCTGCGTCTGCTCTGCAGTAAGGTGGTATGTTTGTTTAGCATGTAGCATTTTAGATCCTTATGGCTGTTCCTTACAGCATGAAGCTGGCATCTGTTTCTTCCAAAACAGGGAATGGAAAAAATATTCTGAGCTATTGGTACATAGCTGTCATGCACTATGTAGCTCCTGGTTGTTCCTGAAGAGCTCAAACACTGACAAAGTTGCTCTGAACTTAGGGCTGTTACCTGCTTCACAAAAGAGTGGAGCCCTGCGTTGCAACTATATTGCTTAAAAGGAGTCTCTTGCAAATCCTCTGCTTCACTACCATGCGTTGGTGGCTAGAGGTGGGGACAGACCTTTGACCTCTGCATTTCCAATTAGTTTGCTTGTTTTCCCTGCAAGCAGACTTGAGGGTGGCTGTCTGCCCAGTCAGTGACTCAAGGACCCAGAACAATCTGGAGGGCAAAGCTGGTGGTCTCAAGGCTGGTTCTCAAGACATTGTGGGGTGTGTATGAAAAAGTAGCAAGCTTATTTCTTTTTCTTAATTAAGCTTTTGGAACTGGCTATTTTAGAAACAAAAGCATTGTTAAGGACGTGGAAATACTATTCACAATTTGTTGGAAACAGAACAGAGAGAATCAGGCCTGAGATGTGCATTGGGGCAGATATGACGGTGGGTACAGGACTTAAAACGTCTTATTCTGAAACAATGAATTAAAATTAACTCCCAAATCCCATTAGCTATCCTGTATTTCTGACATATATGACATGAAAACTTAATCTTGACTTTTTTTTTTTTTTTTTAATGGTCTAGTAAAATACCTCAGAAGCCTCTTCTATATTTGTCAAACACCAGTTTCAATATTTACTTTTTGCCTGACAGGTACATCCCCTCTGTCCCAAGATTTCTTCAATCTTAACTTTGCTCTGTGGAATGAATGAAAAACTCTTGTACTTGTTGAATGACATATGGGGGTTGACAGACTCTATAAAGAGGCTTTGAAAAAAGTGTATCTTATTCAGAAAAATCTTTGTTTATTGGTATACTCCATATTCCAGCCAAAACTCTATCTTGAAACAGGTATTGTCAGCTAAAGCCACAATAACTAATTAACTGTTAAATCTTTTTTTAAAAAAGCAACCAATCCTTTTGGGTTCCAGTTGGAAGTAAACACATTTTGGATTTTATTTGTTAGGGAGTGATTTACTGATGAGTCAGTAATGTAAGAGTGCAGGTAAACAGTCCTTTTCCAGTAAACAGAGAAATTATTTTTCCCCTGGCTGCAAGAGGGAATCACAGAATCTTGGGGGTTGGAAGGGACCTCGAAAGATCATCTAGTCCA
>NW_009952990.1:8152614-8196982 GCF_000747805.2 Chaetura pelagica
GGGGCAGATATGACGGTGGGTACAGGACTTAAAACGTCTTATTCTGAAACAATGAATTAAAATTAACTCCCAAATCCCATTAGCTATCCTGTATTTCTGACATATATGACATGAAAACTTAATCTTGACTTTTTTTTTTTTTTTTTTAATGGTCTAGTAAAATACCTCAGAAGCCTCTTCTATATTTGTCAAACACCAGTTTCAATATTTACTTTTTGCCTGACAGGTACATCCCCTCTGTCCCAAGATTTCTTCAATCTTAACTTTGCTCTGTGGAATGAATGAAAAACTCTTGTACTTGTTGAATGACATATGGGGGTTGACAGACTCTATAAAGAGGCTTTGAAAAAAGTGTATCTTATTCAGAAAAATCTTTGTTTATTGGTATACTCCATATTCCAGCCAAAACTCTATCTTGAAACAGGTATTGTCAGCTAAAGCCACAATAACTAATTAACTGTTAAATCTTTTTTTAAAAAAGCAACCAATCCTTTTGGGTTCCAGTTGGAAGTAAACACATTTTGGATTTTATTTGTTAGGGAGTGATTTACTGATGAGTCAGTAATGTAAGAGTGCAGGTAAACAGTCCTTTTCCAGTAAACAGAGAAATTATTTTTCCCCTGGCTGCAAGAGGGAATCACAGAATCTTGGGGGTTGGAAGGGACCTCGAAAGATCATCTAGTCCAACCCCCCTGCCAGAGCAGGGTCACCTAGAGCACATCACACAGGAGTGTGTCCAGGCAGGTTCTGAATGTCTCCAGTGAAGGAGACTCCACAACCTCTCTGGGCAGCCTGTTCAGTGCTCTGTCACTCTCACAGGAAAGAAGGTTTATCTGATATTTACTGGGAACCTCCTGTGCTCCAGTTTGCACCCATTGCCCCTTGTCCTACCACTGGGAGGGGAAGAAAGGATATTCTTCAAAGCTTACCTTGGAGGTTGTAAGAGTCTGCAGGAGTGAGGCAGAGGCTGCAACCTCTGTAAGGATTTGGAGGTTTCACAGTTCACCCACAATAGTGATGAAGGCAACTATCTACTTAGGCATTCTAGGAAAAGGAGATGTATTTGATAGACCTTGTATAAATTCCCTGCTTGATAACTTTCTGCCACTTTTGGCCATAAAAATGACAGATCTTCTGTGCAGTGAGTTTAGCTAATCCACCCTTATTGTTGTAAAATACAGTGAGAGACTTGACTGCATCTCTCAGAAAGGGAAAAGTTTGCCCTTTTTCTATCAAAATGTTCATGTTCTGTGATAGTAAAAATAATTCACCTTCTTTCCCATCCTCATTCAAGAGCTGTTGGAGATGAAGACAAGCCTACAAGCTTCTGTAGGGTTTTGAGCTGGTTTTTTTCTACATCTTGCCCCCTTTCTGTACACGGGGAATGCACAAATGTAAACCTCACCAACACAAATCCTTCCATCAGGTTTCTTGTATTTGGGGCAAGTAAGTATAAAGGGAAAGGGTAAAGGAGATGTATGAAATATGCTCCTGTTACCTATGACAAGTCAGAGTTAGAAAAGCCTGATTATGGACAGCTATCACATTGTCTTTCTGCCTTTGTAGCATGAAGTGTTTTCCTTCCAACTAGGGAAGAGTTATAGTCATGCCCAAATCTACTAGCACTGCTAGTTTCCTCAGCCTTAAAATAAAGAAACATTCATGTCTTAATATTAACAGCAATAGTGAAGTGCAAGAAGGAAACACTAACCAGTAATTGCATACCTGCAAAATTATAAGGGTGTCACTTGCCAGAGAATAGCCTCGCAGTAGTTTATATCAACCTGTTGTTCTTGGGCTGTCTGTCCCCTGACAAGACAACACTAGTTCCTGGCTATCAGTATTTTCAAAGGTTCAGTTTTATCAAGGGTATAACTTGTAGATCATACATTGCACTTCTGGAAAAAGTCTGGCCTACTGCACAGGTACAGACTAACTGTACTCTGCATGTTTTGTGGCTTTTGTGATGGGAACAAAGCTATGTGACCTGCCAAACTGGAAACTTTGGACACTGTCCCTTCAAGCAGGTTTGGTTTGGTTTTGTTTGATTTAGGAGTTGCAGATGTGGTAGCTGTAATGCAGTAGAAGCTGAATACTGAAGTCAGCAGTACAAGCATGAAGGTTTAGTGTATGCCTTGTCACTTTTCCTGTTAATTAACAATAAATGAGAGAAAATCACCAACTTGCTAACAGTTTGTAAGTAATTTGTGGAGCTGGCAATATATAGATGATATTATTATTTTTTTTAGCATCCTCTCTGCGTTGCTTGAGAATCTGAATGTCTTTCGGAGGACATAGGCATCCAGAGGTTTCACAGTATATTTAGGATGTGATAATTTAAAAACAGATAAAAACCAATTACTTTTGTAGGAAGAAAAATAGAGCAAAGAAAGGCCTTTAGAAAAAGTCAGCATGAAAAAAACAGTGCTACTTGTATTTTTTTTAAGTATCTGTATATCTATGTTTTCTTTCTCAGTTTTTGCAGGGTTCCTTTTATTGTGTTAAAACTTCTCCCATGTGAATGGAAAAATCTGGAATTAATGACCATTTAAACACAAAGTTAAATTAAGGTTCTTGTTCTCAAAGAAGAGACTAAATTTACTGGCTTTGTCATTAAAGGAGGAAAAGCAAATTAATACATTACTGGAAGGGGGTAAATCTGGTTACTCAGGTTCTTTTATGAATCCATTTATCCTTTCTTGATAGAGATGCAATGGTGGTATTCCTTTTTATGTCATAACTGCTGGATATTTAATTGAATGAATTCTCTAGATAGTTTACAGACATAGACATACATTAATCATGCTCTTTTACTTAAAGGTATTTTAATTGTATGTTGTCAAAAGATAACTTAGATCAAAGCCCATGAAGGAAGTGTGGTCAGAAATGAAGCTTTTGCCTAATGCCAGAAAAAAAAGAAGAAAAGGAATTGGTGGGAAAAGATTAAATTTGCTCAGAGGCAAAGCAATCACTCAGCGTACAATGTTTGTTTCCCTTGTGGCTGGAGTAATCTGCTTTTGCCAGAATAATATTTTCATATTTTATCTTGAAGAGACTAGTGAAACTGCAAAAAAACTCATGGAAATTCAGTTTGGATAAATGTTCAGAGTTGGAAAAAATTATGTAATCTAGATCAGTCTAGAGAGTGAAAAACTGTTGCTGACAGATTCAGCTGTAGTGGGAGTCTCATTACAGACAGGTGTTTTCCCTGTTTTAGAACAGTTTGTTCTTTAAGTCATGCTAGTCAGAGGCATGACTTGTGTCTGGTGGGGGAGAGACCTCAGTGCAGAAGAGAATACCAGCATGCCCAGTTATGAGATGCACAGTCTGGGACTAGGCTGGGGGTTTCCTCGGCTGCTCCTCAGGTGCTCCTATAGGTTTCTCCTAGACCTCTCCTGAAGTGACTGCAGGTCTCTCTCTTCTGGGGTCAGGTAGCAAATACCTGAGCCTGACTCAGGTTCCTGTGGCTGTTGCCATCGCTGGTGCTTGTCTGCTGCTGCTCTGGAAGGCTCTCTGAAGCCTGTCGGTGAGGGACAGGCTGCTGCTCTGTTCTGGTAACCAAGTCTGCCCTGTCCTCACTGCCACAGGTTCAATCTCCCTTCAGGTTAGCTTGAAGCTGGCCTGTGGGTTTGTGGTTTATTGAGCTGAAGGGAGGTGGGTGGGATGGAAATGACAGCCAGCCTGGCTTGTATAGACACAAGGAAAGCAAGAGTTACGTAAATTGTCATTCTGACCATGTGTAAGGTATTTGCAAATGTATTGGGACAGTAGTATATGTCATGGAAAGAGCATGAAAACCGAGTTGAGAGACAGCTGCTCTTCAGGCCCTTTATTTACTCATTTTTCAGTTAATTACGGTGATGATGTCCACTCTATGCAATGCTCTAAGCATGAGGGAAAATGCTTAAGACTTGCAGGTTGTTGTAATTTTTTTAAGGTAGCTTATACTAAAAGCTTACAATTGTATGCTAGGGAACAATTCCAGTCAGTGCTGGCCCATTCAAATTTATCTTCAGATTCTTATTGGTGATTCATTTATTATGATGATGTTTTCCTCCCACTTATAACAGGACTGTAGGAGGAATGGCAGAAAACAGGACTTCTTCAGGTTTTCTCATTGACAAACCATAACATCATGTCGGTTTCTGGCCCAAAATCTCTATCCGGTTCACTCTCATGCTGGCAGCTAATTAGCTGGAGACTAACGATGACTAGAAGTGATTAGATAGGCTTGATAGGTTTCTCAGAGGTCAAGTCTCTATTGTCTTGCCCGAGTTTCAAGCTGTCTGTGCCCAAAGCAGGTGTGCCCTGGGTGCTGCGGGGAATTTTTACTGAAGATGGCAGCACTTTCTTGTACTTTCCCAATGGCACTATTACTTTTTAAAAAGTGTAAAAACTAAAAGGCATTTCTTAACTGTGAACAAAACTGTAATTCTCTTTAAAGTGATAGAACACATGTAGGCATCTGAGTGACCCTGTTGTTTCTCTTAGAAAAAGACCCCAAGGTCTTGTTTGAAATACTATTCTGGGAAACTTGCACCAGAAATAGTGCAGTGGCTCCTCTACTTTTGCTTTCTTTTAAAATTCCACAACTTGAGCTCCCACAGAAAAAAAGGAAATCTTGATCCTTTCTTGTCTGTATTTGACTTTTTCTTAATCCCTACTGAATGTAGGTAGGGTTCAGGCCTTGCTTTGAAATTTGCAAGTGGATGGTGATGGAAATTCTTTGGAAGAGAGAAGTTTCAGTACTGTGATTATTTTCTTTTAATCTGAAGTTGAATTTGCAATCTCAAATTACTGTTTTATGAGTTTAATAATGTGAGTTTCCTGAAAGTAGTATTCAACATATGTAGTGTACTCTTCAATTTATGGCTAACTCTCATGGTTGTCCTTTGAGACAGTCAGATAATCACTATTATTTTTTTTACAGATGGGGAAGAGAAATCTGAACATTAAAGATTTGCTCAGTGTTGCAGGTAGAGACCTTGTCTCTTGGGTTTTTTGAGGGTTTTTTGAGGCTTCTACTTCACAAGCAGCCAGTGTAAGATGCTGCTGGTTTCTTCTGTTCCTTTAATCCAGGATAGTGCTACTTTTTTTGAGGCACGACGAAACTTTTTAGAATACGAGAACTTACAGAGTATAAGGACATCTGAGTGATTTCTCTGTCGTGGTATGCTCAAGATAAGGTACCCATGACAAATCCTCTGTACCTTTGGCATGTGGGGTAAGGACTGCAAGGTTACTCCATCTAGGTTACTGTCATGTCTAGTGGCCAGTATATTTGACTGCCACTGTCTTCCTGAGCCAATACAGCAGCAGGCAGCTGGAATACACCTACTTTTTCAAATTGCAAAAGGAATACAAAGCTAGTCAGAGAATACCTCGGTAGAGTTTGCATGCAAATGAAATTCAAATAAATTTTGCAGCTCTAGGTTTTGATTTTTTGCAGTTGCAAACATTCATGATTGTTGCATGTTTTAATGGAAGGTGCAGCCAGATGTTTAGGCCTTGTCTTAATGCTGGATGAGCAGATCTAGGATCAGAGATATCCTCTGTTCAGCTCCATCTGTCTTTCCCAGTCTTCTCACTGAATGATAAGCCAGATGAATCTTGGCTTGTGAGTTGCTTGCTAAATGCTCTCTTGGCTTCTGAAACACTGAGATTTGGGTTAGCCCATCTTTGAGTTTTTCTGGCTACCTCTCTATTTTTTTGCCAACATTTTTTTTTCATGCAGGTGTTGTGGACTGTAGATGTTATAGTGATGCAGAGGAAGCAGAGCCAGAGAAGCTGCAAAATTGCATGGTGGTGTTGTAGATCTACCCTCTCTTGCTCTTTTGCAAAAACATACAGATTTCTGCCCAGGAAATCTGAATATAGTCTCACAGTCTAAAGATAGATGATCTGTCTAGTGCTTTGCTAGTTTTGCTCATTTAAATTGTCAAATCTGAATTTGCTATTTAATCCTGTTAGTTATGCCATGGATATGTAACCAATTAAGTACAGGGGACAGAGGATTCCCTCACTCTTTGAAGCAGCTGTTGATGAATGTGGAAATCATTCCTATGTTGTGCAGCAAAGAAAGTTGTCATCTGCTGCTGAGTAGTAAGAGATTGTCAGATCGAAGGCATAAATATCTAATGTCTCTTGTAATTGAAAAATTAAAAACACGTAAGGAAGATCTCTTTATTAACAGAAGTTGGATCTACTGTATTAATTTAATGACTTCTTTAAGATGAACATATGGAAGAATTCAGCTGAATGTTGCACAGCTGTATCACTACGCGGATGTGGGAGTACCTTGCCTATGTGGTTTCTTCCCTTGACAGAATTTTTGGATGTTTGAAGTGTCTTTTGGAGAAGCAAAGCAGCTGTCATCCTTCTCATCTTAGCTACAATTAAGGTGTTATTTGCTCCCTTTTATTTTGGAACAGGAACAGTCTTCTCAACTGCAACTTTATTTTTGTTCTCTCAAGCTAGGAACAGTCACTTGTCACTGTCTTCACAGCAGTTCCAGTGTGAGGGACAGCAGATCTTCCTTGTGAGACTGAACACTCCTCTGATACCAGTAACAAAAGGCTGCCTTTTCCTGCATCTGAAAGACAAAAATTCTAGAGAAGTGTGAAGTTCTTCTTCAGAGTCATACGGACAAGCACCTCCATATTTTCTCTCTGCTTATGGAGACAGGTATATGTCAAGCTTGGTTATATGCACACATGAGTTGTTTGTCTGAATAGGTTTGTGCATGCTCTGTGACAGCTGTGACATTGTCCATGTGTACAGGCAAGCAGCCTGGTGGCCAGGTGTATGTCCAAAAAAGTAGTAGGAAGCCACTTGCCCTTCAACACCTACTGCTGGCTTTCCATAATTAAGAGCTATTGGGAAGTGATTTGCAGTGTTGTGTGAGATGCAATTGATAAAGGTTTTATTGCTGGGTTTATGTGTTTCCTGTGTTAAAGCTTTACAAGGTAAAACCAAACCCAAGCATAATAAAAAGCTGAAACAGGCAAAATAAATTACCCTCTTTCCTATACCTCAAGAGCTGTTTTCTGTTTGTTTTACTATATCAGTATTATTGGTCAGTTTTCTATCATGGGTATTACAGAAACAGTCTAAGGATGTATTTTCTGCTGTTACATGTTCTACAACCTCACTGACATCAGTGCAAATGTATTCATATTTTTCTGAGAATGAATCAGACATAGATAAGAAGTGAAATTCTCCTAATGTATTACTTATTCAGATAATTCATTCTCTGTAGAAGAACCACATATTCAATTTCTTGTTGACAGCCCTGAAAAGCCTGCCAAATGCCTCTGTATACATCCCAACAATCTAACGTATTTTCATGATATTTTTTGAAAAAAATGAGAGAAGTTGTTTAATCTTCTAAATAGGGTATATTGATTAGCTCCTGGGAGCAATTAATATTCCAGAGGAAAAATGCGACAGATGGTTTTCATCTATTTCCACAGTGACCATCTTAATTGTACAGAGGTGCCTGCCTTTGAGGAGGATGAATAGTGTTGTGAGCCTCAGTAACTTCTAGAACGTGCCACGGAAACCAGTCACTGTTGGGTCTACTGGTAGAAATTATTAAAGAGCTGATGGTTGGATGTGCAGTGAGATCTCGGGTCAGAGAAATGTTGTGCCCCTAAAGTGAAATTTGGTCAAGGAAACTATACAAAATGACTTTTGTTGTAAAATACACGTGCATCAGCAACTCGCCAGTTGGGCCGCTTG
Organism: Chaetura pelagica; assembly: GCF_000747805.2. Lineage (NCBI taxonomy): Eukaryota > Metazoa > Chordata > Aves > Apodiformes > Apodidae > Chaetura > Chaetura pelagica. The sequence continues at coordinate 8,160,355 of NW_009952990.1, forward strand.
TCTCTGTGAGGCCTCTGAGCCAGAGCCTGCCTAGGTTGTGACATCTGACAAAATTTCAGAAGGGACTGTGATGCGATTTAAAAGGTGTGGATGTTCCTCTTGTTAGTGACCTCATTGCCTTGGACTCCCAAAGGGACACTGGCTGTGCTTTTGGATCAAGGGATTTGCACACTGCAGTACAGTCTTATCCCACTGAATTATTTTCTCTTTGCCAGGGTCTTCTAGCACTCAAGATCTTTATCCATGCACTTGCTCCTTCCTTGCAATTTGTTTCTTTGCATTCTTTCTCCACCTTGCAAAGTTACTTTATTGTCTCTCTTCTGCCTCCTGCTGCTTTTCATGCCTACTTACCTCACCAGTGTTACATGGCAGGTGTGTTCCCAGCATCTGTCCCATGCTTCCAGATGGTTTTTTTACTTCCCATGTGCATTGGGCCTTCTTGCCCCCTTTAAGTTACTTCTTGAGCAATTCCCACCTGAACTATAAAATTATGTCACGGAAGGAAAGAATTTAAACATTTGCTCTCTGCAGTATGAAAGCACTGTCCTGGCATTATTGGCTTTCTATTATGGGTAGAAGGTAGTTGGGTTTGGGTTGCTGGGTTTTGTATTTATCATTATTTACTATGTTTTTAATGAGACAGGGGAAAGAGGCCTTTTGAGAGGAAGTGCAAGGTGATGAATTGCTGAACTACACAGACAAAAAATTTGGGGCCATGTGCCATATGCTTGGTATGTGCTGCCCCTCCCCTTTCCCATGCTGCCCCTCCCTCCCACCTCCCAGCCCTCTCCTGCTGCCTCTGAATACAGCATTGAGTCAGATCTACAACATGCCTGGCTAAAATAATATTGGAGAACCATAATCAGATTGAGTCCATAACTGGTAAAATAGGGCATGCTGATGAAGTTACCTGCACGTATGTTGCCTGCAGTGAATCTAGTTGACAGATTGTTACTGTATAGTTATGACTCAGTAGCACAAGCTGACCAGTAAAGTCAAGCGCAAAAAGATTGGTATGTAGCTTTGTTGTCAAAAGATGCAGTTTCAAGTTAGCAAAACCACCTATGGATTTTAGTGAAATGTGGAAACAGTCCAAGTTCCAAGAAGAGTGATGAAATTAAAACATCATTTTATTTTTCTAAATGGTATTTTGTATAGAAACCTGTAGTAAACATACTTTTAAGAGAAGGAAAAGCATTCCCAAAGAAAATAAAATTATATGTTTCAACTCCCATAAAAATATTTTCAGTTTTTTAGGCCAGCTGAAAGTGAAAAACACTTATCTCGGGTCACCGATTTCCCTGCCTCACACCCTCCCATTTCAGCTACTGAACCAGTAAGTCAATTTGTTCTGTAGCTCTAGTTCTGAGTACCCTGAAATACACTTGCTTTGATTAATTCAAGGATTAAACCACAATTTTGAAAAAGCACTGCATGTAGTTTTAGTATGTGTTATTTGTGAAAGACCTTTAGATTGTTATAATACTCTGGCTGGATAAAATCTTTCTATTGACATAGAAAAATAAAAGTAAGCTGCTTTCAATTTTTGAATGAATCCAAGTTCAGTTTGTACATACAGATACTGTTGTAAGCTTGATTGGCTATACATATTTATGATTTGCTGCATGCTCTTCAGACTGTTGAATTATGTTTTGGATGTTCAGTTGGCTTAGAGTGCTAAGGCAGTAGTGCTGTGTTTACCCCTAAGAAGTTGCAGACTTGGTGATATGTCAGCTCCAGTGAGTTGTCCAATACAGTAAAATCACTGACTATAATGTTTGGGAATCAAGAGCTCTGGCTGTTGTTTGTATCACTAATCTTAATTATGGAAACATCTTTCTGGATAAGAAATAAACGAATACAGCTTCATAGTCTTTAAGCATTTATTTATTTATTTTAAACAAAGCACCTTGTCTTATTTCTGCTCTTGTAATTGGTCCTGAAGAGATCATGACTCCTAACAAAATAACAAAAATAAAATCCCTAGGAGTTAGCTTGTTAGGCTTTTGTTTAATAATAGAGAGGGGAGGCAGGAGAGACAGAGACATCTTTTTTTCTTTTTTTCAAACCATTTCCTTTTTCTGTGTCAGGAATCAAACTGACAAAACTCTATGTGCACCACTGAAATCTAGAGTGACAGAATGAGGACATGGGGATATTGCTTTCTTAGGCTGAAGTCATACGAGTTCCAAATTAAGAAGTGACTTGTGTAGACTTGATCTGAATCTTGCTGATTTGGTACCTTGTTGTTGCAGACTTGAGAGGCAGCATGTTAGCTTCATTTTAATATTCTGGTACTTTAGGTTGCAACCTTTTGTGCTTAAGCCCTTTATTAATGAACAATGTATTAACTTTCTGTTAGGAGTTGCTCTGAAAGCTGTAATGAGTAAATGAATCTGCTGTTCACAAACTTTTTAGCTTTGGTGTGCCCCAGCAAGTGTCTTTGTTTCAAAGGATTTGTTTCACAAGCATGGGAGTTGAATTTGGGACCTGTTTGGCCCTGAAAACTTTTAAGTGGGTTGAGATGAAAAGCAGTGAAATTTGGAATCTCCACAGCAACTGTTGTTTTGCTGACTTGGTATTTCCAGCTTGTACTGGGCATTCTGCTGTGAAATGCAGGTACCTCCCTGGCCTTATTCAGGCATCTGTTGTCAGCAACTGTGTATTTTAGCATCTACTTGGAGCCCCTTGATCCTATGAATTTACAAAGCTCTGAGTTAGAACCAAGTGAAAAACCACCACGTGAAGAATCTTTGCCAGGACAAGCGATTTCATTGGATTGTTGTTTTCCCCCCAACATGTTTCCTGGCAAGGGTCACAGTGCAAAACAAAATCATTGCCCTCTGTGAAAACAGCCAACTCCAAATTACTACTTGTAGTACACCGAACAACGTTAACTTTCTTATGCTAGATAGCATTAATATTGATTATAACAAAGAAATATGAACAATTTAAAGATACAATTAAAGCAAATAAAACTGAAGTCTTAACTTCACATTTAGCAAAGGGAAGTCAGGCAAGGTGATAAGAGGAACAGTGTAAACAAGAAGACCTCAGAAAGGAAATAGCGAAGAACAGGCCTCAGTAATGAGCTGCTGAAGCTTCAGCTGTTGCAAGACATGATCCCACATTCTTCATACTCATATTTCCAGGCTTGTTGTGGAACATGACCCTTCTCTGAGAAGCAACATCAGAGGGGACTTGTTGATTATGGTTCCCTTTCTGAATAAGGCCCCAGTTCATGGAGCAGATGCATGTTTCTTGATGGAAAAATGGTTGCTGAAGACTCAAGCAACCTTATTCTAGTGTCAGCTACTTTTCCTATATGTCTACCCAAAGATATTCCTACCAGCAGTTTCTTTTAGCTTTACTGTGGCACCGGCATATGTTTATGGAGACTTTGCCATGTATAATACATTCAAGGTAGAAATAATTCTTCAATTTACCACAGCTATCTACTAGAAGCGTCTCAGGTGGTGTGTTGCACAAGTTACTTAATTGTGACTCCGGTAAAGCAATCTCCATTAAACTATCCTGCACCTTAGTCATAACTTCAAGATGCAGTGAATCCTTTTTTTGATTAAGAAGGAATGTGTGGTTGATATTGGTGAGAAGAGCTGGAGGAACATTTCTGCTGTATCCTGTGGTTCAGTGCATAAAATATTGATACTGGCACATTCTGCTGGATTTTTCCCCCCTTTCTGCAATTAGGATTTCTGCTTTTCTCACTGATGTCTTTTATGCTTGGGATTTGGACACTGATTGTGGACCATATATAATAGGCTCTTTCCAACCATTCTATATATTCTTCCTCTGAGTTCTGATGATTATTTAGCTAATTGTACAGGGTTTAGATAAAACTTCATAGATTAAATTAATTTAGTCTTCCTTGTTGGATATTGTACAATTTTTGTACAATATAAATTTTGTCTGGACTGATTCCAGTGTGATAAAATTGATGCTGGCAAGCTCCAGAGGTTTTGTTATGCTTCTGAGATCCCACCATGCATGGTACAACGGTGTCTCTTCTTTCTATATTACAGAGCAACCCAGAGATACAGAGAAAGACAAAAATGTTTCTCATGTGCCTGATTCTGGAGGCCAGTAAAGGAAGGTGGTGTAAATACCAAAGAAAGATGTTGAGAAGCCTATATGCCTTTATGAACCCAGGACCGTCACATTATAAGGTTGCTTGCGTGTTCATGTGAGGGGACACCCTGAGCCTTTTTAGCTCTCTGTGGTAATTATGAAAATGGCTGTGACTGCTGCATGCTCTTCCCTGAACTGAGGAAATCCTGCTTGTATCCAGTAATGGTCCAACCCTGCTTCAACCAGTAGCTTCAGGGCACCTTTGCACTAAGAATGCTTTCTCTGCACTTACTGTGCTTTACTGTCTCAATGTATAAAGTCAGAGTGGGAGAAGAACCTCTAGAGCACCGGGAGCAGTGGTGATTCATTGAGAGTCCTGAGTGTTCATCAGCTTTGATCTTCTAAAGGAATGACATGGTATTGGAGTCTGGAAATAGCTTCTGCTGTTGAATGACGCTCCAGTCCAAACAAGCTTGAGAACTGCTGGTTTAGAAGCATTTGCTGGATTTCCACATAAGGTGATTTTTTTTCTGAGTGTTGTATTAAGTTCCAACTTTTCAGGAGTTTCCTTTCTCAAATTGTTCAATGTTCCAAATGGAAATACTGAATCTCTTTTTTTCTTTGTTTTTCCCTGATGTCTGCAGTAGTTTCTCCCCACCCCTGGTTTTAGGCTATCTCTGCTTGTTGTGACTTTTATTGCATTTATACATTATCTCCTTCAATTTTCTTCTATCTCTTTGAAGCATGATGAATTTTAATGAGTATGCAAATCAACCTTAGCCTTCCCCATCTACTTATTGGCCTGCTGGAGTTCTCCCTGTGCCCTCTTGACATTTTAAGCTTTACATTCAGATGATGCTGGCTAGAAAAGAGAATTTCTCTCCTGTGCAATATTCATGGGGAGGAAAATATCCTCCCTAGCTGGTGGAGGAACACAGTTGAAAGAAGGAATTGTTTTGATACCACATTGGATCAAATGCTTAGAAAAGTCCTATTTTTAATGTAGTTTAAATATTTGCGAGGGAAACCCAGTGAAACAATTTTATTGCTAGAAAAACAATTTTTTGTTTTAATTCATTCCCTAGGCCATCAAGATGTTCAAGGTTATGGGTATGGCAGAAACAACCTGGTTTCCAGCATCGTAGGCAGCTGGCAAAATACAAATTTTCCCAAAATATTAAGTTCTCTTTATTTAAAGCAGAAGCATAGTAATGTTTTTGCCTGTATAAAACTATGGTGGCTGTAGGGCTCAATGCTTTACATTGCTCATAGATCAGGAAAAGGAATAGTGACACAGAAAGAGTTCTGTCTGGAGACCTGTCCTATTTTTCCAGCAAAACAATGTCCTTCCTTAAATTTTCTACTTAACTATTTTCTGCACCAGACATACCTGGAGGGTGACTTAGCTTAGTTTACTACAGAAAACTTTGTCTTGCAACAGTGAGGAGACCACCATGAAAATTATGAGGCATCAGTATTTATTTTCTGTGAACAAACTTGCCCAAAAGTTACAATATTGTAACTGTAATAGTTAATGATTTTATATTAATTAAGAGAAGATGTAGCAGTCCCTTGAAGTCTCAAATCAAGAAGTGTTTTGTTGGGAGGCCAAAGCTCCTGAAAATATCCTAAGAGATACTGAGCATCCCTGTGTTGCCACCCAAGTTCCTGCCCTTTCCTTCGGTGTTTCGTAAACATCAGTACTTTCAAAACTGCTTTATGCCTAGCAAAACGGAAGACTGACTTTGAAGGGGCTCTTACCAGATCTGCTAGCAGAGTCACTACAGCAGTACACTCCTCAGTTTGCAGAACACCTCGGGTCATCTGCAGCATGGAGCAAACACCGTTAGAGATGAACTAAGGGCTGTGCCCCAGTCTGCCCACATGGGAAACTTTCACATGCTGTATCCTGTGCATCTCAAAGTTGCAAGTGGTGACAATTATGGTGAATTCCCCTTACAGACTCAAAGCAGTTTGTACTTGTTTCTTTTCTCTTGTGTTGTGTTTGTTTGGGTTTTTTTAAATTATTGTTTTATTTTTAAATTATTTTTATTTTTATTTGGGGTGGTTTTATAGCAATCCAGTGAATTAATGAAGCAGACTTCATACAGATGGGGAATTTTACTTCTTCACTTGAACAGTTTGCCCATGTTGTCTTATGTTTTCTCTATTCACATACATAGTTATGCGCATTTATTGCTTTTTCCCTTTACTTCCTTCTGTGTTTGCAAACCTTTTCTTTGCTTTTCCCAGCATTACTTGAGAGGTTGGAAGTGAAGGATACAGCTTACACCAAACATCGTATCTAAAGCTTTGGAGAACTGCCAGGTTGGGCACGAGTGTGTAAGATCATTATAAGCTTGGCAAGCACTAGCTTCATTGCCAGTAATGAACCCTTTGCTCTCTCTTGCTGGAATTGCACTGTGGTGTGATTACAAACATTATATAAAATTACAAGAGCCACTGTGTTAGGCTGTTAGAGGACAGCCCCTTCCTGGTTCTTTATACATTAGGACAAATACTTCTGAGAAGATTAAGTTATTTCAACAAATAAGATTTTTTGCACCTGGAAATAAGCACTTATTTTCTTCGTCCAAGTTATTTGTTAAAGTTAATTTAAAAATACTCATAGAAAATACTTTTATTGTCAGAGTTGAAAAAAGAAACAAGTGTTTAGCTACATACTGGTGGAGGCCACAAGTCCAAAGACAAGTTTGGGGTCATTAATTTCTACTAAATGTCTCTAACTTGGCCATTTCAAAATGTTAGCTCCATGCTGTGAGCAGAATTATTGTGCTTGTCTTGTTTCAAATGCCAGAGACTTGACTTTGCTGAAATCAGTAATATATTAGCAGGCTAACACCAATGGAAATATGTTCTATACTTAAATGCTAAACTTCTTCAAGAAACATTGAATATGGAAAGGTCTTTCTAAAACAAATAATTTTAGCTACTAATAGCTTACTAACAAATACTTACTGTTTTTGTTACAGAATAAGTCCATGCATAAGTTAATATAATTTTGTTACAAAGCTTCTGGAAATCTGAAAGAAGCAAAAAGTCTGCTTGAGAGAGATGAGTTCCAAATGTCTAATGAACCAGAAAGGCTTCATCCTCTCTAGCGACAACGTGTAACACAAATTCTGGGACAATTTAATGAGGCTTTTGATGAACACAAACCAACTAGTGCATCACTAAAAGTACTTTTTAAAAGAATTTTGGGAGTATGAAACACCCACAACTGCTGGTGACGTTGCAAGTTGGGATGTGCAGTACTACTGTCCTTGGTATTCAACAGAGCAACAAGAGACTAGAGCATTGTTCCCGAGGACACTTCTGCTGCATGTCAGCAGGCTGGGGAGGGGTGACAAGGCTGCAGGGAGCGTTGCAGACATAGGAGAGATAGATTAACAGGTGTGTTGTTGCAGGTGAAGTGTCCATTTCTGCCTTGTGAGAAGTGAGACTGTTTATTTTCCACAAGTAGGGGTGTTCTGGGGTTTATGGACTAATCTTTTATTCTTATTACATATGGATGACCCTTTCTTTTGTAATGAAACCAGCATTTGGGGGAAGAATAGTGAATATTTTAAAAGATAATATTAGCACACATTAAAGCCTCTTGTCCATTTCTCTGGACACTAATGCCAAAATATGGTGTTCCATCAGTGGATGGGTTAATGAGAAGAAAACCACATCCAGACAGAAGGTTTGCTCCTACAATGGAGCAGACTTGTGTAAGACTTTGATTTTTAGAGCTGTGGAACAAACACAGAAGAACAGGTGCTGAAAATCAGCAGCTGGAAGATATGCTAGCTTCTCTGAACAGGTATTTGCCCTAAAAGACCTGTCACAACAGTGATGAGACTGAGCAGCCAATGGTACTTTGCTTAGTGTCAGTTGATGTAGTTCTTGCTGCCTCTTTTTGAACGGTTGACTTTTTTATTATCAACATAATCTTCTTCACATTAATCAAGGTCAATGAAGGATGAATGGAAAAACTTGGCAAAGATGCTGGTTAGTGGAGCATAATATTAAATGATTGATAGTAGAGCTCCTAAATGGCTCCAGTTAGAGACACAAAAAGAAGCAATATGTGTTGTCACCTCTGCAAGACTCATGATTTGCCAAGAGCCAAGAACAAAGGACAGCATCAATATTTAGTCACCAACAGAGAAAGTCAGTGGAAATTTGAGTTGCAAATGCCAAAATATGAGACTTTTAAAGGCAGTGTTCCCTAATGGTGAGGATGTCTGCAATGTGCAGGACCAAATGACTACATTAAAGTCAACTGAAGACAAGTGTCTTTCATTTGTAGCCCATTGCATTCTTGGGGAGGAGAATGATGCTTTCAAATTACTGTGGTCCTAGGGCACTGTATTTAGGTGTACAAGAGGTGCATGTAAAGCACAGATTGCCAGCATTTGTTACAATCCTTGCTGGAAGATGAAAAGATATGGTGTATTAAGGTGTGGTTTTTTAGTTTGGTTTGGTTTTTTTTTTTCCAAGGAGTAGTACATCCTTCTGAACTCTCCTTAAGCTTCCTTGGCATAGCTCCAGCTAGTTTTCTTGATCTCCCCATTCCTTTTCTTGTCATTCTAAAGCAGTGTTTGCCTTCAAAGCACTCACCAGTGAAGCATGAAGAGCCTGTCCCAGTGGTTGAATTTAGATGTTAGTCTCCAAATAATATCTCACTGCATCTTCAAGTCTTGTCAGTTTACTGTGGAACTATAGATCCATTTGGAATAGTGCAGTCTCTGAAATTCTTCCTTCTTCCCTAAGAGTCTATATTGTTTCTTTTTGTCTTTACAAATGGTGATTTTGTAATGATTCTGTAACTCTTAGGTAGCTTCTGGTCCTGTTAAATATGTAAGTGAACCTTAATGCATTTAATACTGCATAAAGCTGCTCCTGACTTCAGCTTTGCTTACAAACACAAGATGAGGCTGATAGTGTTTTGCTGGGAAACTTTTACACATTAGAAGTGCAGGATTAACAGTGAGAATGAACTCATGCAAAAATGAAGTTTCTAGAGCATGCTTTTCTCTGTCAGCTTTAATTTATCTGTTATAAAAGTGTTTTTCATTTTGACACTTAAGCAAATGGGTGAGGAGGAAGGAATTTAGCCTAACTTATATTACAACATAAGGTATAAAGGAGAGGTGCTCTGTTTGGCAAGGAGAGGCATATTGCAGTATCAAAGATCCTTTTTAACTTTACAAAGAGTATGACCATATAAAAAAGTTCACTCTTGTGCAATGTTTACTTTTAGTAGCATATCATAGAGGTTATTCTTTTCAAAGATGGCAGGTAAGGCCCACCTGCAAAGTATGTGCATATGGCTGGCTCCATGCAAGTGGCTCATTCCAGAAGGGAAAACACAGAGCTCTCCATGGAGAATCAGATTTTACTCTGTGCTTCTAAGAGGTCACGAGACTGAGAGGGGATCTTATTAATGTCTATAAATATCCGAAGAACTCCATTACTGTAAGGGTTACAGAGCATGGAATAGGCTGCCCAGGGACGTTGTGGACTCTCCTTCTCTGGAGACTTTCAAGACCTGTTGAATGTGTTTCTGAGTGACCTGCCCTAGATTCTGTGGTGGTCCAGCTTTGGCAGGAGGGTTGGACTCAATCTCCAGAGGTCCCTTCCAACCCCTAACATTCTGTGATTCTGTGACAGGTCACCAACCAAGAAAGCTGATCCCTTGGGTTTTGTTGTATTCTTCGTATGTTTCCTGAGGTGAAAAGGAGAACAGCAATTACTTAGGTGCTGCCTTTCATAATTGTCTGACTTAATTTCTCCTCCTATACAGCACGTTGCATGCTCCTGTAGAGCCAGGTGAAATCCTAGCACAAATATTTACAATGCTTGCAAATCTTCCATTCATCCCCACTTTGCGTAGCAGAATCATGGCAGGTTTGTTGATACTGGGGCTCAGAAACAGCATGTGCAGACTTGGTTCTATCTGTGCATGTACACACACACATATGTGTATGTACAGCAGTGAGCAAATTGCTGTGTTGTGACTAGCTTACAAAAACACACACATGAAGTTTGATTTTAAAAAGTAAAATCTTAAAAATTCTCTAGTTCAGTGTTATTTCATGATGGGTCTTGTTATTGCAATAAATTGCTAAACTACTTAGATAAATAGTTTATGGTATCAGTTACCCTCAAAAGGCAAATGTTCTTTGTATAAATAGATGTGCTTGTGTGTATATGTTCAAACTTCTGTTTAACTGGATATGCAATACACCAGGTTATGTAAATTTCTCATATGAATTGGGAAATTAACATTTTTTTTAGCATTCTTATCATATAACTGGGTTGACTGGTAGCACGGACTGTTATCTGCAATGAATAAATGAGGAAAGCGATAAGTATGTGAAACTTTTGCCAAAAGGCAGTGGAGTATGTGGATTATTTTGTCATGACTTTGAAGCATATACTCTGATTTCTAATCTGATTGGATAACCAGGTAGTGTAGCAAATTAAAAAACTCACAAAGAATGTGTCCTTCTTCATCCACAGGAAAAAGCAGTTGAGGTATAAACAATAGCACCCTAAGTCTCAGAAACCAGAGAAATGCAAACAACTGGCGGGTGGCCTGACATCAGCTTGAGGTGAACAATAAAGGAAAATGCTGGAACTATGCCAGAGTGAGAAATGCTGGGTGAAAATTTCAGAAGTAGTGAAGACGTTGGATTCCTATTGTCAAATGCAACTTTTGGTGAGTTTTAATATGCATGGAGCTTCTGAAATAATGAGCTTTGTGACTTCGTTACTTTAAAAAATCCCTTCACTGCATTTGTGAAGTAGTAGTCTCTCAATAATTAAGGCAGTAGTCAGCTTTCCTTCATGAACTCTTTTTCTTTTTTCTCCCCTTGATATATAATGCTCAGAAATGGTTCTGTCAGCTTCAGTCATAAATCTCAAGTCCTAGACAAAGGAAGTGATTTGTGGAAACAAATGGCAGTGTGAAAGATATGATGTTGACTATAAAAAAATCAAGTTCTGGCTGGAGTTCAGATGTCACAAATCTTCGTGACTGTAGAAATGGGGAGTAAACAAAGTCATATGGTATTATCCATATGTCTTTTATCTTTGGTCTTATGAGTATAAGCAAAAGTACTTGTAGGTCTGTGATATATGAGAAGCTGTTGTGTATTTTGGATACAAACCTTGTTAATACCAAGAGACCTGGATGTTTGGGGGTTTGCTGCTGCTCCATGTGATATCTGGACTTAATTTTATTGCCAGATAGACATCAGAATCCTAAAATGTTCCATGCAGCTTTAGTCCCCTCCTCTCAGCAAGGAAGGCTGTTCATTATAAACAGTAAGAGGATTGTTATCATGGTCAAATAGCTAGCAATGGGAAGAGGGTTACTTTTCTAGTATGTTTGTTTCCTCTGTATCATCATTTACCTATTAACTTCTACTGGAAGTGTTCCTCTTTATCTGCTTTGCTGTTGTCTGTGAGCTTCTTCCTTGAACTTACTCAGAAGAGCATGGTACTTCTACCCTTATTTGAAAATGAGGAGTTGAGAGATGTGTATCTCTTGAATATCTCTTGAATAAAGGTTGTTCTCTGTTGAAGAGCTGTGGCTTAGGCAGAAAAAAGGAAATGGGAGATATTCCTGTCCTCTGTCGGGGGAACACTGTAAAGACTATTGAAGTCCTGCATGCCACTGGCTGTTTTGAGGAGCTGCAGCACTTGAGAGGCTGTAAGGAGGCTGAATAACTTGGGCAGCATCTGAGTGGTATTGTGGAATCAAGCTAATATATAAGTGGTTCTTGAAATTTGAAATGCTTCTGCCCTGGGATCAACAGAGACGCAGATGGAGAACCTCTCCATTCAGCCTCAGAGGTAAGATCATTTCCCCAGGAGAGAACAGATCCCCCAGAAACAGAGTACTTCTCAGTGGTGAGGGCACAGACTTTTCTAAAACTTTGGCTACTGCCAGCCTGAACAGTACTGATCTGTAGGGGGAGCACAGAGGGCACTTTCCACTTAACCCTACAGCTCTGAGAAGCAGACAGAATTTGTGGCTGTTGACAAAGAACCCAGAGATCTTGGCTTGTTTGCAGCACTTGCAATATTGGTTTGTCTTTTCTGATTTCCTGTTGTATCTTCCTTTTCAGCCTCCCATTGAAGTTCTGCTTTGCTTACACTTGCCTCTTGGATTCATTCGCTGGCTGTTTTGCTGCAGAGAAATATTCCTGATAAACCCTGCCCCATCTGCACATTTAGGTTTCCAATTTTCTAGACAGGAGGAAGCTTGCAACAGTGTTTGTCCGCGGAAACACCTAGAAAATGAATTTGACTGTTCTGCTTAAAAGCAGTGCCTGGCAGATAAATGTATATGGGCAAGGCTTTAGTCCATCATGCATTTGTGCACGATTTACAGTGTTTGATTAGGTTATCTTGCCGTTCACTGTTGTGCATGGTAAAGTGGAGTAGAGAAGTTGGTGTTGCTACTGGAGAAAGTAAGTACAGGACAGGGCTGGCTGCATATACATGTAGTGCATAACAGCAGGTGAAGATGTAGGCAGTAGATCGAGTGGAGCATGGGTGAAATGGGCTATGACAAGCATTTTCATCATGAATATATAATGTTTACTGTTTCTTTACAGTCTATGCTTTAAGATGAGTTAAGGTAAATGGCAAAAACAAGCAGTTGTGTAGAATCCTATTACAGCATTTCTGTACTTACTAGAATCTGTGTTTTTGTAAAGTCTTTCCTTAACACAAACATTCCTTTTCAGTAGTATATTTAGGTTTCTTTTAAAATAATCATTAAAATGTGCTAGTGATATCTAGCTCCACCTTTACTGTTACTTAATGGTTTCATTTTAGACTGGAGATAAATGAATACAGAAAAACTTTTACTGGATCATTGAAGCTGTCTGGATATTCATAGAGATGATAATAAGATAAGCTTTGTCTTAATTATAACAAAAGGGGAAATCAATGAGTGACCATGGCACGTATTCCTTAGGTAGAGAAAAATCAATGAAATATGCAAATAAATACTTCACTAACATGACGTGAAACCATGTGTACAGGAACATGGGCCTAGAGGACATGCTGAGAAAGTGAAGGGCAAGTTGCTGGGACCATATATATTGATAGTTGTTTGTGTGGCAGCAGGTGTAATATGAAAAGCACCAGCAAAATAATCATCATAATAAAATCAATGAGCATACAAAATCTAGAAATGCAGTAATTGTAAAAGTTTAAATGGTAAATATCACTATAGTTGAGCCAGTTTTTAAGCAGAAAGAATTTAAAAGATGTAGTTGTCAAACGATATATATGTACATAAACACACACTCCTTAAGTAGGGTGGTAGCCAGAAAGAGAAGGTTCTTACTAGGAGACTTCTAGCCCTTTGTTAACCCTAGGGTGTCTGTGCAAGTGAAATAGCACATAATGGTGAACTGTGTTTCACCAACGTAAAAATTAAAAGAAGATACAGTAAAAACATGGTGACACATTGTACAAAGGAGCCTGGAAAATTCTAGGGACCCTAGAGGTGACTTAAAATCTGACTGGAGAGCTTTGTCTTTTTACCTAAGTTTGTCTGTGTGCCTTGGGTCTGGGGAATTGTGTGCATTCCTGAGAAAACATCAGTGAATTCAGTCAGCCTGTACATAACCATCCTCCCTTGTTTGCAATGTATATGTACTGGTACGTTTTTCCTTTCTCTAGTGCTTTTTATCAGGAATTTTCTAGGCAATTCTGAAGTTTCCCATCAGTTGCAAAGAGCTATGCCTAAATTGCCCCAGATTCTTTACTTGTTAGGTACATAGCATTACCAGTCTCAAGGCTATGAATTTTAATATAGCTGTTTAGTGAGGAATAGTTTATTTGATGTGAGGTTTTGTGTGTGTTTTCTTCTCTGAGGTGCTTTCCTGTCACTTGCGGGGAATTTGTCACTCTTGTGTTGCAAGGCAAACAGGATTCTGCTCTCACTTAGAAATGATGAGATTTTGAGAGTGCAGTTTATTCAGATATGGATTAAGGATATTTCACTAGATGGAATGTGATTTAGTTCCATATTTTTGAAGATGGATTAATTTAGTACAGCTGGTTCTATCTGTTGTCAGTGCCTCCACAGCAGCCAGGAAGCATTGGAGGCATGAGGGTGTCCTTACAAGGAAAGGAGACAAGTCCTTGCACGGTCTCCTCCTGTTCAGGTAGTGCAGCAGACTTTCATCCATTGTAGTAGCTAGCCTAGCACAACAAGCACAGGCTTATTATCATGGGGCCAGCAGGTGGAAAGACTATCTCTTAACTGCAGTTAATGTGCAGTGACTTAATGTTCGATGCTTATTTGTGAGCTGTGAAGACCACGTGTCCTCCAGATTTTCTAGGATGTCCAACACCTCAAAAAATTTTTATGGGTTGTTTATGTGCAGCTGCTTTCTGCAGAGACTAGCTCACTTACCCTACAACTGAGGTGATGTATGATGCTGGATACAGTGGTGTTGATGTAGCATTCTTCTACATACTTCTTCATTCTTCTTCATACTTCTGAAGTAGCATTGATGGCAGCTGGAAATCAGATTTTCTCGGCATGTATTTCCATAGATCATCATACTGTTTTTTTCACAGATAGATAGGTATTCTTTGCCCATCAAATGTCCCTTGCAAAGCAAGCAGGATCCCTATCATCCAACATAGGAAGAAGCTGCTCAGGAATACTTACTTGTTTTATAAATAGTTTTGAAAATATAACTGGGCTTAAAGTGAGCAGTACAAAAATCTGTGGCACTTGTAATTTGTTTGAAAGCTGACCTTTTAAGGGAAGCTGGGATAAAGGTTTTACTTCTAACCTCTCTATCTGTGACTCCTATTTGCCATAGCACCTTGCTGCCAGAGATATGACTTAAAGTTCTCCTTTAATGAGGTAAAAATAAGTACAGCATGTGAGTGGCAAAGCATGAAGATGAAGGATGGGAGCTGTTTTCAGGAAAAACTTTGCAGAAGAGGCAAGGCTGGCAGGTAGCAAGACTTAAAGAAAAGAGGGGAAATTCTGACGTAAGAAGAATGTTTTTTGGAGCCTTTGCTAATGAAGCTGAGTTAGTGCAGAGACAGCTGTGAGAGGATAATGTAGGAGGGAATGTGCAACATTTTTTCACAGATATGTCATAAGACTGTTGATAGCACACCTCAAATTTGGTATAAAAGACAACTACACCCTGAGGCATGAAACTGGGAAGCATAGTGTACTTATTTCTGAAAGGATTTAAGGAGAGTGTAAGCAGCAGTGCTTTGACCTCTTCAAATGTGCAAATGGCTCCTTGCAGCTAGGGTGCTCTGACATTAGTCTGAAGTGATGAGGACAACTTTTTTTTATTTCATTCTGACATCCAGTGGGTGCTTCTGCAAGGGGTTACGTTGCAGTTTCAGCTTATCCTCAAGTGCAAGACATTCACACTGGTGAATTTGCTGTTTTCATCCTTAATTGATTTCACAGTTATTTTATGCAGTTAATAAAGGCTAATGTTGGCTGATGAGTCTTGGGTGCAGCTGTGAGAGCACTAGGGGAATAAAGATATTTTTGTTTCCTTCATTTGTTGTTTCTTTTTGGCATGGGTGTCCTGCCTTATAATTGTTCCACATTTAAAATTTTAGTTCAATTATTCTTTTGGCAAAGTGTAGTCGTAAGTAAGAGTTTTTCTTCTAAAAGCTGTGTTTGTGTTCAGCAAATAGCATTGTGTCTGAGAAAAACTTGCAAAATGTCTTTTCATCTTGCCAAGCTTGTAAAATGAAAAATGTATATGTTGCTGAGCTTTCTGTAAGAGTAAGTGAGGCAGAGACAGAGGGAGAGGCAACCACGCTATAGATTTTCTCTTGACTGCAGAAAGAGTACAACTGGAACAGGTGCCAGAACAGATTTTCTTTGTATAATTCTCTTGTGTAGTGTGAAGTGGAATACGAGGATGTTGTGCTCTTACATCTAAAGCAAGCATTGCCTTAACCTCACGTAGAGATCTTTGTCTGTCAAAAAAACACTGTATATGGGTAAATCTGTTCATGCAGAACAGCCCCCCTGTGTGTTAATACCTGTCTAAAACTCACATTATTTTGGTGGTGGGAGTGTGGAATGATTAAAATTGAAGCAACAAAATACTTTCCTGCCTGGGAGATGTTAATAGAAATGAAGAAACTTGTACATATTGTAAATACAATTAAGTGTTGATCATTTCATGATGAGTACGTCAAGATTGTCCTGGCTTTAGCTCTAAGGACAATATCTGAGTAACAATTCTGGTCTTTGGGATTCCACTGTTACTCCAGAATGCCTGTTGGAAAATACCTGATTATTATTCAAATAAAATCTTATTGGAACACAATGCTTAGCTTCATAAGAAGTAAAAAAGAGCAGGAAATAAATGAGTGCACATGTGAGTCCAATATATAGGGGTAACCAGAATAGAGTTTCCTTGAGAAAGGGACGTTTCAGCCATTACAACAGCATGTAGCATATTAGTAAGTTCATTTTTCATGGATGAATTAGTTATTTGAGATAACACTGGTGTGTTGCACTCATGGAGCAGAGGACTCTCACAGGACAGTGGACAGATGTCCATGGGGAGAGGGAGGTGGAAGGGAGACTTGTAACTGAAAGGTAGCTTGTACCTGAGTAAGGGGCATTTGCAGATTGTGTCAGCAGCCATCTGCTAGGAGGTGACTTGGGAATGGTGTGGTGACTCACACTGGGCAGGAAAAGCAGGACAGGAGAGGAAATCTAGGATACTGTCTCTCAAATGTCTCACATTAAAAGCTGTGTTACATTAGTATTAGAATTAAGGTGTACTGTTACGGCAGTTCAGTTTTCTCAGCGTGATGTATCTCAACAGAAATTTGGTATTGACAATTTGAGGGCCTGGGGTTTCAGTTCCACAATACGTTGTTTTGACTGCCAATCTGGCATACATGTTGCCATCCCTCGTGGCAGATAGCCTTACCCTTTTGTCTTAAAATGTTCTTTCAGCTGTAGTGTAGTCATGGTGTGAACCTGTCCTGGAAACCTGTTACTCTTTAAAAGTAACCTGTCAGAAGTGCAGAGATGCTTTAAAGCCACATCAGCTGACAACAGAACCATACCAATGTCATACAAATGCAGTTGCTTAGTCATGGGAGTGATCAAGGAGGGGTAGATGAGGGGAGGGAATACCTGAAGCTAGGATTATTGCAAGCAACTTTGTAATGGAACATTGCAGCTCTTGGTGTGGGCAAAGAAAGCACTATTTTGTATGTGGAAACCAAAGTAAAATGGGGCTAAGGACTCTTCTATACCAGTTTTTGTGTGTGTGTGTGTTTTTTTTTCCTTGTTTGTTTTGTTTGTGGGGGGTTTTTGTTTGTTTTAATTGGGTGTTTTTTTGTGAACATAACTGTGCTAAAACCCTTTTGTGCCCAAAGACTTGAAGCTGGTTTTAATTCAGGATAAGCTGTACTACAGCTGTAAGCTCTAGTATAACTATAGCTACACTTGCACACTTATCAAGGGAGCTGGAAATCTGCTCTGGCAACTTAGTCCTTTATCAGCACTATTTAAAAAATACCACTGCCACAGGGAGGGGCCCATATAACAGGCAGAAGATAACATAGGAGGGCAGGGAAGGACAGGCAGGCACTGACTCCTCCGGATTCACAATCAAGCTGTAAACTTTGAACGGTTCCTCTTAGCTATCAGGAAAGTAATTTCCAAAAGTGATAATGGAGAGATTTTTTTAAAGCAAAACCATTGATCACATGTCTAAGCCTATTCAATGGCTCTGAGAGTTAGGGTACAGGTTAAATTTAAAGTGCAGTAGCAGTTTTCAAGTAGCTCCTTATGCAGAAAGCCACATCTGGTTTTTGTGCCTTTGAAAAATTCTCCTTCAAGTATCAGTGTTCAAAAAGATAAACAGCCAAGGAAATTATATATAATTTCTGTCAGCAACACAAATACAGTTGACTTCTCCATAATCATAGCTTTGTGAGCCCAAATATCTGATCTAAGTAAGTTACAGCTATAAAATGATGAAGCAACACAAGGTTTAGGTAGAATTTAAGGATAAATTAGGCCCAAGTGAAAAACATTCCCCTTGACAAGAGAGAAACTATTCTGTACCTTCTTAACAGTCCCTGACTGAAAGAAACTCTGCCAGTATTGAACAAACATCTGATGAATATTAAAGTGTATAAAATGCAAACAGGAAAGATCTTTCCTGATTGAGCAGCTGCAAAACCAGAACAAAAATTAGTGTATGCATTCCCAATGTGGGAGAGTCAGTCTATTGGTGTTAAATAATGTCACTGGATCAACAACACCGTTCTCAGAAAACCTGAGGATGGGGGCGCTATTTTAGCAGTCTTCTGCAGCAGGCGCAAGGCAGATCTCTCCCTTCTCTGGAAAATTCGTGTGTTGTCAGATCCTCAGCCCAGGCTAAAAATAGTAATGTAAAAATAGCAGCAATTATCCTTTTAATTAAAACAAAGTGCATTTACTTCATGGTAGGTTCTTCTTAACATTTGGACTACATGGAACAGGAGACTAAATAAAAGAGGATGTTTATCATACTAACAGCTCTGGACCTTGCTTTTTAGCTTCCCTCTATTGTATGTCCTGTGTAAGAGGCTGAGAAGACAAGGATCTGGATCATTAGCAGCTGTAAAAGCAAAGTTTGGGTTTTTTTTGTTGTTTTGGCTTGGTGTGTGTTTTTTTTGCTTTTTTTTTTTTTTTTGTGGTTTTTTTTTAGAAGCTCTTCTGTTCATGTTTTAACTCAATTTGCAAAATGCTGTGTGATCTTGTTTTCCATTGCCAAGTGCTTAGGAAATAACTGCTTATTGGACAGCTAGCTTGGGATATCAAGCTGATCCTATAATGTTCCTTCAGTGGCATATAGTTTTTTTTCCCAGGATAAAATGAACCCTGCTGCTTTTTCAGGAGAGGGAAGGGATAATTACCAAGCTTTGCTCTCATCAGCATGTTGGCCCACTGCCCTGGCATTTTGGTACCAGGTGTTAGAGGCAACAGTAAGTTTCTTGTGTTTTCTGCTGCCTTGTCCTTCAGCAGCCAGTGTTTGCACAACCGTTTTACCTTGTGTGTTAATGGCCCTGCTTTCTGAAACCTAGCTATCTTACTTCCACTCTGCTGTTGTGTGCTGATACTATACCATTAATCATTTTCACTTCTCCCACTACTTGGGTATTCGCCAGATGTCTTGAAGTTTGCTTTATGTTGCTCTCTTTTTTTTGTACTGTTTTCTTCTGATTTTTCAAGGACCCTTAGACAAATATTAGCTGATTGCTATCAAACAAGTTGCAATCAAATGGCAAACTTATGCTTTGACCAAGAGAAATACAAATGTATACTTTTCCCTTGTGGGAGAAGTGAAGTTTTCCATTTTCTGTGTAGTATTAATGCAGTTAGGGTGCAGTGGTAGTTTCTGTAGGTAGCTATCATTCCTAAATGCAGAGGGGTGGAATGTAATGGACTGATGCAGGGAAATATTGCTGTGGGATATTGCACTAAATAGAGCAGTTCATTCATTTGACCTCATAGTCAACACCTGAGCAGTCCACATTTTGGCCCAATATGGTAAGTTCATACTGGTGGAAATACTGTGCAGTGTTTTAAAATGGATTGAGAACTTCAGCAAGTGTGTGTGTGTAGCACAGTGTTACTCACACTCAGTGTGAGCTGGAAGATGTTAGACTTGTTTTAATTGCTTTATGGGAATTGAGTTTACACTCTCCCTTTACATATATATATCTCAACTAGCTGGAAAGGAGACATAAGGATCTCTTCAACTGCCAGACAGCCCAGGAGACACCCCCTTTCCCTGCATAGGAGAGATAGGAGGTAGATACTGGCACATCTTACTTGGATTTCAGCATCAGGCTTTGAAAGAAGGTTCTGTGGGTGTGACGTTGAGCTCTGCTGTTCTGGCAAGGCTGTGCTGCCCTGGCAGTCATGATCAGAAAGATTTCTTTTTGGTTTACAATGAGCACAGCTAAACATTTTTACTTGAGAAAACTGCTGCTTGTGGTGACCCTGCCCAGACTGAGTTAGATCTGCTTGTAAAATTGTGATTTATTGTTCGAGTTACAGAGCTTTTTGGGAAGGAGTGAAAGTTGCTGTAGGATGTGGTATGGAAAACCACAGTGGAACCCATGGGAAAACAGTGGAGACAACAACGCTCACTACCAGGCCACACAGTTCCTATTTGTGTCAATTAAAAGAGGTGGAAGGGTCTAGGTTTTAGATGCATAGGTGCTGGCAGGCTGTTGGTGTCTGGTGCCAGCCCAGAGCTGCTCAGCACACCATGGCACTTCAGGCTGCTGCTGAGACACATGTTCCTTTATTCTTCTAGGTCCCTACAGCCTTCACAATACCCCTAAAATACCAGCGCCTTTAAAATATTGTAAGCACAACAGTATTTTAATGGATTAATAAGAGGTACTGGTCTGGCATGCTACACTGTAAGGCTGCCAAAGCGGATGTCAAGAGAGTTTTTTTTATGAACAGAGTCTAAGAATGCTGTCTTGTTTGGGTTTTTTTTCTTCTTTTGCATGTTTTTAGTAAAATTTCACCAGAAAAAAATTCTGATGTATTTCTTCTGACTTATGATGTGCTCCAGAAGTATATCAAAGGGGTCTGTTCCAGGCAAAAAAAAATAACAAATCTAAATTATAACAGCTAGACATTATATAACATATATATATATATATATATAACAGCTCTGCATTTCACAATGTCTCTTCCTGAGATTTAGGCAAACCATGCTTTCTCTCACCCAAGACACTGCTACAAGTTAGGTGGTAATCATGATCTATTGCAAAGCTGATTATGGGGCCCACAACAGAAATCCTGCCCTGACAGATCACCCTGAAAGAGTCATATGTCTTTTTAAAGGGGTTGTACTCTGCAGTTCTGCTGAGATTCCTATCCACAGCCTGGCTGTTAAAATGTGACAAGCACTGCCAACGTGTTCTGTCCATGCTCTCACTGTGACTAATTCTGTCTGCCTGTGGCATCTTAATCCTCCTGTACAGGACAAGGGGAGGAGTCTTGTGTTTTGTCTCATCAGGTCAGTGGAGGGCCCTGGACATCTGCATCATTATCATGTTGGAGTATTAGTCACTCGTGTTTCCTGAATTGAACCAACAGTTTCCCTGTCTGTGACTGGCCCTTAGTATGGGCCCTTTGTATGAATTCCTCTGAAACTATTTAGTACTTTGCAAGTTTGCACATTCCTTTCTATTTTGGTGCCTCTGTACCTTATTTGTTCAGTGAAGTAACGAATTAAAAATCAGAATCTCAATTTAATTGTTGGTTTTGGTTTTTAATTCTTTCCTTCCTGTATTTTGCTCCAGAAGATTGTGGCCTGAAGCTCAATAATGGGGAGCTTACTTCTTGCATGTGTTAGTGAGCAGGTAGAGGAAGTGCCCAGAGCAGCTTTGTAGCTCCAGTGAGACAGGAGATGAAGGAAAGGGAATCATCTCTGGCACCTTTGAGTGTCTGAAAGGGAGAGTAACTGTGTATGTCAGACTGACTTCGATTCTGATAGAGTTACACTATCAAGGCTGTGGGTACATATTCCTCCTTGTTGAGGAAGCAGTGTTGTCCTGTGTGTTCTCAGAGGAAGCCATTGAAAAGCAGAATAGAGCATTCTCATAACACCAGAACCAAGAGGTTTTTTGTTCCCTATGGTTTTGTGTTGTGTGGCTATAAACTTCAGTCATCCGGGGTAAGAGCTTCCTCGGTGGATTTTCTGGTGCCTTAAACAGTACAAGTTTTCATTGAATTACTTCCTTTACTTCTAGGACTCATAAGATATTTATCTTCTACCCAGGTAGTTGGTTGGGTTTTTTTTAAAATGAAGTCTGTAAGAACCTCAGAGACCTTTACAGTGCTGAAATCACTCTTTTATATTCTGAAGTTACTGGATGTAGTGAGCAAGAACAAAAAGCAAGAAGCTTAGGTGTAGAGACATATGCAAAGGTTGCATCAGTGGGTGTTTTGTTTGTTTGTTTTTGTTGTTTGTTTCAGGTTTGGTTTTTTTGGTTGTTGTTGTTATTGTTTTTCCCTGGGTCTGCATCACTGTTAGAAAGAACTGTTTCCATGCACCTGTTTTTTCCTCCTTGGAGATTCAATACTGAGCCTCTGTGAGTTCAGGGGAGCTGGCAGGAAACATTGCTTGTCCAGGACCGCTGGAAGGCAGTGATTGAATCAAGAGGTGGCCTCCAGTGGGGCATTCCTTTTTTACTTATCAGCAAATAAAAGCATGTGGACTGCAGCTGAGATAACCTTAAGTAGTGCTTTCAGCACCATTCATCTCTTAGTGCCTAGAGCTGAACCTGAACAACAAGTTTCAACTGTGACAGCAGAGAATGAGGCATATGGCTCATTCTAGTACTGAATTACCAGCTCAATAGCCACTCACAGCTGTGAGAGAAAGGCTGAAGTCAAATGCATTGCCAAGAGATCCTGGGGATACAAGTACCTTACCTAGAAGATATTACTGATTGACTATTCACTGGTTTTCCCACTCAGCTTCTTTCTTCTCCACCTAGAACATGTTTTTGCTTTCTTCCCTTGGAATTGAGGCAGTGTTGCTGGTAAAGACTTGTAATGAAAGCAGTCAAGTCTCTCCAGGTGTCTGTGTGGGACTCAAACCACTGCTGCTCAAACCATAAGAGGAGTACTTAAATATCTTGACTTTTCTCCTCATCCTGCTGACAGCACTTGGCTAAGAGTTATTTTTTTTTGTTATTAGGAAGTTCAGCTGACAGAAATTAGAACATTATAATTTTAAAAAGTCATTGTCTTACCTTACTGAGAGTCAGATAGGTCCCAACCAGCTTTTTCTTTTAGAACTTCCTTTTTAAAGAAGATCATAAATTATATCCCAAGATTTGTTTCTGCAGAGTGAACTTAAAGGTGGATGCCTTACTGGTAGCTGCTCTCCTATCTCCTATCTTCTTCTCTAGGGTATGCTTTCTTAACACTTAGAGGAAGTTTCAGGTAGGAGAAATGACATTTAGAGAAAGCAGAAGAATGGGGGGGAGGGAGGAGGGATAAATTATCCTCAGCAAAACATGTTAGCAGTGAGAGAAATTATTATCAGATTCCTTTTATGGGAAGAGATGGACATTTTATTCCATCCTCTGGCTCTGCCATGCCTGGGTAAATGCTGGAGCAGACCAAGAGAGCAGAGTATGGTGATCCCAACATGAGGAAGCACATGTGTGTTTTATTAGACACAGAGCGACTTCTGTTGCCTCTACCACTGTTTCAGTGGATATGACTGGAGCTGAAGTCTGCTGCCCATGCTCTGTTTTTAAGGAGTGCTTTGTTGGCTTTTTCCTGTAGCTCTGCATGTGTATGGGTGGCACTGATCAAGTTACCATACAGCTTCTACTGGCAGGATTTTTCTGTTACAGCACAACATTCAACCAGCACTAGCATTTCCCTGACAAATGCTGTAATAAAATCTTTGCAGACAACCCAAACTGCACAGGGTATTTGTCATCTTTGCATGTATTGTTTTGTGGCACATAAAGTGCCAACAGGTGCCATTTAAGATGCTGCTTTCTCTGACAATGCTTTTTAATAGCTGCAGAATGATCCTTGCTGCCCTCACATAGCCAAGCCAGCTGCCTGTATGCATCCCAGGGCTGTAACTCCACTGGTAACTTTTAATTTTAAACCCAAAGATTGGTGTAAGTTCACAGAAGGGTAAAGCAGTGAGTGTAGTGACTGCTATCAAGGGGCAAGGCTGGAGCAGCTTGTTGTTGGATTTTTGTTTTGTTTTGTTTTCCCAGCCAGTCCCTGAAGATCTGTTGTTCTTTGGCCAATTTGCTGTTACAGTCTGAGAACAGGCACCCTGCCATTCTCACAGATGGACAGAAGGGCAGGCTGGAGTGGGATTATAATTGTGTGTCGAATGTTAGTGGTTTTGCAACCTAAGATCTGCAGATAACAGTTAGCACTTACACCAGTGGCCTGTGGTTGAATGCTGGTTATAGAATCATAGAATGTATTGGGTTGGGAGGGATCTCTAAAGGTCATCTAGTCCAACTCCCCTACAATAAGCAGGGACATCTCACAGTAGAACACATTGCTCAGAGAGCCCCATGAAGCCTGACCTTGAATGTCTCCAGGGATGGTTTCCCCTGCCTCCTCTCTAGGCAACCCATTCCAGTGATCCACCAACTCATATTGAAGAACTTTTTCCTAATGTCCAACCTACATCTACCCTTTTCTGGCTTAAAGCCATTACCCCTTCTCCTGTTGTTACGTGCCCTAGTGAAGAGCTCTTCCCCAGCCTTCTTATAGGCTCTTTTCAGGTATTGGAAGGTCGCTGTGAGGTCCTCCTGGAGTCTTCTCTTCTTCAGCCTGAACAACCCCAACTCCCTCTGCCTGTCTTCATTTATGGTGTAGATGGACGTGTTACAAAAAAGGTGAGACAAATGTTTATTTTAATTTGGTACCCAGATATAATACATTCTGACAAACAGCCAAGCTACAGAATCCTCTGAAGCTATACACCAAAATACATGAGGTTACTGAATTACTGCAGAGAATGTGTTCAACATGAATCTCTCCTCTGCACACTGCTCCCTCCCCCCCCACCCCCTCCCCACCTCTCTTCTTCCTTCAGTGTCCCCACAGGGATAAACTCAAAGACAAGCAGCACTTAAAAAGCTGTTTAGTTGAGAATTGCATTTGTGAAACATGCTTTTATGTGGAGGCCTTATAGCATTTCAGTGAAATAAAATGCCAAGTTAATAAAAGTGTGAAGAACATTGATCTACTATGATTGAAAAAGTTGGGCTATATTTCCTTTAAGTGTAGTACAATCCAGAAAATTAGTTCTGCTCTGGAACAGATATTCCTGGCCATAATGAGATTTGGGATAGACTTTAAGATGTTCAGTTTCCTCTTCTAGCTTTTCAGCCTCCTATTCTAGTACAAACACTGTCACAACTCATCCTGGAAGGAAAGAGATACACATTGTGATCTTTTCAGCTCAAATTTCTTCATTCATACCCCATTTTGAGAGTGTATTGCAGGTTCCTTCAGTAAACTTTGTCCCTCTTGGCATAAAAAGAATCTCTGGGGAGAGAGGGGAAAGTGGCTTGTTTTGTTTTCAACAAAGGCCATTCCGCCTATTAGATCTTGCCCTTTGTGGTATGAATGGCACCAGAGCTGTTGGGCTGATGCTATGTGTTCCTGGCAGAACTTGACCTAAGAAGAGAAGAAACACTCTTCTGACTGTAATTTGCCCACTGAGAATTAATACTAGGTTTCTTTGCTGAGTTTGCAGAAAGATAGAGATTATATCTCCCTATGAGTTATCTTAGTTGGGCATTGAGTCTGATGCCTGACTTTCTCTGAAATGCTTGCTACTTTAATGTACTGTGCTGTAGGTTTGGAGGACTTTGACTACTACATTTTGGTGCAGTATTAAAAAATTAGCTAACTTTTTTTTATTATGAGATAAATCTTACTGTCACTGCAGTTACCTCTCAGTAATGTTAATTGGATGTTTGTGTGATAGGAGCTCTGTGGACATTTCTGTGCTGTGGAGCCTTGTGCAGGCTGACCAGAATGAGCTGGCTCTGGAGTCAGAAGTAGGTGGTGGTGGAACAGTACCCACGTGGATGGTGTTGTACCTGGAACCTGACCAATTTAGGGAGTTTTTTAGTACTGTGCCACTTGAGTTATGTGGATGTGTCCTCTGGTGTTCCTTGTCTTCAAGCAGCTGCACAAGAAGCAGCAGCAAGAACTAGGATATCCTGTGTTTCAAGAAGGTGAAAAGGTAGGCAGAGTTAATTAAAGTAACCACTTGGGGACCTTTGGGACCAAATCCCTGGGCACCTTGCCCTGATTATTTGAAGCAACTGCTCATTGGGAATGAGGAGGCCAATTGCCTTGATCTTTGTTACCATTGCTTCCCTGGTGGCTGTGCTAGGCTGTGTGTTTCAGGTTATAGGTTGCCTGGATGTGTTTTGGTTGCCTGTATGTATGACACCAAGAAACATTTATTGCTTCCCAGCAGGAGCTGCAATCTGTTCTCCACACTGCCCAGATGCTTGTTGGAAAAACAATGGAATCCAGTGCTTCTCCTGCGTGGCAGCTGTGCAAGCGTGGTGAAATTCTCAAACAAGTTTCTTGTGCCACAGCTGTTGGCAGTCGTAGCATTTGTAGACTGAACACGGGGATGCAACGTTCTGATGTTCCTCTTGTTTCAGTGCTGCAGGGTCAGTATGAGTCCCAGAGTTATAAGCCTGACCAAGCCCTGCTGCAGTTACAAAGCCTGAAGTTCAGTTCTTGTTGAGGTGTGTCCCTCCATTATTTTCTGAGATTCATGCCTGGGTTTAAGTGCCTGGATCTCACTGGTTATTACTTTATATATAATTTGTAAAAGAATTAAATCTCCAAGCTGCCTTCTACTCCTTCCCTTTCACCTTTTAAAATGCTGTCTTTATGACAGAGTAGTTTCATGGCATTTTGAGGCAATTACAAGTTCAGAAATTGAACTGCTAGAGCTGATCTTTTTTTGACTTTGCTATTAAATACATTTACCAGTTTTACATCCCAGGCTCTGCTGAGTAGCTTTGTTGTGCAGTCATTTCCCAGATGAGAAGGTTCCAGCTGAACTCCCACAGAAGTGCAGGGGCCAGGCAAGTCCTGTTGGGTCTCAGCAAACCAGATGAGCATGTTTACCACACCAAGCCTGCATAAACCCTACCATTTTCTTTTTCCAGGCATGCTCCTTAGGCACAGTGCTCTCTGTTCACTGTACATGCAAATGATTTCATGATGGTGCTGCCTTGCTACCTCGCTACCTCCCCAGCCCAGTGCAATGCGTCCCACAGTTCCTGTGGTGTATATGCTGCCTCTTGAGTTTGGTATAATGGGCAAGAAGAGACAAAAAGGGGTTCCCAAGCCGTGCACCTTGTACCTGAGCTGCCACAAGAGCTGTGCAGTTGCACACAACACAGAAAAAATGTTGCCTCAGCCTCCCTTTTGCTGGGCAATAGTAAATGACATTAGGCACAAATTTTACAGGATTCAGTTTCTTTTCTGTGTGTTGTTCACCTTGTAGGTGAACAGTCTGCTTCCATTTTTCCCTGTGTTGCTCAACTTTCCATCATTTGTTCAAGTACTGGCCTCTTACCTGCTCTCCATCTCCCCTTCACCCAATCCTTTAAGCCCTGTGCGCTCTGTGAACCTTTCCTATGCTTCTGTGGAAATTTGATTCTTTCTGCTCCCTCCAGAGAAATCAGGAAAACCGGCTTTATCAAGGACATGGCTACTCTTTTATTCTCCTCAGGTAAGATTGGTTCAGGAATAGATAATCTTTAATAATCAGCCTGTTTCGAGATAGATTTTGCAACACTCTTCCCCCTTCTTTAAAGTATGTGTAGAAGCACACGGAACACAGTAAAAGGTTTATGAATAGCGATGGTTCATAAAATCAAATTGAAATTAATGAATCTTACATAGGTAGATTCCCCCAACTGCCTTTCATGCATGTTAATTATGGGAAAAAATGAGTGTATTTATACACACAGCATCTCTCCATGAGTAACAAGCTTCCATCATAATGAGCTTTTAATTAAAGTTGGTTCTATTTTCAGGTATTACTCTTCTGATAAAGTTAATAGTCAAGAAAACCCAAACATTTACAGTTGACTGATCTTAAGACACATTTAAAAGGATACTTTTAGTCATTTAATGTAATTTACCCTGTGGTATTCCCTAAAGCTTTACACTTATGTATCTGGAAAAAAAGAAAAGTTCTATTATCAATAATTAGAAAAAATTTAAAATCCCACATGCTTGTTATGTCTTCTAACTCAAGACCAAATCTTACAGAAATAAAACCTCAGGAGAGCTGAATTACAATTAGAAGTATTGTGCAAGTGGAACAACCACAATTAAAAGTGGAAGAAACAGAAACATATTAAAACAATGAAAAACCATTGTAAATTATATCAAATGTAATTTGAGTACAAGTTGCAGGAAAATAATTAGGCAGTGTGAATCAGAACAATGATAAGAGTAATTAATAACATGGGCTGTGATGATTTTTTGTTAAGAAGTGCTATCAAAAGCTCAGGCTTCAGAGAAAGCCTGGAGTAGTCTTTCAGATATTTCAAAGGTGGCTTATGACTGTGGTATGCAAATGGTTTTGTGCTGTTAGCACAGGATAAGGGTTATGTTTCCTGTACCTGCACTGGATGAGGTCTTGCAAAGCAGCAAGGGTGGCTGGCTGAGGAGATGTGCCTTGCTGGCCTGTGTTAGATTTAGTTTATTGTGCTCTACCTTGCATGTAACCAGAACTGAAAGTTGGGAGGGAGACTGGTGGCCTGAGCCAGATACCTTCCCATGCGAGGCAGCATTCATTTTGTTAGATGATGAACAGAGCAGAATGGGAAGGCCCACACGTGCAGTTCTTCCTGACCTGCTGGTACCAATGTGTGATCTATGTGCCATTAGCAGGGTTGCAGCTGCAAAGCATGTGGTGTTGCTAGTAGTGGGATCTACTGGGTAAATAAAAGAAGTGATAGAAATCTTGTCTCTGATTGTGTGCTAGAGCTAGATTCAGACCAAAATCTGATGGCAGTAGTCCAAGGAGCAGTTGTGACTGGAGGGAGACTGAGGGAGAAAATGGAAACAAATGAACATTTTGTTTTTCTAGAATCTGTAATCTTTCAGATAAAGTGAATTTTCAGTAAAAATTACCACAGACACTCGGAGAGCAAAAGAAAAGTAATTTCTGAGGGAGCATAAAAATTCAGTAATATTAATTTTTCTGCTTGATATACTGATTTTAGTGTCAAACTGTTGGATTAATATGCTGCCCTTCTGTTTCTGGGACTAATCCAAACCACTTGCTTTGTATTATCAAAGGTTTACTAACCACGTCTGGAGCTGGACTCACCTGGGATAGGTCCATTTTTGAGGAATGTTACAGGGATTAGAAGAGAATCTTCGGAAATTGGCCTCACCCCTCTCTGTGCACATCTCTGTGACAGTCCCTGAATGCAAAATGTTGCTCTTCCTCCTCTCCAGTTCTGCTCTTTGCCTCTTCTCAGCACCTCTGGGCTCACCCTTCATTTCATACTCTTCAGATCCCTCACTGCTCTGGACCTGGGCTGCTTTCCGGGCTTCCCCCTGGAGCCTGGCTTTGGCTAAGTGCTCTGTCCTGCTGTCCTTCCATTCTTCTTTTGTTGGAGTAGCTGCCTTGGATGAAACCATGGGGGTAATTTCTCTCTGTGCTGCCTCAAGGTTCCCTGTAGAAATCTTGCCCTCTTGAACTTCCTGAGCATTAGGGTAGTAAGTATGAGGATTTCTTAATACAGCTCTGCAAGATGCTAATAGCAGGTAATTTTTTTTTTCATTGTGACTTACTCTTACTTCTTTAGGAAGAAGATCCTGGCTGGTGTTTGTGTCATGCTTCTGAGCAGGTTTATTCTCGCTTTGTATTGAGAGTTAGCTTGAACCTTGCACATAGACTGTGGTGACTTAGCATAGTGTACTTTATTCATCATATCCCATCATAATTAAGCAATGTGTTTTTTGGTTTTTTTTTTGTTTGTTTTTTTTTAAGAATGGTACAGGATCCTTGTAGGTTATAACAGTTTTGGTCTGATTCTGAACTTACTTTCTTGGGTTTTCATCTGAGGTACTTACACAGACATCAGTGTATTTATATCAGGCTTAAATCCGTTTGAAGTGGAGAATAATCAGATCCTTACAGAGAGCTGCAGTGAACTGGTAATGCTGGCCTTGTCTTTGGGAGAACACAATATGGGACATATTGTGGCCATTTTGTACTGTTTTCAGAAGGCAGGCAGTCCCAGAATGTTATTTCTGTAAATAGACCTGACCTTCAGAGGTGGGATCTTCAGTGGCTCTCTGAGGTGACCTGGGTACCTGGGCTGGCTCCCTCTGAGTGTGAGTTCCCTGCTCGATTCAAAATCCTCCCACCTGCAGTGCTCTGGCAGGGGCAGGCTCAGATCCTTCCACACTCATTTGTTGTCTGTGTTTTGCTCCATGGCTTCAAAAATTCTTTATCAGAAAGGAGCTGGCATTACCTCAATGGCTCAGTCAGTATAAGGGGAGCCTTTTGCCTCTGACAGCAAAATAGGTGAAAGATTCCTTCTGCCTTCCCTCTTCTCTCCTTGCTAGTCATAATGTCTCCTAAGAGAAGTCTAGAACTTGCTGGGTTATACATGTGTGGTTTTGTTGGTTTTTTTGTTTGGGTTTTTCATGTTTTTTTTTTGTTTGTTTGTTTGTTTTGTTTTATTTTTTTTTTTAGTAAAGAAGCTGTGGCAGGTTTTGATGAAAAAAAATTAAGTAGGGGA
Organism: Chaetura pelagica; assembly: GCF_000747805.2. Taxonomy (NCBI): domain Eukaryota; kingdom Metazoa; phylum Chordata; class Aves; order Apodiformes; family Apodidae; genus Chaetura; species Chaetura pelagica. The sequence continues at coordinate 8,190,829 of NW_009952990.1, forward strand.
ATTTAGTGTCTCTGAGTATGCCATCTCATGTTTCTTTCATCAAAATTAAGCTATGAACTTAAATCAGCTTCACTCATCATGTTTTCTTTCCAAATTCCTTGTTTCTCAGAAGGCTGTTTCTGCAGCACAGAGTGATTCAAGGCGTTAGAGTAGAAGTGCCTTCTCAGCCTTAGCTTTTTGTCAGTACTGCAGAGTGGAGTGTCAGCCTGCTTCAGCCTCCAGCAGAGATACATGGAAGATGTTACCTTTGGGATCCATGCTGAGCTTATTCTGAATATGATTACTTCTGAAGTGGTATTTCTTAACAGGGATATGAGCACAACTATCACTAGACAATAATATTTGATTTGACAAGTTTTCTGACATAAGGGTCTTTGATCTCATTAATAGGTGATTCTGGAGGGGAAAAAAAAAAAAAAAAGAAAGGAAGTAAGTTTCGCATGAGTTCAGGCAAATTGATGCAGGCCTGAGACTTTCCAGCAGACTGTCTAGTCATAAAACCATAGAATGGTTTGTGTTGGAAGGGACATTAAAGATCATCTAGTTCCAACCCCCCTGCATGGGCAGGGACACCTCCCACTATACCAGGTTGCTCAAAGCCCCATCCAGCCTGGCCTTGAACACTGCCAGGGAGGGGGCAGCCACAACCTCTCTAGGCAACCTGAGCCAGTGTCTCATCATTGTCACACTAAAGAATTTCTTCCTGATGTCTAACCTAAATCTCTCTTTTTCCATTTTAAAGTTGTTACCCCTTATCCTATTGCTACATGCCCTTGTAAAAAGTCCCTCCCCAGCTTTCTAGTCCATGTTTTTAAACTTGTTAATGTTTTTGTGTAATACTTGATTTAAAGAAAATAACACAAATTCCTTGTCCATAGCACCAGCCATATTCAACTTTCCACAGACAAAAATAGGCAGTTAGAGCTATTTTACTTTTTTGCTTTTTATCACCTCCAGAAGACATCTGTTATTGAAAACTGCCTACTTTTCCTATGTCTGTAGGTGACCCTGATCAGAAAGTAGATATACAAATGGTTCTGTGTGTATGTGCACATGTGTGTGCACACCCACACACCATTTGTGCTCAGAATGTTATGCACACAGGTATGCAGGACAGGGAATTTGTGAGTCTAGAGTCACAGACCCCACTGTGAGTACTATTCAGATTGATATTTGCTTTTGAAAACTTAACTCTTAGGCTTTGGAATTTTACAGGAATATGAAATAATTATTTATGATAGTCCTGGTTTCTTGTCTTCTAGATCATTCCTTAGACTTCCTTAACTTGTTGATGGTTATTGTAAAGCACAATATTTATTTTCTTTCACATTTTAATATGTTGTTGTTTTTTTTACCCTCTGCTTTTAATTGCAAAAAAACTATGATTTTCTAATTTCTCCATAGTTACAATCTATTTTTATTTTCTCTTCTCTTTCTCTTGCTGGCTTACTACACTGTTTTTACCAGGTAGAAATGCAAAACTAGGAACCCTGTTAGCTTTTGTTGCCTCAGCAATTAAGAACCATTAGGTCATGTTCCAGCCTTAGTCCCCTTGGCTCATGTCTGCAGTGTTACTGAGTTCTTTCCAAATGTAGTGGATAATAGTCCTGCATTAAAAGAAATGTAGTCATTGTGACAACTCTGTGCTTAGTTCTTAATATTGAGTAGGTTTTAAATAATTTATGGACTAAAACATGCTCCCTTGAAATTTCTGTCTGTACGTGTTTCCTTGATGTCTTAATGAACGTTTGATTAGCTGCAGACGTGTTAAATGTGAGCCAGGAAATGTCAGAGCCAAAAATCAGGAGGGAGAAAGAGAACAACATTGCATCACTGAGTTAGACATTAAATTACTTTTTTTCTCCCAGTGTTTGCAAGAAGCAAAGCTAATGCATACCCTGAAGAGACCCTTGTTTGGGATGTGCATGCAAGTTAAGGCAACTCTTGCCTGCACGTTTTGCACCAAATCCTTATCCTGTGCATGTATCTGTGGTGGCAGAAACAATATAATTGAGTTTTATGAGTTACTTACATTTGCTCCATCTGACAGCTGTGGATCTAAACCCTATCGTTCCTGCCTTAAAATTCAGACTTGTGCATATACAGATTTTTTTATTTTTTTTTATTATTATTATTTTTAATTTAGTTCTGAAAAACTCTGAGATGAGTCTGGGGTGAGTTTTCCCTAGTATATAACACTGCTTGAACATTTAATTCAATTAAAGTCTGTTCTACAATTGCCCCATTGTGAGACAGTCCCAGGATTACCTTTATCAACTCTATAGGATCATACAAGACTGAGAATACAATTAAAATTTTAGGCATTTACTGTGTTTTTGGTGAATGCCTGACAACCTCTGAGGTTTTCTAGGAGTAGGCTACTGGTTGCTTTTTGTGTTAATAATTTTGCCTTTTTACTGTACCTTCTTGGAAAAGAGGATGTGATCTGATTATAGGGAATGTCCTAATAGGACCTGCTGGTGAAATAATGAAACTGAGAATTATTTTGCAGAGATGACATATCATCAAACAGTGTAGATAAATTGCATTGACAGTGCACAGAGAACATGGCTACAAACCTAAATGAGAATGTCCATCTGTGTCCAAAAATGAGAGATCAACCACAAAACCAAGAGAAATAGCCCTTTCAGTAAATATTTTGTTTCTTTTTGGAAACCATCAGGTAGAGACCTGAGGAACCAGCTTGTTCCTTCCAAGTTTCAAGGCTACTCTGCAATGTTAAGGAAGTGGAATTTTGACATCTCTGAACTTTTTTTTTATTTTCTCTGAGTCAGTCCAAAGTGATTGTTTTTAAGAAATTTATGTTTTAAAATGTTTCTTTTGGAAACATCAACAAATCTGAAATTTTCTGGTATCCTTTGTAGTAGCTCTTATCTGGCTGCTTGAGAAGCCCGTTGCCAACGTATAAGGTGGGAAGCTGCTCCTGGTATTGGCTCTTCATGAGAGAGTCTACTCGATAGCCCAGTGCCCACCGCAGGATTTCTGAGCTGTGCAGGAGGTAGGGTGAGAGGCCTAGTTGGGATCATGGCTTTGGGGCTTTCTTGATCCCAGCTTTGGAGACTGGACTTCCAGAGCTGAAAACCTGGTCTGGAACAGCGAAGGTACTGAAACTTTTTCAAAGCCACAAAGGTCCTGGGAGCTCCCATGTGTTGCCAGATAAAAAGAAAAAGCAGTTGTTACTGTAATCAAAAGGATTTTGGAATGCCAGCTTCCCTGTCAGGGCTTCTTATCCTCCATTGCATTTTTCTTTGACTTTATTAATACATGTATTTTTCTGCAAAAATACTTTTTGTTTTTGTGACTTAAGACATGTTTCTTTCCCTTGTGGGAGAGTTTTCATCACCCAAAACATTATAGTTATTTTAGTTTCACTGTCTAGATCTGGTAAGTCAAGAAGTCTCACACTGTGCAGGTACACTGCAGGGCATTGGAGCAGTCAGCAGACAGAAGCTTTACAGACTGCTTAAGATATTTTCAGGCTCCTCACGAAGACACAGGTAGTTTCAAGCTGTCTTTGGCCCCATAGCTGACCAAGTCTAATGAACGATATACTTAATTCTCCTTACAGTGTTACTGCTGAATCATGTTAGTGAATCCTGTCATGAGCTTGTGCTGCCCAGCACACTTCATGCAGGACTTTGATTTGTTTTTTGTTAGTCCTTGGGACAGCTGAGTGTGCTGGTGTTTTCATAAATGTTTGGTGTCACTGGTCACCTGCACAAGCTGACGTCTTAAATGAGACTCGGTATTCTTAGAGAAGAGAGTAATGAGCTCTTATCTTATGTCCACCTTAATGTGAAATGTTTGCAGTGAAAAACCTAGACCTTGCTTACACAGACAGAGAAACACTAACTTAATGTGTTAAGTAAGTAATCTGAAGGTAAGAATGAATATGAGTACTTATTCTTGTTTAAATGTTAGCTAGTGCAGCTTTAGGTCATATCTCTTGTTTTGCTTAACGTGTTGTTAGAGATGCACACAGCTTCTTGAAATGGAAAGTGGTGGCTCCTTCCTCATTGTGCAGTTTTAATCGAAACTGTCCTCAGAGACCTCATATTTGCTTTGTTTAGCTTTAAAGTGCATTTTAGTACTACAAAAATGAATGAAGAAGCTGGTCACAGTCAAATAAGATATCTGAGCATTAAGCCTGGGGAGTTTTTAAGAGGAGGAGAAGAAAAAACAACACTGGACACGCTCCCTCAGAATGTCTCAGGGGTTGCAAATATCTGAAAACTCATTGCATCTTTAAGTCATGCTCCACACCAGAGAAGTTAGGCTGTGGTAAGGAGGGTGACACAGTTCTTCATGTTTTCCTCCATGCTTCTCTGGTATTGCTTCCCCTAACTTCCCACCCTTCAGGCTGCTGTCCCCTGGGCTTTTGGTTGTCAGTCTGCCACAACCTACAGCCAGGTGTAGATGTTCTCTTTACATATCCAGACCTAAAAAATTGTGCCAGGAGTGCTTATTTTGTACTTTGGAATAGCAATAGTTTTGCCATTTGGTATCAAAGTGCAATAGTTTTCCTAAACACTTAATTCTTTTTTTCCCCCAGAAACATTGTGATGGCAAATACTCTGTATTTGCTCACACAAGATCATTGTTTAACAGGTGAATAAGGTTCTTTTCATATCAAGCACAAGGTAAAGAAGCCTATAATCCCTCATAGGCTTAGGTTGACTCAATACATTAGCTTAGGCAAAGTGTCTTGCCACTTCTTAAATGTAATATGGATCAGTCCCAGCCAACTAAATTCAATTCCAGTGACTAGGTCTGGCCAATAAAATGAAATATGGAGACCTGAGGTATTTCTGCAAATGCAAGGCGCTAGATCTGTCAGCTATTTCTGTTGGTGAGCTGCAGTATATTTCTTATGACAAAGCCATTCCACTGTTCTTCTTGCAGACTTCTATTCAGATGTTGTCTTTGAGAAAGGGGGCTGCACTGACACTTCAGGCACACTCTCTTTCCCAGAACAAGGAAAGGGTGAACCCTTATCACAAGAATATGAACCTTAAGGGATGCCATCTTTAATAATTAAAAGGCACGTTCTGATTTGCTTTGTAGGTGGTTGCTTTGTATTGGGAGCCATGGGGTGGGAGCTGGAGCATCCCAACTATTTGGAACTTAGAACTTTGAAAAGAAAGGTGTGCCTTTATGTTTTCTAAATGTTTGGTGTGTAGACTTTCACAGTGGATAGTTACTCTACTATTACAAAAACCCAAAATAAACTGTTTTCTCTTTCAAACAGCATCCCTGAGCGTATAGTGATTCCATATCTTGCTAACATTTATTGTCTTCAAAGGCAACAGTGGAGAGGCAAGAAGATCATTTTGGCATTTTGCAAATGTTACAGGATTGTAGTACCAAGGTGAGGCTTGCAACATTTCAAAGCCTTATTTGTGCTTCAGTATCTATATATCTCTTGCCATTGCACAAAGAGGCAATGTCAAGGGAAAAAATAAGTTTTTAAATATTTTAAAGTGCCCATTTAGGATTCATTTCTAAGGGAGCTGAATCCTTAATGTCCAAGTGTTTGATAGTTCTCTGTAAAATCATCATTCTGAAGAAATAGCCTCATTTGACAATTTTAAGCACTTAGACCTATCCAAAGAAAGTCAAGTGAAGAATTATCTAGATTCGTCTTTTATAAATTTATCTGCTAAAAGAAGTCCAGTGAAGCATTATGCTATTGCTGAATGCCTCTATGCAGGCTGTACTGAATATTAGTACATCCAAAGCACACACAAGCCTCACCTTGGTTGCTTGGTTTTTTGTTTTTTGTTTTTTTCTTTTAGGAAACTTCTCATGATTTTATCACATTAGTAAAACTCTGCTGCTGGTCTCAGCAGTGACCAACCAGATGAAGCAAGTTTCTGATGTCTTAAACTGTGCTGTCTAGCACTGTGTGGAACCGCATTCAGGGTATGTCTGCATTGTGCTACAAGGCATAGGTCGGAGAACCACACAGGGGCATTTCCTGTCTCTGCTAGGTTCCTGCATCATAGGTTGGCTTTTACAGAAGTGCATTTGAGAAAGTCATCTCTACCTGTTCCTGTGGGTACAGCAGCGAGACTCGGTTCTCCCTCAGTGCACTGTCTTTGCAGGTGCCTGTAGTGCACACAGGAAATTTCAG
>NW_009952990.1:8197163-8203565 GCF_000747805.2 Chaetura pelagica
AGCAGGAACTTCCAGAGATTAAAAAAGAAAAACTACTAACATTCCCTTTCCAAACTGGCCCACCCCCATCAACTTTCTGCAGCTCAAATAAAGAGGCTACATACTCTAGTGTGTGACATTTCATGCACTCTGGGTGCTGTGTACAGAAGTAATCTCCTACAGAGGGGCTGGACTGTGTTCAGCAGCTCTGCAGATGATGGGTATAGCACAAAAAGGTTAGCCAGGCCAGTGATTTAGTCCAATCAGTTGCTCAAAGAACTATATGGAAGTGGAGATAATAAAAACTTATTAATAAAAACTTATTGGGTTTTGCGTTTTGTTTTTTTTTTTCCTTTCTCATTTTTAAAACAAACTGTGATTGTGAAGGTTCCTCTCTTTGTTGTATTATAGAGGAACATTTGGTGAAGGGATTTAATTTCAGAGTGGTTTAAATCTTCCTGTTATGGGGCTATGAGTACATGCTGAGTTAGTATGACTGGCTGGTGTTTTTATTCTTTGGTGTAACTCTTTCTATCAGAGGTCATAGATGTGGAGAGTGTTTGGTTGGTTTGGAGCTTTGTTTTGTTCTAGTCTGTGTTTAGTGGTGTTTTTTTTAGCAGTGAAATGTTGTCAAGAGACCAAATTCCTATTTCCTACTGATTAGGAGGAGTTAAAAGATTTGGCAGCCTGTCATTGTCATCTTCTCTGACAGTGGTTTTGTTCCTTGAAGGAAGTGCCTTGCAAATAATATCAACTGTAAATAGAGCAGACAAGGTCCCTTGGTTCTAGCTCAGTATGATTTTTCTAAACCTTTCATGCGAAAAACTTGTGTTGCTCTGACTGACAGGGCAATTTCAGAGAGTAATGGATAAAGATGGATGTCCCTGAGCAATTAATTAAATTTCTTTCATCAACTCTTCCTGTCGATATTCAAGGCTGTCATTTAAGTTATTTCAAAAGCCAGGTGAAGTAGGATCATAGCCATAGACTCCCCTTGTGCTATATCATAGAATCATTAAGGTTTGAAAAGACCTTCAAGATCATCAAGTCCAACCATTAGCCCTCTACCTCAGTGACCACTAAACCATCTCCCAAAGTACCAAGTCTTGTCTATTTTTTTTTTAACACCTCCAGGGATGGTGCCTCCACTACCTCCCTGGGCAGCCTGCTCCAATGCCTCACCACTCTTTCAGTGAAGAAGTTTTTCCTAATATCCAATCTGAACCTTCTGTGGTGCACCTTGACCCTGTTTCCTCTTCTCCTATCACTAGTCACTAGGGAGAAGAGGCCAACATCCACCTCACCACAGCCTCCTTTCAGGTATTTGTAGAGAGCAAAGAGGTCTCCCCTCAGCTTCCTCTTCTCCAGGCTGGACAGCCCCAGCTCCTTCAGCATCTCTTCTTAAGACCTATTCCCCGGACCTGTTCTCCAGACCCCTCATCAGCCTCACTTCCCTTCTCTGCACCCTCTCCAGCACCTCAATGTCCTTCCTATACTGTGGTGCCCAAAACTGCACACAGTGCTCAAGGTGGAGCCTCACCAAGGCCAAATAGAGGGGCAGGATCACCTCCCTGGTCCTGCTGGTCACACTGTTCCTGATGCCGGTGCTCAAATGGAAACAGGAGAGGTGACTATCCAGCTTGTCCTAGTAGATACACAAAATGCAGATCACTTAAGTCTGACTTCCCAAAACCAGACAGGTAATGAAATGCTTGTGCAATGAAGAGTCATCCTTGAAACTTTTGGTCAGAAAAGGTGAATACATGTTTTCCATCTGATAATGCCTTTGAAATTCAAACTGTCATCTTTGCAGACTTCAGTTATCTCCTTTAGGGTCTTGGCTCTACATCCATTATTTCCAAGGTATGTATCATATTCAGTGGGTAAGCTCTATATCTAAAAGCCAAATCACAATCCCCAAAACAACCCAACAGCAACAAAGCTATGCAATATCAGTGGAATTAATATAGTAGCAAGGAGAGGAATCAATTTCTTGAAAGATGAGAGTTGGATAGATGTATTTTAATATGAGTTGGATCCATTGCTGATGTTAAAAGACTGAAAATATTTCCAAGATAGGTTCCACAGACAAATGTTCTTCAAAATAAATTGGCCCCAAAGGAAGGCAAAAAGCCTCCAAAGTTTGCAAAGTAGTGTGAAAGAAAAGTATTTCTCCCAATTTGGAATGTAGTTGAAAAGCAGTGAACCTTATCACCAAAAGATAAGGAGCAAGTTAAAAAACACCTTCTATCCTTGTCTGCAGCAGATGACCCTGATTGACTTTGAGACAGTAACAAAAGCTTAATCTTGTTTGCTGTATATTGAGAGATGGCTGGGGGAGATTGACTGTGAAAGGCTAGTCTTTGAGCTGAGCTCAGAACTACACATGAAAGGTAAATTGTTTTAAAAGTTCCAAATACCATTACATTTCCCCTTGTAACTTTGCTTAAACCTTTGAAATTCTTGTGTGCCCCACAAAGGTACAAAGCAAATGCAATCACTTTTACAGCCCAAGGAAACTTTCTGGGCTCCCCGTGGGGTACGTGTGTGAATGGGGGAAGGATTGAAGACTTCAGCCAGTGAGAGCAAGGTCTCTGTCACCAATATAATGAAAAAATGATTAAAACACAGATGGGTATTTAATGTTATCAACAAGTCAGATTTTAATTGCTAGTTAGTCCAGCATCCAAGCTCATTTCTAGAAGAGATATTCTTAGAAAAAGAAAATTTAAGAAATTTGGACAAATCTTATCAGCCCCAGGCAAGTAGAGAGGAAGGTTTCCTTCCCTAAGGAAGTGATTGTTCGAAACTGCTGTCAGTTGTCCTGAGATAGAAAGAGAAAATTTAGCTGTGGTGGCTTAGTAGTGTTACTGCTCAAGGAGGGTTTTGTGCTCTCCAAAGTACCTAAAACACATGGTTAAGAAAGAATAAATAAATAAGTAAATCCTTTTTCTTCTGTTGACAGTGAATTGCAGGCTTGGGGCTAGGAAGGTAGATGCAGCCTGTCCAAAATCTGTCAGACTTCTACTGGTGTTAGGTCATGGTAAAATACTGCTCTTAGCCAAGCTTTGTAGCTGGTCTTACAGCAGTGTTGTGGAGTTGTCTTCACCCACTGGCTGAGGACAGGCTGTTAGGGGTGGAGAGGAGAGTGGGAAAGGATTCAGGGCAGTGAATGCCCAGCAGCCATTGCTCAGGCTGGTCGGGTACAGTGAGTCTACAGCAGATTTACAGGTAGCCTGTCAGTCTCCACATGATGCTGCATGGTGTGGGAACATTTACTTTTGTATCTTAGAATGTGTCCACCTGCACTCAGTGTCAATTGTGCCTTTGTATCTCCAATATCATAAGTCTTTGAGGGAAAAAAATAAACCATCCCAATCGGTGTCTGCTGTTAGAGTTCCTAGTTAGCATATTGCTAACATGCCTTGCTTTAAGGCTTAATTATTTCCCTTTAAAGTTCCTTGAGACTTTCCCCTCTTTTCACTTCAGAGGTGTTTTATTTATCAGAGCATGAATTTATACATCTGAGCTCAGAGTACTTGATGCTTTGCTTCAACACAGATTTAGAAATTATATGAAAGGCAAATATAATTGAATTATTGTCCTTGCTGTCTGCTCGCTTTATGTTTTATCCTTTGATTCAAAGTTCCTGTATTTTATCTATTCCATTCACAGCTTTTTAATTTTCCTCCCAGAATTTGGTATTTATCTTGGAAAGGCAGAACCCCCACACACACCTGATGTTACTTTTTCCCTGCCCCCAACATATTTTTTTTCTTCCTATCTGAGGTTCACTTTAAGGCAGGAGTGATTTAAATCTTTTAAGGCAAATAGCCAAAATAGCAGCAGAATAGTTTTCCCAAGCACGTTGTCCAGCACTTCAAGCTCTAAGCCCAAGGCAACGCTCTCATCCCTCCAGCAGGCAACTGTTCCCACTGTCTGCACATCTGCACCTGCTGTGTGCTTCCCTCTGCCCTCACCCCCCAGCAGCACCAGGGCTGGGCCATACAGGCATGTGCTGGAAGGTGAGGAACTGCATGACTTTATTTCCTTCCCTTTTGAAGCAGGGAGAAAGAGGAAAGATGAAGCTAAAGGAGGAGGGAGATATGTGGTTAAATGTCGTGGGGCTACTGATCATCATCTGAGCCTCTTGGGAGCTGCTGTGAGATTTAGGAGGTGTGTGTTTGCACATATGCTAGCACACAAGCTGCTGGAATCTGTAATTTTTATTTCTTTTTTAGGCAAAAGGCTTGATTTCTTTTAGGCATTTGGTTTGTAGGTGCTTGGAGTACTGCATCTGGCTATGGAGCCCCCATCACAGGAAAGACATGGAGCTGTTGGAGAGGGTCCAGAGAAGGGCCATGAAGATGATCAAAGGCCTGGAGCACCTCTGCTATGAAGAATTGGGGCTGTTCAGCCTGGAGAAGAGAAGGCTCTGGGCAGACCTTATAGCACCTTCCAGTACTTGAAGGGGCTACAGGAAAGCTGGGGAGGGGCTTTTCACCAGAGAGGGCAGCCTGGGACAAGGGGTAATGGTTTAAACTGAAAGAGGGGAGATTTAGGTTAGATGTTAGGAAGAAATTCTTCACTATGAGGCTAGCAAGGCACTAGAATAGGTTTCCCAGGCAGGTTGTAGAAGCACTCTCCCTGGAGGTGTTTCAAACCAGGTTGGATGAGTCTTTGCGCAGCCTGGTCTAGTGTGAGGTGTCCCTGCTTATAGCAGGGAGGTTGGCACCTGGTGATCTTTAAGGTCCCTTCCAGCCGTAACCATTCTATGATTCTGTAATGCAAAATGGTCCATCAAAGGAAAAGCATATCAGTAATAAACTTACTAAACCTAAATTGCATGGCATATCCTTTCTGTTTCATATTCAGTTAAGTCTGAGGTCCTTAGAAAGTTTTCTAGAAACCCTCCAGGCAACTGACTTAGTTAAAGAAGGGAATTACTGACAGGCTTAGAAGACAAATAGGAGCATCAGCAATGAAGGATAAGTGTTAAGATGTCTCCCTCTGCATAATAATTTTATTGCCTGGCTTGATGTATTATAATGTTGGAGATACATTATCCAAAGTAAGTATTACAGTGCACTATTAAGCACATCATGTTGTAAATAATTAAGATGTGTAATGTTAAAACTTTGTGTAGAATGTAATTACTGTCCTACGTGGAAAATCAATGGCTACTTTAGCAACATAAGTAAACACTAAAAACAGTCTTTCACAAATACGTGAAGTTTTCACCTGTTTTATGAATGTATTTTATAGGCTGGTTTTGGTCTTGGTCAGATAAGATGGGGTGGCTCACTTGCAAAAATTAGTTTTCCAAATTTGTTTGCCTTGAAGATTTGTTCTTCAATTAAGGAGGGATGCTTCCTGCTTCATTCATCATCAGCAGAATGCAGAGATCCATGGCAGGGTCAAATGCCCAGTGCTTGACAGGGCTAGCATGTTTCACAGCCTTCCCTTTATGGCTCTTTTGCTAATATAAAGATAAGGTAGGCTTGTTCCTGCAGCTAAAAAATAGACATATCCTACACTTACACTGGTAGTAAGGTGGGAGAACAAGGGAGGAACAAATACCCTGTGACTTTTATTATTCTCTGAAGAATAAGGAGCTCAAGAAATGAAATCTGCAGAAAGCTGTCAAGATCCTTCAGTTGAACCAAGCAATGTGATAGAATTGAAATATGAATTTAACATGTAGTCCTAGCCAAATATTCATTCTGAGTTATGCTAGGAATTTGTATGAATGGATTACATATAGACCCTGTCTAGAAATACTTACAAAAGGCACCTTGTATTCTTATACTGAAAAACAGATTTGTCAAGGATGAAATTCTGGCTTTCCAATCACTTTTTATGAGACAAATGTTGCAGTTTCTGTAGTGGATCTGTTAGATTTGTCTTTCAAAGAGTTTAAAAACAGAAAAGGCAAACAAAGCCAATATGCTGACCTCAACATCAGCTTTCCATTTTGCTTGCCAACACTTCTTGAATCTCAGGGAAGCGTTCAGAGGAAGCAGAAGATAGTGTAGGTAGCTCATCCATTAATATTACTCTGTGGTATTTTCTGTTTAAAGGAAGTTCTGTGGACAGCTCAGGAGCTTGTGGCTGAGGCAGAAGGATTCCACCAGTACCTTGGGAAAATGTAGAATTTTATGTGCAAAGCTTCATGGTGTTCTGGGGAGTTAGTCTAGATCCCATGCTGATGAGAGATCAGAACCAGTCCCTTTACATAACTTGCAGCAAGATGTCTTCTTTTCAAGGCTTTGTACCTGCAGAATCGCGTTGCCTCAGCTCCCCATCTCTGCTTGAGTGACAGATTTTCAGCACTACAGGTTTTTGGTAGAAGATACTATATTTGAAGCCCAGGTGGTTAATGTTCTGCCCCCACACCCTCCCTGCTCCCCCCGCGCCCCCCCC
>NW_009952990.1:8203714-8205669 GCF_000747805.2 Chaetura pelagica
CTTTAAAAGGGTTAACTGTTTCCCTGTCATTTAAAAGCCTCTTAAAAACAGACTTCAAATATGATTTTGCCTACGTTCTTATGCAGCCTTTCCCAAGTAATTTGAGTACCTTCCAGTTGTCCATTGAAAGAATGCTAAGAGCTGTCTGGGAAATACAACCTCTCTTGCATCCAGTTCACTTCAGGAGAAGGAAATTCTCAGGGTGGATTTTACCTGGGTTTAAATAATTTTTTAAATTATTTTTTTTTTTAAATGGAAGATATTTTTATAAGAGCATCACAAAGTAGGTACATTGCCCTCCGGTTGTCAGGGGTTGAGTTTATGGTCAGATGGTTGCATCAGCTGGCTTCTTTGGATGGTCTTGATGAAGGTGAGCTGCAGACAGTTTTGATTTGCATGTATAGGTGAGTATACTTATATTTTGAGGCTTCAGTGTTAAATCCCCTATTTTTTCTTCTCTTTGTGAATAGGCAATTAACATAGAGCTCTATTTTGGTCCATAAGTATTTGGTTTAAGAAAGAACATCTGTTGCCAGCATCCCTGTAAAAAAAAAACCAAACCACAACAAAAACTCTTTTAGCCTCTCTTCTCTGTTTTATACCTACACTACCATGAGAAGTTTCTCACTTCTTATGTTGCTACTAATTTTATTTCATGTGGCTAAAGAAATGAGGATTGACATTGATGTTTCTTCATATAATTACTCTCTGATTTCTGAAACTCTGAAGGTGGGATGGTAGTTCGTGTCAATGTACTTTATAGCTTTATTTCATAGCATATAATACCATACTCTGGATATTAATATTCAGCTAGTGCTTTGTGGCACCCAACTTTTCAAGTTGCTCACAACAGCATTACTTTGATTTCATTTAATGAAGACAAATGTATCTGTCATTAGCCTTTGAGGTAGATGGGTTTGTGCACTGTTTTCCTTAAATAATTGAATGTTGTGACTTTCTTGTTCATTTAGCTTTCATTTATTTAATTCTTATCAACACAAAGCCTACGTTTATTAGGAAAAGTTTCTTCTTCTGAGTCCTGTGCTTACTGTAGAGCAAGAAAGAAACAGTTTTTCTGACATTCTGATGTGATTTGGGAGACATTTGATTCTGAATGTGTACATGTATGTGCATACATGTGTGCATGAACATTCAGTAGTTCTGACTTACTAACAGAAATCACCCATTTATCCTAAACTTATAAATAAGCTTTTTAGAACATACAGACCTTGCTTAAGTGCAGTGTTGTGTTTAGGCACAGGAAAGGTATATACCATATGCTGGCTTCCTGGTAGTGATCTGATGGGCTGAACTTAACATTCTTAGGGAAGATGTGAATATAAATAGGTTTACATAAAAATATTTTTTTTAAAAAGCACCTCTGTTATTTTTATGAGGGATGTAAATCTCTTAATGGCATTTTTTTTGGTAGAGTTAATCTTCATTGGATGTTTCATATAGCTAGGGTCCTGCTTTCTGGCTGAGACCTGAAGTGTGGCAATCTGTGTGGGGGTCTGCTCCTTTGTTCCCCTCCAAAGGGGTAATGGGCAATATGGTCACTGGAGAGAGAAAAGCAGCAATATGTTTTTCTGTGGGAAAGAACTACTCCTAAAGGAATGTCTTCATGTCTCTTCCTACCTCTTCTCTGCCTTCCCTGTTACAACGGGGACTCTTTGAGGAAGAGGCTGCTGCCTGTCAGATGTGTGGGTGTCACCTTGCACAGCCAAGGGCTCATTCCTCATAGCTTCCAGGCACAGATGGAATCTTAATACAGCAGAATTCATTGCTATTTTTCAAAGTATTTTATGAAAATGGGAAGATACCAAAAAAGACATCTTACTTCACTGCTCACACCAGACCTGCTATCTGAAACTGTTAAACAGAAAAAAAAAAAAAAAAAAAAAAAAAAAAAAAAAAAAAAAAAAATTTTTTTAAAAAGAGGAGGTTTTTTTTTT